>NC_136992.1:6014743-6024743 GCF_032717465.1 Coenobita brevimanus | reverse complement strand
GAAGTGGAGAGATGAACTGGGGCACAAGGGTTTGATAGTAAACTTGAGTAAAACAAAATGGATGTTATCTAGGCAGATGGCAGCACTCTCTTCGCAGAAGGAGTATTGCTTTTGTACAGTTTTCCACAAGGGTGTGAGAAATAACTCCATTTCTGCAGTGTCTGTGATAAGTGGATGCATGAGATGTATTGGTAGTAGACGTAGAACGCAAAATAATGTTTGTTTTGAGTGTGCGGTATATAAAAGATAGCATACAATGGAGAGAGGAGGGAAAAGATTAATATCGTTGGAGAGTTTTTTTAGTGTACAGTTTTGCTATTTGGGAGACATGATAATTATGTGCTGTGGGTGGGGCTGGCGCTAGCTCGGCTGCAAGGGTAAGCTGTGGTAGGAAGTTGTTTAGGGAGCTGTTGTCTTTCCCGACACTGAGAGGACTCTCCCTCCATACTTAGGGGATTCTTGTTTGAATCATGTGCTAGGAATATAATGCTGTACGGTAATGAGATTTACGCAGTAATGGGGAAAGATATTCATAGATTCAAACATACAGAGATGAGAATAAATCAGATGGGCGTGTGGTGAGCCCTTGAATGGCAGGCATTGGGAGGTTAGGATTGTGAATGAAGATCTGAGTGGAAGGATGGGACTTGAATGTATTAGTGATGTGAAGAGAAGGGGTAGACTGAGATGATATGGACATGTGAAAAGGAAGAAGGAAGACATTTGGATGCAGAGGCTGAGATGTATGAATGTTGAGGGCAGAGTTGCGAGAGGAAAAAAAAACTTGAGAGGAGGTCATACATGTGACCTCAGGATGGGCCAATTCCACAGTTGTTTGTAGTTGTTTGCAAGCACCCAAACGAAAGAAACTGAACTGTGTAAATGACTTATGACTGAATTATATGATGATTTTGGTGACTAAACTATGTAGCAATCTTAATTATCTAACCATTTGACAGGGGTAGTGAAAGTGGATACTGAACTTTTTGGAAAAAATGTAGTTATAAGTGTGGATGGGGAGGAAGCAAACAAATGAAAACTACTGTGGAATCGCCCCCTAGAGATCGAGCAGCGTGGAAAGGCGACATTAGGTGATCAAGGCCGACGCATACAGTCTTGATGAAGCCTTTATAAATCAAACGAAGCGAATTGGTCTTCATGTAACAAACTGCATTGTATATGGTATCAAATGAATTTTATACATTGAAGTGTCCATGTTTTCCCGTATCCTCTAGTTACTTTGCACCATACGCATAACTGCAAACTATCTTTCTGTACTCCTTATCATAAGGTAATGAGCGTCTGTGACTAACTTTTTTGTCATACATATTTACCTTATATCTTCTATTGAACAGAAAGTTGGTTTAGGTAGCTACAGAGGTAATATATCTATGTAACTCATGATACGAAGGCTTATCTGTGTGTCACTGATAAGCTTTACAGACGCCTGCAAAAATTCATCTCTTTTCTGACAATAGTGGTATCACCGAAAATGATCAAAGAAATAAATGTGTATTGCACAATGACTGGTTAGCTGCAACTATGTCCCTTATAATATTAATGTGTTCTTATTCCTTACATGAAGTTCACACAGATATCCTCATTAACGGATATGGAGTGGTACTTCTGCCGGAAAGTGTACCTGCTTGTTTCTACCAGTGTACCGTAACACCACCATTGTGTACTGAGGCGTCTTGTGCTGGAGGTAGTCACTATATCTAGGAACTTCTTTAAAAATAAATGGACAGAAAAGAGAAGAGAGGGTAGGGAGGAGTCAGTAAAGGGGAGAGGAGAGGAGATAAGAATAATGGGGAAAGTAAATGAGGGGAAGGAGGGAAGAAGGAAGGGTTAGGGAAAATAAAAGATGGGACGGGGAGGAACGATGAAGGAAGTGTGAGGGGAATAAAAAGAGGGATGAGGAGGGAGGGAGAGTGAAAAGAATGAAGGAAAGATAAGGGAAGAGGAAGAATGAAGGAAAGATAAGGGAAGAGAGGGACGAATGAAGGAAAGATAAGGGAAGAGAGAGAAGAATGAAGGAAAGATAAGGGAAGAGAGGGAAGAATGAGGAAAGATAAGGGAAGAGAGGGAAGAATGAAGGAAAGATAAGGGAAGAGAGGAAGAATGAAGGAAAGATAAGGGAAGGGAGGGAAGAATGAAGGAAGAGCCAAGGAAGGGAGGGAAGAATCAAGGAAGAGCCAAGGAAGAGAGGAAGAATCAATGAAGAGCCAAGGAAGAGAGGGAAGAATCAAGGAAGAGCCAAGGAAGAGAGGGAAGAATCAAGGAAGAGCCAAGGAAGAGAGGGAAGAATCAAGGAGGAGCCAAGGAAGAGAGGGAAGAATCAAGGAAGAGCCATGGAAGAGAGGGAAGAATCAAGGAAGAGCCAAGGAAGAGAGGGAAGGATGAAGGAAGAGCCAAGGAAGAGAGGGAAGAATGAAGGAAGAGCCAAGGAAGAGAGGGAAGAATGAAGGATGAATCAGGGAAGAAGAATGAAGGATGTGTCAGGGAAGAGAGGGGAAAATGAAGGAAGCGTCAGTGAAGAGAGGGAAGAATAAAGGAATGTTCAGGGGAGAGAGGGAAATATGAAGGAAGGCTCAGGGAAGAGATGGAAGAAGGAAGGAAATGTCAGGGAAGAGAGGGAAGAATGACGGAAGGGTAACAGGAGAGGGAATAACGAAGGAAGGGACAGGGAAGAGAGCGAATAATGAAGGAAAGGACAAGGTAGAGGGGGTAAAATGAAGGGACGGTAACTGAAGAAAGGGGTAAATTAAGGGAGAGTAAGGAAGGAGTGGGTAATGAAGGATTAGTATGTGAGATGAAGGGAAAAAATGAGAAGCGAGTGTGAGCACAGGAGTAGAAAAGCAGAAGAGATGATACAGTAGACCACTTGGTTCATAGTAAAACATTTCCTGTCCATTGGTAACTCACGAGAAATGTTTTGGAAATATTAAAGAACATGACATACGTTGCTGCTAAAGAACCGAAAAAAAAGTCAAAATTCTGTCTCAAGGGCTGCAGTGACTGGTTGGAGTTGTGTACATACCCAGTTCATTTCACTCATACTCTTATCAAGCTTATCAATCCATTTCACTCGAATTCTTTTCTACCTCATAACTGAAGCTCTGTCCAAATGTTATATATTATCATCATTAGGTAACTTGTTCGACTCATCCACAAATATATTACAGATCCGTTTTCTCTTATCCTTGTATTGAAAATAAAACAAAGCTTAATATTCTTGAGTGCACCATATTGGGTAATAATCTTGGAAACTGTTTTAATAATCTTCACTTTATCTTTACCGCATTTTGACTCCCATGCAATTCAGACACCCTTAAAGCCCACCTCTGTTACATGCATATTTCTTAAATATTTTGGTAAAGTCTTCGATGAAAGTGATATTATCATGTTCTTTGGTCGCTTCATACATTAGTCTACTACTCGATTATCAAGCAAGTGATTCTCAATTTCATTTCTAAAGTTAACTTTTCTCTTCTAATCCATTTCACCTGGTTCTATCCTGGCTACTCATAATCAGTACCTTACCAATAAGCGTTACCTTCTTTACGTCCATCATCTACTCAAACACCTCTGCTAAGTTACCCCTTACTCTTCGACTCTCAAATGGCTACGAAATCTATTTTTTAAAGTCTATCCTCACATGGCAGATTCGTCGTTATTTCTCTGAACACTTCCCACGAAATGATATCCATCCAGTAACCTGGTGGACAGAACTACACTATCAATATATCGTCTAACTTCATCATGGTGAAACTGTAGCATTAGAGTGGCCATAATATTACTCACACCATTTGGTAATAATAAAACAAACTTTCTTGCCTTAATCTATACACAACCATAATGCACTATAACCTAGATTTTAAGTCTTAACTAACTAGACACCAGTTTCCAACCCTGTCAGTCTGTATCTATAAAATCCTTCTGGTTTAGTGACACATGACACTTAAAATTTTTTCTGCATTAAATGTCTGTGACATTTTTATGGACTGCTCAGACAGTTGTCTTGGCCGCTCTGAAGGTCTACTCTTTCTTCTATGTGTTTATTACTCTATCAACTTTTGTTCCATCTGCAAATTTATTGATGTTAATGCTAACACCTAAATGAACGTCAGTACTGTACACTAAAAATTTTATATCATCAACAAAGGATCCTTGAGGTACCTCACTTGATGCTCTTCCACGGTCAGATATTACCTCATTTATAGTAACTCTACAGTACATGCTCTTGCCATGAGTTAGGACATTTTCGTTACTTTTAATCCATCTCATCCATATAGTCAAAATTTCATAATTCGTCCCTAATGAGGTACTCAGTTGTTTTGCTAAAGTTAAGAGTAACCTCTCACTGCTTATCTTTATCCAATGCCTCGCACACCTGGGAGTACAACGACAAAAGTACGTTAAGCAGGAGTGACCCAAGAGTAAGTTCATGGTGACTGTCGTTTACAAGATCATGTCTTTAAAGGATTCTGAGTTCTAATCTGAAAGCTTCCAAATTATTGATATTAACTTACTAGTCTATCATCTGAGACATTAATTGTTCTCATATGACGAATTGGAAATACTGTGGCTTATACATGCAATCGTCAGTCGAACGGCACAATCCTCTTCTTAGTAAATTACTGAAAATTTGAGTTAAAGTGAGATTCAATTATTATTATTACTCTTTCAGTTCTGCAAAAATCTCATTCAGATCAGGTGACTTATGAGGCTTTATTTTATCTCCTTCATTATCATATCTTTCCTGTTCAGAGTAATGACAAGGATATTCTCTTTGCCACCTGTGAATAAGCTGTTAACGTCACGGACATCAACTATATTTTATAAATGCTAGTAAGAAATATCTGATGTTGATAATGCACATCATCATCATCATCATCATCATCATCATCATCATTTGTAATGTAGAAAGGCAAAGGAGCAGAGAGGCGAATGGGGAGAGGTCATGGGAAAGAGAGAGTGAGGAGAGGGAAGAATGAACATAAGAGAAGGGAAGGAAAGAGAAAGGAAAGGGAAGAATGAACATAAGAGAAGGGAAGGAAAGAGAAAAGAGAGGATAAAATGGGGTGATGAGGGGAAAAAGAGTAAAACGAAGGAAAAATGAAGGAAGGCCATGAAAGATGAGGGAAAACTGTGGTAAGGGAAGAGTGAGAGGAAGTCAAAACAAAGTGAGGAAGGTGAAGTGAGGGAGGGACAATAACACGAGTGGAAGGAGAGAGAGCGTCATGCAATATTCAAGAGGAGGTGGTCTTCTTGACACACACACACACACACACACACACACACACACTCTCTCTCTCTCTCTCTCTCTCTTTCCACTTGCCCTTAAGTGACCGGAGGGGAGGGGGGGATTAAACCTTTTGCTCTAACCCATGACAGACAGACAGACAGGCAGACAGAAAAACAGGCAGACAGCTAGACAGAAACAGAGACATACTGAAGGACAAAGATACAGACACACACATGCATACATACATACGATTACATACACATACATACATACATGCAGAGAGAGAGAGAGAGAGAGAGAGAGAGAGAGAGATGGGGTGGAGGCAGGTAAGGGGGAACGAAAGATGGTGTAGGGAGATGTACGATAGTAGACTGCTAAGGAAAGAGGGAGTGTGAGATAAGGCAGTGAGAGGCCTGCTGGTAAAGTGAAGAGGCAGGTACTGTACATCTGATAAAGAGATATGAGACAGGCGGGGGAATGGGAGGGGGGCAGGGACTGGAAGCACGATAAATGAGGGAGAGTGGGAGTGAGCTGAATGGCATGACTTTAATAGGTTTTTGGAGTGGGGAAGAGGGGGTGAGAATTTTGGGTATTAGCTATATGAAAAGGGGAGGGGGTAAAGTGGGTGACAAGAAAGTGGGGATGAAAGGAAGGTCATTATGGGCGGGGGAGGTAAGATGGAGGCGCAAAATGTGGCAAGAGGAAGGTAGGTTGTAGAAATAAATGAGAGAGGGGGAGAGAAGAGAGAAGGGAAAAGGTTTGGGACACGAAAGTTGGGGAAGTAAGCTGGCTGACAAAACATGAAGAGAAAATATTTCTAATACGAAACAGAAATATGGTAAAGAAGGTGAGATGGTAGAAGAATATGAGAGATGGAGAAATTAGGCGGGGCACGAAAGATAGAAAGGGGAGGCAGTAGGCTGAATCACGAAATGAGGGAGGGAGTACTAAAGCTACTAAAAGAGACAAGGGGGAGGTGAGTTGGATGGTGGGGAGATGAGAGGGGGAAAGAGAGGAGCGTAGAGGTTGGATGGTAAGGAAATTAAAGAGGAAGAAAGGAGGGTGGAAGATAAAGGGGGAAGAGGGGAGGGTAGAAGTAAGATGGTGAGGAGATGAAAGGGAAGAGGGGAGGATAAAAGATAGATGATGTGGAAAAGCTGGATGAGGGGGAGATGAAAGGGGAAGAGAGGAGAAGAGAAGTTGGATGTGGAGATGACAGGGGACGAGAGGAGGGTAGAAGATGGATGGTGGGGAAATGGAAAGTTAGAGGAGGAGGGTAGACTGGCAATAAACAGGTAGGGAGAGGAAGCAGAAATGATGTGAGGGGTAGAGGCATGACACTGTACTATTTAGTCCACATTAACTCACATCCAGAATTACTCCAGAGACCGAAGAAAAAATCGTCTGTGGTGGCAAGAATAAAACAGAGGCTCCATCACCACAAGGATATTGATTCATGAAGACAGTTTCAAACTCCTTCTCCAGAAATTATCCACTCTATGCTGAAGGAATAATCTTTCTGAGTTAACAAGAATATGGAAATATGATCAGAGTGAAGAGGTTCATGGAGGCTATTTTTGATCCCTTTATCACAAGAGGTTCTTTCCAAGCTCAGAAAATCGTCTGAGGTGGAGTGATAGGTGCTGCTATCCTTTGCATTCCCATTTATGTCTGTCTCTGTCTGTCAGGTTGTTATTAACTCCCCTACCGACATCATCTTGACCCCTTCTCCCTTCAGTACGATGACGGAGATTTGCTGTTCATTCTTGCTGCTGCTGGATAAATTTTATCTGTTTTAGGGGAGCTTCCTGGTGTTAAAAAGATCAATGATGACAAAATCTAATCTTTCCTGTTCGAAGTTCTTTACTAAGCGAATAATACTGTATCGGCAGCAAAAATAAATAAATAAATAAGTAAATAAAAAATAACTAAGAAATACATCCTCGGATTCAGGAAGCTAGTTCAAGAACGTCTTTTTGTGTCTCAGTCTTGTTACCACTACACAGTATTACTCAGCTTTGGACAGAGCCTCTTGTAGTGAAGGGATTACGTATTGCACTTCCACGCACTCTGTTTAAGGAAGTGTTCTATTGATGTCTATTAACTCCCTTGCAAGCATTAAGCCTTCAGTACGTAAAACTTTATATTATTATTCTTATCCCGAAACGATTATGTTCAACTACGAGAAGACATCTTGCAGTAAAGGGAGAAGGGTCAGTGACCCTCTTCCTTGCACTATCTTTAATGAAGCCTTGTATTGTCATCTAATTACTCCCCTGTTACAATTATACGATGCCCTTTAACAAGATTATGTTTTTTTCATTGTTCTTAGTAACATTATTACATTCCGCTCCCTCCTTTCATCCCGTCCTCACCTTTCCTCCCCCCCCTCCCTCCACCCCTCCTCCACCTTCCCTCCCTCTCTCTATACCTCCCCCACCTTTCCTCACTCCCTTCCTGCAGTTAAGGGATTAGGTACTAAGTCACTTGCGCTCTCCTTAATGAACTCTTCTATTGCCAGCTACTTGCTCCCCTACTGACATTATCCTTAAGTCCTTCCTTCACCCCTTCCACAGTGCTGTCCTCTTTAGTTCCCCTTCCTCCTTGTTTGCACCCTCTCCATGGAACTGTTTCTTGTCTTCCTGTCATTTCCTTATGTATTTCGCTACTCTTCCTAGTAACATGATTCTCCAGCCACTTCTTGCCATCTTTTCCCTACCTTTTCCTCTCTAGTTCACTCTCCTTGTTTGCATCCTCATCATTCACCTGTTTCTTTTCTTCCTGTCAATTTCTTTCACTCCTCTTCAGAGTAACATCCTTTTCCAACCACCTCTTTCCTTCTCTTTCCCTCCTTTTCTTTTTTAGTTGCTTCACCATCTTGTTTCCACTCTCTCCATGCACCTCCTTTTTCTTCCAGTCGTTTTCTTACGTTCTTTCTCCCCCAACCATATTTACTTTTTTGCCCCTTCGTCTCCACCCCTCCCATTTATTTTTCCACCCTCATTCCCATTGTACCCTCTCTGTGATCCTCCATAGGCAAAAGTTCGCCGATATTCCTCTGCCAGCATTGTGTCCTGCCTTCCATATTGCTCATTCATCCCCAGCCGAGAGAGAGAGAGAGAGAGAGAGAGAGAGTGTGTGTGTGTGTGTGTCCACCCCTTCCTCACCTTTCCTCCCTCCCTTCATCCATCCCCCATCTTTCCTTCCTTCCTCCATCCCTCCCTCATCTTTCGTCCTTCCCTCCACCATTTCCCCGCCTTTTCTACTTCTCTCCATCCCTCTCTCATCTTTCTTCCCTCCCTTACCTTTCCTCCTTCTAGCCACCCCTCTCTCGTCTTTCCTTCCTCCCTCACCTTTCCTCCCTTCCTTCATCCCTCCATCACCTTTTCTTCCCTCATTCTTCCTCCCTTCCTCCATTCCTCTTTCACTCCTCTCTCTCTCTCTCTCTCTCTCTCTACCCCTCCCTCACCTTTCCTCCCCCCTTCAACCCCTCCATTCCTCCCTTGCATTTCATCCTACCCGCCACCCTTCCATCACGTTTTCTCCCTCCCTCCATCCCTCCCTCACATTATCTCCCTTCCTCAGCATCTCCCGACATCTCCCTCATCTTTCCTTCCTCCCTCCACCTTTCTCTAGTTTTCACTTCCTCCCTCCCTCTGCCCCTCACTCATTTTCCCTCCTTCCCTCATCTTACGCAACTTCCTCTTCTTCTTCCTTGATGAACTTCTCTTTACCCAACTAATAACATCCTTTGCCATCTCTGACGTAACGCCCCCTCCCCCCCACACACGCGCGCGCGCGCACTCACGCACGCACGCACACACACACACACACACACACACACACACACACACACATATATATATATATATATATATATATATATATATATATATATATATATATATATATACTTAGACACGCCCTCGCGCGCGCCCCAAAACACCATAGTTCTCTGTCACTGTCTTTGCCTCTGTGTGTGTGTGTGTGTGTGTGTGTGTGTGTGTGTGGTTCTATCTGTCTGTCTGTCTGTGTCTGTCTGTCTCTGAACCTAATTGTGCTTCTCTCATAAAATAAAACAATTGCTCTTTTTTTTTTCAACTAAAACGGCAAAGCTGGGAGCCTTGCAGACTCCTGAACTGTTTGTCGATGAACAGGCACACTCGTTAGCCATTTTATCAGTAATTCACACCCAACGAAAACATTTTGTTGTTAGTGATGACATCTTCTAACCAGCCCAAGTAGCAGTGTCATCGTGAACTGTTCTTATCGAAGTGTTTGTGTGCCCTATACTTTGCAAAAAAAAAAAAAAAAAAAAAAACTACAAAAGAAAAGAGAAAATAAATGCTTTGAAGTATTACATCCACAGTGAACTGGCTACGATTATTTTCCTGCATAGGGTAAGGGTGAAATAGAAGAATCTCTGGCTCGTACTGGGGTCACTTAAGGAGACTCCCTAACACCCTTTCCTTTGCAGATTATTTCTGCATACTGAACGTTCATCCCCTCTTTTGTGATGTTTATGTCATCTGTATGGATTGTTAAATGATGTAAGTAACATAAAAGAGATTATTAAAGTGTAATATGCAAAATAAGATGCTTAGGTAATGGTGCCAGAAAGCCTACTAAGCCCACGATACGCACTAAATACCTTGATTTTACTTTCATACACATGGAATGACAAGTAAGGTGAGATATGTGTCTACCGATATCACGAGGAGGATCAGTTTTTGCTCAGTCTCATTCATTCCT
>NC_136992.1:6004743-6009743 GCF_032717465.1 Coenobita brevimanus | reverse complement strand
GGCTGTTACATACATTCCTGCATAAACATCATTGACGGGTGAATGATTTTTTTTATTTTTTTCATCATTCGATAAATAAAAAAAGGTTGAATACGCAACTGTCCTGCCAAAACTGAGTCAGTGAGATAGCTCGTTGCACTCACACATATACACTGGTGCTTGAGAGGGACTCCTTCATGTGGTGGCACTGACGTAACCTGGCGGCTCCCTAAGTCCAGTCATACAAAAGCCCCTTAACTCTCTTCCTATCCCTGAAAAGCATTGTGGTGGATTGAGGATAGAGATACTTCAGCCAGCAGTCCACTGAGCTCACGTTGTGATAAGCTTGACTCAACAACAACAACAAAACAACACGAGCAGCAACAACAACAACAAAACAACACGAGCAGCAGCAGCAACAACTATAACAACAACAATTCCGAAAACAGCAACTACAACAACAACAGCAACAGCAAACAAGAATACCAGCAACAACAACACAAAAACGCTCACCCTGTCGCTGCTGAGACACGCTATAAGTTAACCTTCCCACTATCAAAACATTCCTATTATTCAGCTCCTGGTAATGTCAGATGTTTTAATTTAGCTGAGTGTCCAAGAAGATGTTATAATAATAATAATAATAATAATAATAATAATAATAAAAATAATAATATCAATGGGGTGATGAGAGAAGTAAAAACACGAGTAATGAAGGGGATGGCGTTGGTAATGAATGGCGATGGATGGAATAGTTCAGATTTGTTGTATGCTGATGATGCAGTACTGCTTGCAAATACCGGACAAAAACTTAGTAGGCTAGTGCAGAGTTTTGCTGATGTCTGTGAGTGTCGTGCCTTTAATGTAGACAACAGTAAAGTGATGGTTATTGAGAGAGAAGGAGACTCCCAGTGCGATGTTACAGTGAATGGAGAGAGACTGTAATTGGTGAGAGAGTTCAAATACCTGGGTACAGTGATAGAAAAGAGAGGAAAATGTGCAAAAGAAGTTGAAAGTAGAGTGACACAAGGAAGAAAAGTAGCTGGTGCAATGAAGGCCTTGATAAAGAACAGAGGCTTGAGTGTTAAAGTTGCACGAGGCTTACAAGAAGGAGTGTTAGTGCCAGCTTTAACATATGGATGTGAGACTATGGTGTGGCATGAAAATGAAAAGTCAAGAGTAAGAGCAGTGGAGATGGGACTGCTGAGGAATGTATGTGGAGTACAGAGGGTGGATAGGATACGAAATGATGTGATTCGTGAAAGATGTGGAGTGAGGAAGTCAGTGGACACCAGAATCGAAGAGTGTACTGAGATGGTATGGTCATGTGGAGAGAATGGATAACAGTAGAGTGGTGAAAAGGTATATTTGAGCCAGTTTGAAGAAGAGAGAAGGCGAGGTAGGCCAAGGAGAAGGTGGAGAGATATAGTGGATGAGTGTGTGAGGAAGAGAGGTTTGGAAGTCGGTGAGGCTAGGGAACTGACAAGAGATCGAGCTGGCTGGATGAATGTTGTGAGGAGAAGTGCATGATCAGGGATTTGGCACCGCATTTTAACGTGGCAGTGTCTGGACTGACCCTACCGGATACGTTTATGTGAAGCCACACAACGTCGTGAATGTTTTTGGCGTATCCGGTAGAGCCAGGATTCCAGGGTCTTGAATGGTGAGTGGATGGGAGCGTGGCCCATTGGATTGGGCAGATTTGGGCTGTCTGGACATCGCTACTCCTCACCCAATCTTAGGGTGGGAAAGGAGGTCAGGATGATGATGATGATGATGATGATGATAATGAAGAAATAGACTGAGCTCATAGTTCCCCCAGCGTCTATACCAGACAACTCAGATCACCACCGTAATTCAGTCATTTTTTGTGGGTCCATGACCCATACATGCACAAAATTTCATTTTACACCTATAACATTTTGACGTATCTTGAGGACAGAAAAACGATAACCAATCTTGAACCAGGACTCTAACTCAAATCGCCACCAAAATTTAATAAACTCAGATGAACCTGGGGCTACAACAACTGGGCTACTACTCTAACAATACAATTAGATATGCTTTGAAACTAACCTCAACTATGTAGAGCAACTGAGAGAAATTGTGGTAGTCAAAAATTAACAAACATAGTCCTTGCTTACCTTTCTTTACCGCAGAAAAATGAGGAAGTTGGAAATAACCTTAATATCACACAAAATATCCATCAATTCTCTGTCTGCCGCGACGTGCTTCCCCACTCAAAGTTATAGGGTGACTGACGAGATTCGAAGCTTTAGTGGTTTAGTTCCAGTGGGAGAGAATGAGCTGTGAAGCCGCCCTTTTTGTCGCGCTAAGTAATATGCTTTTAGTTTTACTCTGAATACATGTTTACCTGATCTTCACTTTGATTTAGCATTTATACTCCATATTTTAATTGTACTTTGACTTTTCCAACTTAATTACGTCCGTGATTTAACTTCTACGTATTTCAGCTTTACTTTGCCTTCTTCATATTATTCATCCCTGTCGTAACTTCATTCTGGTTCGCTCTTTAAATAAAAATCCATTCTTAGAAATTCTTACAAATATCTGAGGGTCGGATCAAACGAAGCGCGCATAGATCTCTATAAAAATGTGGTAAATATCCATAAAGGAAGGGCTGAAAGTGGGGGCACCTGTAAAATCCGCTAGTCAAGATCCAGCATTAAAAATTCTCAACCCTGTAAAGTAGAAGCAGTGTCTTAAGGATGATTTCTTTGTACTGGCAATTCTTTAAACTCATTCCATAAGATATGCTTAGCAGCTTCAAACTTCAGTTCTATAAAAAAAAAAAAAATGCTCAGCTAGGATAACGATATGTGCTGTTACAAACTGAACACAGCGGATTTTATTTCCTGAAAAATTTATTTCATATGCTTTCCTAAAAATCATTGTTGCTTCAATTTATTATCATTTGAAGATACTGAAAACATCCACCTATTTTCTTAACACTTTAATTCCAAATGAATTCAATCTTCTAAAAAAAAAAAAAAAAAAAAAAAAAGGAACCGGAATAAATTAACTTCTCTCTACAATGGCAGTGAAAGCTTTAGGTTTCTGTCTACTGGATAAAATCGTCAGGAGTTAGGGTGAGCAAAATGACTGAGTATGATCATCGCACTGAACGAGTGAAAAAAAAAAAAAAAAAAAAAAAAAGCCATTGGTCTTCGTCGTCAGTCAACCGTTTTTCATAAAGCCTATTAGAGATCTATTTCTCGATCTATCTATTCTTTTATCTGACGCCACATAATTAGAGGGACGGCATCGGCAAAAAGATTTCCAGATATTTCAGTTCCTATTCAGTAACGACCCCCTGCCATGAAACACCTGCCTTCGTCATATTCTCTCCTAACTTACCCTGCCACTTTTTCTCTTAATCTAAGTAGTCTTTTTTTTTTTTTTTTTTTTTTTACCATCTAGCCCATTTAATCAGTGCCGCCCTCTCCTTCCATGACACAAAGTCTCCCTCATACATCTATTTACCTTGTCCCTCAGCGTTGTTCTTGGGCTATCTCTCCTTCTCCCTACAGTCTCTGCGCTCTCAAGCGCTCTTTTAGGAATTTCCATACTCACTTTTCACACATTCGTCTCTCCTATACTTGTCTATCTTATTTCTCCTCGTTGTTCTTGGTCTATCTCTTCTCTTTCCAACAAAATCACTCTCATATTTTCTTTCATCCCCTTCAATCCGATTACGTGTATTTCATTATATTCTTGCTGTCTCCATACGCGTTTAATCAGCTAAGGAAAAATCTCTCCCATTGAACGGGCTAAAGAAGGTTACATTTAATTCCTGTAGCGTGAAAAGAATCTCTCCAAAAGCTGATAAAAGAAAGAAAGACTGGTAGCATCTAGAATATTGTAGAAAATGCGTCACCAGACTGAAACAAAACACAGGCCTACCTCATACATTCATCTACCTTACTCCTCCACCTGGTGCTGACGGGGAGCCTACACGTGGTGGCGCTGTGTACACTGGATAGAGCAGCTGTGGTGTCAATCCAGGGTCAAAACCTTATATTTCCCTGTACCTCGCTGTTAGGGAGGACCCTAGTTCGACTCAGGTGAGTCGCTGTCTACTACAAAGAGGCACCGGATCCATACACGATGAATGTATTGAACTGTACCTGTAGGACGGCCTCTCAGAAGCAGTTACTTATCTGTGGTAGACGAGTTGGCTTTGAAAGACAGACCGGGGTTAAGCAAGAATAACAGGTCTTCCAAATATTCCTTTTATTTTCTGTCTCTACTTCTCCCCCCTCCATCCTACTGCCATGTACTCTCATAATTATTTATATACTCTCTCTCTCTCTCTCTCTCTCTCTCTCTCATATATACTTTGTTATTCATATCACGTGCCCTAATTGCTCCTGAGTTGCTTCCAGTAGTGATCATCAATTAACGAAGCCAATTAACATTTTAATTGCATTGTTTCGGAGTTCATTTGTATTCCAGCCTTTTATCTGTCTTTAATAATCAATCACCAATATTTTATACTGCATGTGACTGAGGAGTGCGTGGCGCTGGGTGTGAGAGTGGGGTGTGTTGGGGACGGAGTATGTGAGGTGGGGTGTGCTGGGGCTGGGGAATGTGGGATGGGGTGTCTAGGTTGGGGTGTGTGGGGTTGGGACGTCTGGGATGCGATGTGTGGGTCTGGGATGTGTGGGACTGAGTGTGTGTGAGAGTGGGGTGTGTAAGACTTGGGTTTGTGGCGCTGGAGTTTGTGGAGTTGAGGTGTGTAGGGGTTGAGTGTGTGGGGAAAGAGAAGTGTGGGGGTGGGAGAGAATGGAGTGTGTAGGAGCGGGCAGTATGAGAGGATGGAGTGTGTGGAAGTGGGCAGTGTAAAAGGATGGAGTTTGTGGGAGTGGGCAGTAGAGGGGGAAGGGAATGTGTGGGAGTTGGCAGTGTGAGAGGATGGAGTGTGTGGGAGTGGGTAGTATGAGAGGATGGAGAGTGGGGGAGTTGGCAGTGTGAGAGGGTGGAATGTATGGGAGTGGGCA
>NC_136992.1:5979743-6002243 GCF_032717465.1 Coenobita brevimanus | reverse complement strand
CCATTGTAATCTAATTTTATCCATCTGAACCATCTACATGTCCATCTGTCAGTCTGTCTATCTGTCTGTCTGTCTGTCTGTCTGTATATCTATCTGTCTATCTATCTGTCTGCCTATCTATGTATCTATCTACCTGTCTATCTATCTATCTATATATTTATCTAGCTTGACAAGAACGCCTCCATTAATGACCTGTCTTTCCACGACCCATCACGACCCACTTTAACCTTTGTGTCCATCTCCCTCTTGGTCTCCCTTTCCTTTGCCTTCCTCCATCCAGCTCACTCTCATATCCTCTCCAAGTCAGTTTCTCATTCTTGTTCCCACCTAATCGCCGACCTCTCTTATCTATTCCTTCGTCACCTCATCCTCATAGCCTCTCCTATTCAGTCTCTCATTCTTGCTTTAATCTCGCTTTCGGTTTCCACCACCCTTTCCTTCCCGTTACCTCATTCTTATACCCTCTAAAAGCCCGTCTTCCATTCTTCATTCCATCCGCAGGCCAGAATTCTCTCTTTCTCTCTCTCTCTCTCTCCCTCTCTCTCTCTCTCTCTCTCTCTCTCTCTCTCTCTCTCTCTCTCTCTTCCTTTATTTTTATCTATTTTTTTCTTTTTGTAGCATCACCCTCTAAGCCACATCCCTCACGAATACCTTCTTTATCCTTCCATCCCTTTGTATCACTTCCCAGTTGCTGTTGAGGTAATTCTTTGAGCATCATTCATTACTGAGGTGATTTAAACGGACGCCTTCATGAGGTGGCACCGATATAACTGGGCGGTGGAGCTGTCCGGTTATACAAACATCTCTCAGCTCTCTCCCTATACCCCGAAAGGATAATGATGGACTGCTGGAGAAGGGCATATTCAGCCTGCATTTCTCCGTGGTCACATTCAGATGAACCCGGGGTTGCAGTTACTACCACCACCATCACCATCATCACCACCACCACCACCTCCACCACCACCACCACCACTACTACTACTACTGCTACTACAACTACTACTACTACTGCTACTATTACCACTACTACTACTACTACTACTACTACTACTACTACTACTACTTCTTTTTCTTCTTCTTCTTCTTCTGCTGCTGCTGCTGTTAATGCTGCCACCATCCTCATCGGTCGTTCCTCCACTCTGTCTTGACCACTGATGATGGTGACAGTGTCCACCGGAACTGCCTGGTAATATATTCTTCGTCTGCAAGTGCGAGATTTTAATTGCCGTCCCTCTGCTGCTTCCCTATTCCCCGAAAGGAGGGCGATGGACCCCAGGAGAATTATAGTTTATGTCTGCAAACAAAGGGTTCATTTTCAGATGAGCTTGGGGTTGCAACTTCTACTATACTCTTTTTTATTCTAACTTGGCTTAAAATTGCCATTTCTTCATCTTGTATGCCGAGCTGGAAGAAGAGATTAACATTAGAATATGGTGCTTGTCACGAGGAGGTACTATGGAAATGATGTACGGTCGTGGCATTGTCTTTTTCTGCCATTGAGCTACAGGAAGCTGCGAAAGGACGAGATTCAAGGCCCAGATGAAGTAAAAGAACGCTACACATTTTTTTTTCCGACCTACCCATATTATTTTGTGTTTCTTGGCAGCTCGGTCCAAGCAGAATGAGTTCATTGCCCTCTCTGTTACTTACATTCACTTATCACGTTCATGGACGCATTTCCGGCCGCCTCCTCCAAAACCTGCCGAGCTGGTTGGCAGCCAGAGAGTCGGAGTGGCTAAATTACCAGACACTCGCCCACACTGCTGGATGCACATGTCCCCCTCAACCACGCCAGCTGTCTATCATTCTCTGGCAGTTGAGGCGGCCAAGTGATATATAAAACGCAAGGGAAATACATCTTATAAGTAATCTGTATGTTGTTGGTGGTATTATAAAAACGATAAAAACAACAATGATAATAATTGTAGTAGTAGTAGTAGTAGTAGTAGTAGTAGTAATAATAATAATAATAATAATAATAATTATTATTATTATTATTATTATTATTATTATTATTATTATTATTATTACCATCATCATCATCATCATCATCATCATCATCATCATCGTCTCATCATCATCATCATCATCATCATCATCATCATCATCATCATCATCGTCATCTTTATCCTCCTCCTCCTCATCTTCATCATCCTCTTTTTTCGCATGCAGGAGACTCCAGTGGCTGGATCGGTAGCGTGTACAACTTCCAACCTTATTGACCTGAATTCTATCCAAACGTGAGTCAAACATTCAAGAAGGTACAGTAGTATGTCCTTTCATGGGGCCTCACAATCCCACACCCTGACGAAGTTCATCGATGATAAGAACAGACTCTCTCACTAACAAAATCTTCCACTCCAACATAATTTCCTCCACTCCTTCCCATCCTCCTCTCTAAAAGCATCTCACACCTTCAGTAAACCTGAATCTGAAGCATTGGGTAGCGCCAGGTTACTCCTCTAAAAAGGAACAGTGGTTTTTACTGCACTAGGGCTCTGTTGCCCCTCAGGATCCATGAACACAGCTTAAACGTTAATAAAGCAGATCCCTGGCCATGACAGGTGTGTGCAGACAGGCCTCTAGACTACAAACATTGACTCACCGAATTCTACACATATGCTAGGAGGCTCGTTCCCAAAGGTGTACTAACTCACTCACGAGAAATCAACACAGAACTGACATCAAATGCATATATGTTTTTATGACATTACTTAGGTATTTTATCTAATGGTGGGACAAACGTGAAAGATCAGTATATATAGGGGCTGAACGAATTCAAATACCACCGTCATGGCCCCTATTATTTATGTGGATGCAAGAACTAAAGGATGGAAGCCTAGAAAATGTTGATTTTTCCAGAAAAAAAAGAAAAAAAGAAAAAAAAAAGCCATGATGAAGGTTGTTTCATTTTCAGATGTCTGAACACGTCACATCCTAAAGATTAGACTTCATAAACAAACAAGGAAAATTGAGGGAGACTGTTTCAGAGCTGATCAGTTGCATATAGTAACGCCTGAAAATACTGGTTAGCTCGAACCTAACCTGACCTAACACTTAAACCTTACCTAACCTAACCTAATTTAACCTAATCTTCCTTATCTTCCTTCTTTTCCCACTTCTTTGTTGGGTCGCTGTGTTTGACCATTCTTCGCCAAACAGCTTCGGTCCAGGCTATCCTGGTTTGATTTGCCATTTTAGTTGTGGCTGGTTTACTGCCGGATCCATTCCTGATCCATATCCTCCCCATTTATCTATTTCAGCTTAGCTTAACCTTCCTTAATTTAACTTAAGCTAAGGTAACCCGGAAATAGAATATCCCCAACTCAACCACCATTCAGAAACCTACATCCAGGTCAACTGCTCCTGCCCTCCACGCAACATAATATACCAAACAACGCCAGCATCATATCAGACATGGAAAGGAGAATATCACGGGAAATTTTTAATGGGTGAAGTACATTTGCCTCCAGGGCTGCTCACAATACACATAAATATTATCATCAAGTCTTGGGGTACAGCCAAATCTTTTCCTGAATTTTCCCATCAAGAATTTTAATTGCACACGTAATTAAGGGTGCAAAGTTCTACATTGTTTTTAACTCAGGTAGAAGGGGACATTACTCCTTCAGCCTGCTTTATTGAGATATGAGAAATTCCAATAATACCTTCAATATTCATTGCCAGCATAGATTTAAGAGTGTGATGGAAATTTTCTAAGGCTTGCTGACTCTGAGTATGATGTACTGTAGAGGTGATCTGTTCATTCTCAGTTCCTTCAATGATTGTTTGAAATATGTAGACACAAAATGGCTACGTGACACTGAGTTGAACAGCTTTATGTGTTTTATGATGAAGACTATCAATCCATACAAATTTAACTAAGATTTATAAAGGGAGTCTTGGAACTTGATGCACTAATTTCATGAAATGATTCTCTATGTCATTGTAAGACATGTGTCCTGTAAATAAATGTTGAATTTGCAACTTTTATGGAGTGTAGAATATGGAGCAGATGAAATTTACTGTCAACGTATCAGCATCAACACACAAGACTTCTTACGAGATTAATGGTCAGAGACAATAAATCCAACACCAACTAAACAAACTGCACTACCAAGAAAACATTACGAGGAAAATTATCTTAAGGAGTTGTGGTCTATTTCGTATTTTATAGGAGCGACAAAAAAAGCGGAGTTCAAAAGCTCCTCTATTACGTGTTCTGCATGTGTGTATAAAGCTCAGTTGTTTTAGTATTAGCATCTCCAGTTAATTTGTATCTCTCATATAGAAACCTGGAGTCACTTACATTTTTGTGGTCTATTGACTCCCGTTTATTATTTCTGTCGAAGAAAAAAAAAAAGACATGAGATTCAACAACCCCTCTGCCTGGTCCTTTATTTATAAATAGGGGATACTATAATAGGTTTGTTTTCACCTTGCAAAGATCCTTAATCTCTTTTCAGCTTAGTTAATGGCCAAGTAGAGTCAGATATGACAGTAAGTTTGACTATAGTCTATCTAATTGACCTGTGCAGCTGTGATGTATGGGGCAAGTAGGGTGTGTTTGATACGCGGCTGCTGATTGATCGCCGATGATGTCATTGAAGTAAATGCAGGCATGTATTGTTGTGCAACACGCGGACGTAAGTGTACACCCTGGGTGGATATAGTGCAACATGCAGACGTAGGTGTACACCGTGGGTGGATGCAGTGGAACATGCTGATGTCGGTGTACACCATGGGTGGATAATTTACTTCAAACGTTACTCATTGTTTTATGAAACTTTATAATCAGATTTGACTTTCTTTGGTAACGGTAAACTTTCAAGATAATTTTGACCTCTTTAGCTTCGGAAATTATTCCATATTAAACTGGCAGCTTATATTGCAAGCAGTTTACAAACATAGATATATGTGCTAAAATAAGAAAAGCTGTAGATTTACATCATCGGTGGCCAATCAGTAACTGCGAATCAAACTCACCCTACTCGGCCCATGCATCTCAGCTGCACAGGTCAATCAAATAGACTATGGTAATCAACGAGACTCTTTTGTACCTCATAACTAAGGTTGATTAAACATAATGCAACACGAACTAGTATTTAAGTTGTGAGACTGGCCCAGTTCCCTCAGATGAAAGCAAACTGATTATACGGAATGCTGGTCATAAGAAGTGTTATGTGGATCTCTGCTCTGCTCATTATTTTAGTTTGCCTGCTACTTTCTAACGATGGTAATCTTTATGGTGACTTTCTTGCACGTCAGTCTGACCTGTTTATTGTTATTGTTGCTGCTGTTTTTATTATTATTATTATTATTATTATTCTATCTACCAATTGCCAGACGCCTCAATCCCATAAGGGGTGGCCACAAACAAATCACCTCTACGTCGCCCTGTTATTATTATTATTACTATTATTAGAGTGAGTTATTTGAGAGGAGCATGTGCAGTTACATGGAGAGACAGACTGACAAATAAGGAAGTGAAGGAGCGTTGTAATGTGGATGTGGGTGTGAAAGAAAGATTTACGAGAAACACACTGACGTGGTTTGGCCACTTGGAAAGGCTGGAGAGTGAAAGACTGACGAGGAGAGTGTATATGAGTGAGGTGGAAGGGGGGGGGGAAGGGAGAGGGAGGCCAAGGATGAGATGGAGGGATGGAGCGGAGAGGTTTAAGAGAGAGGGGGGTGTGAGCTGGGAGCAGGGCAATGAAATGGCGGGGGACAGGGCGATATGGAGGCGATTTGTTTGCGGCCACCCCTTACGGGATTAAGGCGTCTGGCAATAGATAGAGAGATAGATTATTATTATTATTATTATTATCATTATTGTTATTGTTACCCGTCCCCGCCCCGGAGGACCTTAAGGATGGGTATTGTTTTCACTAAGTTTGTTTGTTTATTTGTTTGTCTGTTTGTCTAATAACAACTGTACGTGAAAACTACTGGTGCGATTTTGACTAATATTACAGGGATGATGGGCTATGACCTTCTGATCACCTATAAATTTTGGGCCAAATTGGGCCAAGGCCCAGGCTGTAGGCCAAAAAATGTAAATAAACGATTTTTTTTTTTTTTTTTTTTGCAATAACTCTTTTCAAATTCGTCAAATTGACATGAACCCTAAACCTAAAGGTGCATCTTTCAGTTCTGCATCCTATAATATGCCTCATTACATCAGGGGGGTCACCCCCCTGTTGGTGGTAGGGGGTCAGTGTCAGGTGTGTAGAGCCTAAAATTTCAGATGGGTATAAAATCGTCAAAATTTTCACCCGATTTACTCCAATTTTCGTATGTGACGTCACTGACCAGATATCCTGTTATGTTTATACGTCAGCACTAAAATGACTGCCGGGGACGGGTTTGCAGTGCCTTGGCACCGCTTATTATTATTATTATTATTATTATTATTATTATAATTATTATTATTGTTATTATTATTATTATTATTATTATTATTATTATTAATTTGCAATTTTCCTTGAAAGGTAAATAGGCAGTCTACAATATATCGGTGTTAGGAATGTCAAAGTAACAATGAAGAATATATTAACGTATCAAATGCAGAACAGATCATTAAGGAAAATATGCCTCTGAGAATATAATCTCGCATACTGGTGATGAAACCCATACCACAAGACAGATAAATACGTGAAAGTCCTTCAAGTTGGCTTCCTTTACTCGTGTGCTGGTGAATCTACTTGGTCATTCTTTATTACCTGTTATGGTCCAACATAATGGTGATTTGGGCTACATTAAAAGACAATAGGTATTCACTTCATTAACATTACAATCATTTATCGCCAATGGTGTCTTGCTGAATCCCTGTTCTGATCATTGCCTTATTTTGCCTGGTGTACCTGCACCAAGGGGCAACAGGTCATTGATTCAAAGATCCTTCTATCATTTTGCTTCACTCGATGTACTCCAACCGCCACATAACCAATAGGACAGGCGAACCAGTTGTCCCATCGGTCAGTGTGTACAGTATCGTCTTGTTCCCAGGGCCATTTGTCGTGAGAAATGTAGACAACAGTGCATTCATTGCCCAGAGCATAGTAGTCTGTGGAAAGGGGACGACATATGCCATAGAAGGACATGGGGTTATTCCACAGATCATCCACACTGCCACTTGTATCCTGGCTAATAAAGGTCACAAGCACCCAGTTCTTAGGGCAGACATTTTGATCTTTTTCATCTGCGGACACCTTTATTTCCTCCAGGTCACTGATGAACTCCATGAAAGACCCCTGTGTGATCTTGGTGCATCTGAGATAGTCTACGTTCACGAGGTCTGTGCTTCTGAATTTCAAAGATATGGCTGTAACTGCATGGTTCATGATGCACCCAGTTTCATCAGTAAAGGTTGAAATCACCTGGAGAGAACCTGTGGATGTGGTTGGCTCAGTCTGCGATGTGGTTGTGGTGTTGGTTGTTGTGCTTGTAAATGTAGTAGTTGTGGTATTTGCTGGTGTGGTTGTGGTATCTCCTGGTGGTGATGAAGTTGTGGAATTCCTTAAAGATGAAGTGATATACGCTGATGTAGTTGTGGTATTTGTTGATGTCTTTGTGTTTACTAGTGTGGCTGTTAACGTGAAATTGACTGGTGTTGCTGGAGCTTTGGTGTCTGCTAATGGATCCGTAGCTGAAGATTTTGTGGCACTGAAAGCCGGTGGTGTTCTTCGTTCTCTACCAGGCAACAAATTCTCGCTGGAGGTTGCACCCTTTGTGTCGTCCATACTGCTCGTGCTTGGCTTTTCATCATTTTCCGTATTCTCCTCGGCAACAGCAGCTGCAAAGAAACCAGGTGTAAAAAGCTTAGTGATAATCTTCACTAGGAAGAGCTTAAAACAGCTGTAAGTTGAAACGTAGCTTACTATACTTTCTTTACCCAAACTTGACCTAAAATTGCCATCTGTCCATCTTGAATATTGACCTGTAACAAGATATCAACAGTAGAATACGATACCAGTCATAAAGAAGTGCTATAGAAAGGACGCAGAACTAAAGTACTGCAATTTCATGCCTTTGAGCTACGTCATGTAAGCTGCAACAGGAAAAAATCTGAGCCATGTTAAGGTAAAAGGACTATAGATGAAGAACAAAAAGTCTTAGGCCAGTATTGTCGTCACTTAAGGAGGCTCCCTAACACTTCTTCCTCGGCGATTTTGTTTGCTGTTGTTTGATTATATCATTCCGTTATCACCATACTCTGCATAACTAAGGGACAAAAAAGATATTAACCTACCGGATCCAAAAAATAAATCGCTGAGGAAGAGGTGTAGGCTAGTTTCCTTAACCGAGGAGAATATGGGCCTAAGACTAATACCTATCGACGGCACGAGGGTCATCAAGACCACCAGTGATTTATGGCTAAGTCTCAGCTTCCTGCAACGCTGATGTTATTTCCAGGTCCCTAATGGTATGACTGGGTGAACACGGACGAGGAATTACCAAGTGGCGATGTAGCTACTGTAATTATCTGTGTGTTTAGCTGAGAGAGAGAGAGAGAGAGAGAGAGAGCAAGGGGGGGGGGAGAAGGGGCTGAAATAAACAGAAACTTAATTGTGCACTTCTTATATACGCAGTACCAGTCAGTAATTTACATGACTTGTGGGGATCCAAAGTAATGAAGTGGGATTCCTGTTCAGACGATTGACCAGGTATACATCCTGTGACGATTTTTTTTTTTTTATGCTACTTCCAGACGATTTAGTTCAGTTTCGGGCAGGTGATTAAAACTGGTGGAGGAGAGGGTTGATATAGCTTTAATCAATTCGTCAGCAGTAATATTGAATAAAATAGCCTATTGGTAGCCAGAATATAATGAAGAATATATCATCGAAATGAAGAGGTGGACAATGACAGTCTTAAGGAGGTGTCGCCAAGATCAGACACAATTTTTCGAAACAGTGAAAATGAAAAATTGATCCCCCTCTGCACCAAGAATTGTAACCCCTTACTATGAGGGTATCTCTCTTTAGCTAAATTAACTCTACACCAAGCTGCAGTACACACACACACACACACACACACACACACACACACACACACACACACACAAAGTACGAGAGAGAGAGAGAGAGAGAGAGAGAGAGAGAGAGAGAGAGAGAGAGAGAGAGAGAGAGATTAAAAAAAAATACTGAAACTTTTACTATCCACCCAGGCAAAATTCAGAGCTTGTAAGCTTCACGTGATTATACCCAGTCTCTATGTTTCCCACAGCGTCTCGTTAATGGCAATAATAATCCCCAAGACCACCGAAAGACACACCGCTAAGTTGCCAGAGAAAAATGTTTGATTAACTTTGAACAGACAAAAAAGGCTGATTAAATCGGCCTAATTTACTCAGGTCTATATTTTTCTAGCCTACCTCACCTCTCACCACTCTACCCCCTCCCCACGTCTCATGTCCTCCATCTCCTTTCCTTTCTCTTCCCCTCCTCCCTCTGGCTTCTCTTACCTCCCCTCTCTCTTCCCTCATCCTCACACCTCCTGTTCTTTCTCTTCTCTTTCCCATTTTCTCCTTGGGCTTTCTCTCCTCGCCGTCCCTTTCCTACACTCTTTTACTATCCCTTTTCCCACTCCCTTTCCATTCTCCTCCCCTTCACCTTCATCTCCTTCCTCTTCCACTGAAAGAGATTGTAGTGGCAAATGTAGGAGTCAGCAACAGCACTCGAGAAGGAAGAAGCGTACAAACTGAGCTCGTACAAGCCCCCGCCCATCAGGCAGTCACAAATAATAGTGTATCAGTATCTTCCTCACCCAGCGATTCAGTACGTTCCTCGCCAAGCGAAGTCCCCTTTACTATGGTAAGAAATGGCGCAAAACCCGGAAAAGATTCAAGGAAGCATCTTCCCATAACTACGTATAATCGCTACCAGATCCTTGCCGAAGCGGTAAATGAGACAGAAGAAACAAGGCTTATTGGGGACTCTATTGTACGCAGTCAGCTGGAGGAATTTTGTGGACGTGCCCCCATCAGCAGAAAGAGGTACTGTTTTCCAGGAGGTGGACTAAGTGATATCACAGAAGCCTGCGATGAGGTCACAAAAGACGCAAATGATCAAACTCTATACGTTATCCATGTTGGTACAAATGATCTGAAGCGCAGTAGATCAGAGGAATTGCTAGCAAAGTATCATGAAATGATCAAACGATTCATAACTAAGTCCACTAATGTGATAATATCTGGTATACTCCCAAGGATCAAGGCAGAAAATAGTTTCTATGATAAGGCCTTCAGCACAAATAACCGGCTCAAATCTCTCTGCACGCAAGAGGGAGTCGACTTTGTCAATCTGTGGGACCAGTTTTATGAGCAACATACTCTGTTCCAGAAAGATGGTCTCCATTTGAACTCAGTAGGAGCGGCACGGCTAGGTAGACTTCTACACGATAAAGTTGCCCTCTTCAGATCAAAAAATGCGGCACGTCCAGGAACAGTAACCTTAACGTAAATACCCACAAAGTCAGATCACCAACTGTTCGGAACGGAATTAGAGTCTGCTATGCTAACGCACGTAGTCTACGTAACAAGTTTGAGGATTTAGAATCTCTAATTTACCTAGAAAATTATGACATCATTGGCATCACAGAGTCCTGGATTAACACATCTGACCGTGACTTTCTAGCGGAATACTCACTAACAGGGTACAATATTTTCAGCTGTGAGCGACCACATCGAGCTGGTGGCGGTGTTTTACTATATGTGAAAACTAGTCTCCATCCCCTTGTGCTATCCAAACCCAGTATTACCAACATAGATGCCAGTTATGTTCAGCTAAGTATTAATTCACACAAAATAAATATATGTCTCATCTATCGTCCGCCAGCACAGTCAACTGAGACAGATGAAAAACTTTATGATCAAATTGCGGAAATTTGTTGTCAAGAGGATAGCATAATTTTTGGAGACTTTAATCTACCGGTAACAAAGTGGGGTGAACCACTGACGGCACACTCAGGACAAGAGCTTTATACGAATCTTCAGGAAAGCGCCCTTTCCCAACACGTAGAATACCCAACGAGAGGAAACAATATCCTAGACATCATCTTGACTACAAATGATAACCTAGTCAACAACGTTGAAATAGGACCTGAGTTTAGTTCCAGTGATCATCGAACTATACAGTTTAATATTACTACTGAAAAAGTAAAAGAAACGGAGAGCAAAGAAAAGGTCCCAGATTATCGTAGAGCTAATTTCAACAGGCTCAGAGTGCTACTTGCAACTGCAGATTGGAATCAAATGTCTGAAACCGATGACATAAACCAAGCATGGGAAATATTCACCGAAAAATTTAATGAAGTGGTAAAGTCATGTGTGCCACTACGTAACAGACGTCCAGCTGGAAATAGTAAACCAAATTGGTGGTCCAGTGAAATAAAAAGTAACTTAATAGCCAAAAAACAGGCATACCATAAATATAAAGCTACACAAAATAATGATGATAAATTACAATACATTAATCTACGCCGCACATCGAAAAGACTTATTAAACAAAGCAAAAGAGCACTGGAGATCCACATTGCTAATACGTGCAAAGCAAATCCTAAAGAATTTTACAGTTACATTAGAAAGAAAAAGGTTATGACTACATCAATAGGTCCTCTAGAAACAAACAATGGCAGACACACTGAAAATGAGGTCGAAATGGCAAACATTCTTAACGATTACTTTGCGTCTGTTTTTACAGAAGAAAACACCACCAGAAACCTACTGTTACCCACAAACCAAGCAAATAGCACAGTCCTTAGTAACTATGCTATCCATAATAATGATATCCTTTCAGCCATAAATAGTACGGACATAAACAAAACCCCTGGCCCCGATAAAATATCACCGAGAATTCTCAAAGAAGCAAAACATGAGTTACTGCTGCCACTCTCTGTCTTATTCAATAAATCATTAAGTACTGGGAAAGTTCCACGCGAATGGAAACTAGCAAATGTAACACCAATTTTCAAATAAGGAAATGAGTCGCACCCAGGAAATTACAGACCAATCAGCTTAACATCAGTAGTGTGCAAGTTAATGGAAAAAATCATAAGAGATAAAATAGTTAATTATCTAGAAGAAAATAATATAATTAAAGACTCGCAACATGGATTCAGACATCGTCGTTCATGCTTAACTAACTTACTGGACTTCTTCCATGATGTTTACAAATCATACGATGACTCAAGAGCAGTAGATATAATTTACCTCGACTTTCAGAAAGCATTTGACACTGTCCCTCACAAGCGTCTCATGAGAAAAATAGAAGCACATGGAATAAAAAGGAAAGACGCTAAAATGGTTACAAGACTGGCTGTCAGACCGAAAACAGCGAGTTGTGATAAACGGAAAGGAATCCAAATGGCGTAATGTGATCAGCGGCGTTCCCCAAGGCTCAGTACTTGGACCGATACTTTTTATTATCTATATAAATGACATTGATGAGGGTCTAAATTGTAAAGTATCCAAATTTGCAGATGATACTAAAATAACCAGTAAAGTCACTTCAAAATTACAGTGGCAGCAGTTACAAAATGACCTTAATACTTTAGCAAGCTGGGCAGAAAAATGGCAAATGAAATTCAACACAGAAAAATGTAAAGTACTTCATATTGGAAGTAACAATGTCCATGCAAATTACAAAATGAACAATATTCAGTTATCAAGTACAGACAGTGAAAAGGATCTTGGTGTGATAATATCAAATGACCTAAAACCAAGCAAGCAGTGTACCGATGCGGTAAAAATTGCAGACAAGCTAGTGGGTTTTATTGGAAGAACTTTCGAGTTTAAATCGGAAAAAGTCATACTTGCCTTGTACAACTCGCTAGTGCGCCCCCATCTTGAGTATTGTGTGCAATTCTGGTCTCTGTACTACAGAAAGGACATTGAAAAATTAGAGAAAATTCAGCGAAGAATCACAAAAATGGTACCACGACTTAGAAACAAACCATATGAGGAACGCCTTGAAGAACTTAAATTATTTAGCCAAACGAAGCGCAGGTTAAGAGGGGACCTTATTGAAGTTTTCAAAATCATGAAGGGATATGACAACTTAGACATGAATAAATATTTTGATATAGACCGGTCGAGTCAAACCAGAAGTAATGGCTGCAAAATCATGGGAAAACGATTCCAATCCCACGAAGCAAAATACTTCTTCTTTAACAGAGTTGTAAATATCTGGAACAGATTACCCTCAGATACCGTGAACAGTATCTCAATTGAGACATTCAAAAACAAATTAGACAAGTATTTGCACGAAAATCCTCAGCTGACTCTTTTTCTGTCCGAATAACTTGCTTTTATAGCTACGGTACATGTAAGTTTATGCCCCCTTAGTCTACAAGACACCCCGTAAACAATGTACCCGTACACGATATTATACATTTTCAATTTATTCGGTGCAAACAAAGCAATATAAGCACAGATTAGGATCTGCACAGATAACCCTGAGTTAACGGTCACTACTCTTACTTTCGACCTGTGATGGGCTGTGGATCACTGAGGGTCCCTGTTAGTCAAGTGACCACCATAGGGATTTTTTTAATGTACCGGGGGTCACTGCTTCAGGATGAAACTTGTGTACTGTCCCACATGGGAGAGTTCCTTGTCTCAGTGGAGTGAACGGAGCTATTGCCTGATTGACTGCTGCCTACCTAAAAAGCGCCAGGGAAGGTTGCCGCACCACCCCTAAACATCCACTCTGTGCATTGCACATCCACACTGTGCACTTTGCAGTCCCTTTTTATCTAAGACACCCGTCCTATATACTTTTCAGTCTCCCCAGCTCAAAGAAAGCAATATAAGCACAGATTAGGAGCTGCACAGATAACCCTGAGTTAACGGTCACTACTCTTACTTTCGACCTGTGATGGGCTGTGGATCACTGAGGGTCCCTGTTAGTCAAGTGACCACCATCGGGATTTTTTTTTAATGTACCAGGGGTCACTGCTTCAGGATGAAACTTGTGTACTTGTCCCACATGGGAGAGTTCCTTGTCTCAGTGGAGCAAACGGAGCTAGGGCCTGATTGACTGCTGCCTACCTTAAAAGCGCCAGGCAAGGCTGCTGCACCACCCCTAAACATCCACACTGTGCAGTGTGTAGCTTCCACGTTATGTCCACAGACTTCCCATTAACTCAATGTAACTGGTTTATAATGTCATGCCGTAACTATTATTTTATTTGTTTACTTTCTCTTTCAGGTTACTCTATCGGGTAGCTTATAGATAAAGTATTATAGAATGTGACTTTTCCTTTCCAGTGTTTCCTATAAAATTTCCATGTCAGTTTTTCCATGCTGCATGGTGGTTTTTCTCAATTTTTCCTGGAGGGTTTGGTGGTGGGGGGAGCCTTCTTGCTTTCCTATCCTTATCCTTCAACATGTAGAGTTAGATCTTGTAGTCATAGTTTCTCTAACAAGCAGCCTCGAAAGGACCATAAGGTCTGTTGCTGTTTGCTTTCCTGTGTAATCCTGTGTAATCCTGTGTAATCCCTTTCTTTCACCTTTCCCTTACCCGTCTCCGCGTTCTTCCTCTTACCCCTCCCCCCCCCCAACTTTCTCTTTTATACTCTCTCTCTCTCTCTCTCTCTCTCTCTCTCTCGCCCACGTTATTCCTCCTCTTTCTCAACCTCGCTCGCCAACTTTCCCTTTCTCTACCTCCTCTCACCATTACCCTTCCGCCTTCTCCTTCCTCCTCTCCTACCCTTTACCTCTTCCATCTCCCTTTCCTCCTCCCTCTTCCATCCCCCCCCTCCATCTCCCTCTTCCGTTTCCTCCCCACTCCATATCTCCTCCCTCCTTTCACCAACATTACGCCGTTGAAATCAGCTCTGGGGACTGAAAATGCGCATCACAACTTTTTGCCTGCCACGAACACACTCCGATATTTCACTCTGGCTGACACGTTGCGATTTTATTTCAAGGGTAACATTTTTCTAGCAGTCAGAGAGTTACAATTTCAAGCTTTTTACTGAAATGGATCCACTCATTTTAACTGGTGTTAATCTATTGTTACAACCCAGCATTCAGAATGAAAGGCCAAATTAGAATCAAAAGCGAATTAATACTGTCAGCATTAAGGTATTTCATTCAAACATCATACGATTTTTTTTTTTAGTCAAGAGAAACCTCAGCTGGATGATAAGTGCTTCAGTAACAGAAAACACGTCAGGATGGAAAGTAAAAAATGTTAGGCTATCACATTTTTGGACGTGAGTGTAATTAGGTGGTCGTCAGGTTTTCCAGTCAGATGAAGTGGCAGGCTTGACGGTGGAAAAGATTTACGTTCATATTATTAGAAACGAATGTAGGAGGGGGCGTTCAACATCCACTCATTCGGTGTAGGGCAACCTTAAATGACTCTTCTCTGAGTGACAAGTTATGCGCGTTAACAAGAATGGCGGAACATGTAAGCAACACAATAACGAACAAGCTGCAAACATGCTGGAAACAACAGCGTCTAGATCATGATGGCAACAGCATGATGAGGTCTCAACTGCCTCGTATGAACAGACTTATAGCATCACCTCTGCTGTCATTAAACTTGAAGCTGCACCATAACATGTATGCATACATCTGTCCAAATACTGCTGCATATATGTATCCAAAAATGTTGCCAGATGTGTTGTCAACACATGTTCGGGGACACGTGTGGATGCGGCTTAGATAGCTTCTTGCAGTCCAGGAAATAATTTACTACACTTGTTGTTAACATATGGACAAATGACCCCTAGCGGTCTGGTGGGTTAAGGAGCTTCAAAAGGATGGAGCCAGAGAAGGTCTAAATACAAAGGAAAATTGGGGTATTGCTCACACAATGCCAGTCATGGGCGAGTGAGGCTGGTCACCCTAGCAGTAAAATTGGGGACTGAGTAGCCTATTTCCTGGCCCCTACGCTCATGTTAAGGTAAAAAAGGACTGGCTGATGGATGGATGGATTTTTACAAATGAGAGTGCAGGTTGAAATGAGGGAAGTTGAGAGAGAGAAAGAGAGAGAGAGAAAAAGAGAGGCCGTGGTCGTTGGGGGGGGGGGGCATTTGCGACTAACAGTTTTACATCCTAAACTAGTCAGTAACAATCAAACGAATTATAATATCGTTGTGTATTTTGTAACCTCACCCGTTTTAGAAGACTGATCATGGCGATCGAGTTCATCAATTTATTTACTGTAAACTGGAAATTTTGTCAGGTAAAGTACATCAACCCCGGAAATGGAAGAACCAAAGTGAAATTCATGGCCGGTCAGAATGTTAGATGCAGTTCGTTTCCCTCCTGCCTTTATTCGCCCAGTAGTTTAATTAGGGACCTGAATATAACGCCAGCTGTTGCTGGTTGTCTTCTAAGGGGATAGTGGAATTTAGCAAAGCCTTCCACTTCATGTTCTTCCTAAAGACAGTACATCCACATCCCCTTCCATTAGTCAAATCTATCTATAATTTTCGTCCTGAAAATACATCGATCTTGTCACACAGTTCGTGTATGTTCATATTTATTCGTAACTTTCACGAAGACCTTCCTTGATTTCGGTTGGTGCCTGGGAAGGCGTGGCAATATAGCCAAGTTGGATCGTACAGACTGCAGTAAAACTCAAGTTATTGGAGAGTTTTATGAGCTGAAAATGTTGCAATACTGAACGGTGCATAACGAAAAGAGAAGAATTATTTTTTTCTTTCGACGGTCTTCATAGGAAAACTATGGCGCAGCTAAAAAGAAAAAAAGGGGGAAAGCGGGTTACGAACTCCATGGACTACCCATCTCTCCCACTTCCCATCCCCCTCCCTCCCCACTCAACACGCCTACCTTCCCTGGCTCCGCCACAGCACCACTTTCAGGGTTCGATGGAACTTTTACCACCGACGGGCTCTTTACGATGGGCGAAGCCATTTTCAAGTGTATTTTTCCCTGATAGTGCAGTGAAGTGAAAATCCTAATCAGATCCAATGTTTACTTTTATGGAACTCTTAACTCTCCCCGAGGACGCTTAAAAAAAAAAAAATCTATATTGTTAGTGTAAGAGCATTTCACACAGCCTTTGGAAATATTCTTTTTCCCGAAGAGTTTATAAGCAATATTAATTTACCCTTAATGCTTGCTGGTTTGGGCGGATGTGAGCAGGAATTTTGTCACTGTAACCCATACAGGTGGTTCCACCTGACACGGGCTGGTTTGGGCAAGACCTTCTCTGGGTTACGATGTGCGAAACTCCCACCTGTTCCAGCAAGCATTTGGTATGGATGCAGCCTTAGACAGGGGGTGTCTCCCTGCGGCCAGTGAAACAACTTATGCGGTAACAAGAGTAAGATATTGTTGTTAATCGCCAGTCGTCATTTGAAGTTTATTTATATAGTTCCAAACCTTAGGACAAAGAGGGATCTTTCTGTGACAAGTGCAATCGACTGGTCTTAGCCACAATGTTATGCATTGGTGGCCACCCATCGTATAATGGTTACTGCAGGTATAGTCGGTATTTTTATTACCTGCTCCACTTGCAGCATTGTATTTAGCTTGTGTATAGCTGCATAAAAATTGAAACACATTTTTATTCATCCTTGGAGAAGTATTCAAAACAATACTAACACATTCCTTCAGACCTAAATACGAGTAAATATGGTCATTAAACACAACAAAATCAGCTGAAAAAAAATCATAGCTGTTCCAGTCATGAAAACTTTTTTATTTGGTAAATTTGGGCCTCTGTTGATGACACTCAAAGTTTACTGTTTGAATATGAGATGCATTTACAAAGATGATTTGTAATTTTTAGTTCTAGTCAAACAAAGAATACGTCTGGTGAATCAGTTATTTATAATAGCTTCTTAACCCACTGAGTACGACAGGCTCATCCTGACATAAATATATTGCCTGAAATATCCCCATTTAGCAAACTAAAACTGCAGAAAACTAATTGCTCGCCATAACCCCACACAGCTTCTTACATTTCAGAAAAATCCACCTAGCCTCCAGTACTCCAAAGTAGCCCTCAGTACCTCCACATTCCACCATGTAGCATCCCGTAGCCCCTAATAGCCGACAATAACATTACATACTTTCACATTGCCCTAGTAGCTCCACATAACCTCTAATACATAACACAGCCTCAGTAGCTCCACATACATTTTATCCCAATAGCTCCAAAATCCCAGTAATCTACAATAGCCTAAAGAAGCCTCAGTAGCCGTCAATGCTCTCCAGTGGCTGAATCGGTAGAGAGGTGGCCTGCATTCCTAATGAACCCAGGTTCCAATCCCGGCTGGGGCAGGGAACAGTTTAAGGATTTGAATTTCATAAAAAGCAGACGTTCCTGATCAACCAGATGACCATTCGACATGTCGTAAATGAACCCCCGATAATACCAGACACCAGTCTTATATGAGACAGTCCTACCATGTATTCAATATGGACGGTTGGTGTCATCGCCGAAGTGGTGACATGTGGTGGTGTAGGACTACTTGGCCTTGGGATAGGCCACTGCCCCCAAGAAATAGGCCCTGAAACCTTTGCCCAGAGTCGGACTACCTCTTTGGTAGCCTCACATAGCCTCTAGCTTCCTCAATTGTTCCACGTAGTACTCGGTGGCCTCACATAGCTTCTAGCTTCCTCAATTGTCCCACGTAGCACTCAGTAGCCTCACATAGCCTCTAGCTTTCTCAATTGTCCCACGTAGCACTCAGTAGCCTCACATAGCCTCTAGCTTTCTTGTCCCACGTAGCACTCGGTGGCCTCACACAGCCTCTAGCTTCTTCAGTTGTCCCAAGTAGCACTCGGTGGCCTCACATAGCTTCAGACAACCTCACGTGGACCGGAATATCCCTACATAGTCCCTAGGAGCATATAGAACCAGTAGCCCAACTTATCATCCAATAGTCATACGTAGACCTAAATTACCCAGTAGTCCCACGTACAGGCCTGATAGTTCCACGAAGCCCCATTAGAGTCATGTAATACAACTTAGTACCCGTGACCTCAAGACCCACACCCAGCCTAAATAACGCTAAATATCTTCAATAACCCCTAATACTCCTATGTTGTCCCCGAGAGTTCTAAATTGTCCCAAATAGCCTCTAGTATGCCTAACAGCCCCCAAAAGCAGCAAATAGGCCCAACTATCGAATGTAGCCCTTTGTGTACTAAATATCAGACTACCAACAGCTCTTCCACGCAACCCCAAACGTCGCAAAATTATAACCCCTCATCTTTAGATCTCCCACCGTAGTCCCAGATAACCCCCATACTGCCCTAAATAGCACTGATAGCCCCTGTCAATCTTTATTCATTTAACAGCACCACCAGACTACACATACACTTTCACATGTTAAATATTCTTGCTTCGAATAACCCCAAATAGCCTCAAGTAGTCCCAAATATTTCCTCGATGTTTCTCTATCAGACTACCAATAGCTGTCCCACACACAAACAAATATCGTCAAAAATCCTCACGTAGCCCTCAAACAATCTCGAAAATAGTCCCAATATCTCCAGATAAATACACGTAGTCTTAAATAGCCTTCAGTACTCGTAGTAACTCACAGTATTCCTTAAGTAGTCTCAGATAGCCTTCAGTAACATTCACAGTAGCCCCATGTATTCTCAAATAGTCCCTAGGTAGCGCCTGATAGCCGTACGCGACACCCAGCCAGGTAAGGAGTAAGACAAACAGAGTGGTGGTGGTGTGAGTTATGGTAATGCCAGTGTAAACAGGAGGGAAGGTCACAAGTTAAGCAGGAATTCTGGGAGGTCGACTGGTAGGTAAACAGGTGGGCAGGTAGGTAGGTAGGTAGGAAGAATGGCTGACATATTGATAGGCAGGTAAACCGGTAGGTAGGTAGGTAGGAAGAATGGCTGACATATTGATAGGCAGGTAACCCGGTAGGTAGGTAAGCAGACAGGTAAGTAGGTAGGTTGGTAAATGGACAGTAGGTAAAACCTATAGGAAGGTCAGCAGGTAGGTAGGCAGGTAGGTAATCTGGTAGGTCGACTGGTTGGTGAACAGGTAAGCAGGTAGGTAGGTAGGTGCTGATAGGTAGGTAAACAGGTAGGTAGGTCGGTAGGTACGAAGACTGGCAGGCAGGTAGATAATCTGGTAGGTAGACTGGTAGGGGATCAGTTAGGAAGGTAGGTAGGTAGTAAATAATTAGGTAGGTAAGTAGATACGTAGATAGTTGGGTAAGCAGGTACGTAGGTAGGTAAGCAGGTAGATAAGTTAGTAAGTTGGTATCTAGGCAAGCAGGCAGGCAGGTAGGTAGGTAAGTAGGTAGGTCGGTAGGTAGGTAGGTGGGTAGGCAAATACGCTAGATAGATTGATAGGTATATAGGTAGACTGGTAAGGACAATGAAATAAGGATCTTTAAATGGGCTGCTTGACAGGTAGGTTAGTAGGTAGACTAGCAGTAGGTAGGAAGGAAGTAATGCAGGTATAATGGTAGGCAAGTAGGTAAGAAGGAATGTAGATATACTGATAGGTAAGTAGGTAGCTGTTAGGGAAGTAGGTCGATAGGTACCGGTAGCAGATAAGTAGAGTTAACAGACAGCAAGTACATGCTAGGTGGTAAGTAGGTGGGTAGGTAGGTATGATACTGGAAAGAAAAGAAAATAAGCAAGTACGTAAGTAAGGAAGTCAGAAAGTAAGTAGATTAGTAGGAGGGGAGCTTAGAGCTCAAGTTATTTTATAGATGCACGTCATTTGGTATACTGGTAGGTAAGTTAATTAATAGATAGGTAGGTAGATAGGTATGTCATCTGATATATACAGTAGGTAAACATGTAAGTAGGTAAATAGGTAAGATGGTTGGTAGGTGTGCCGATTCTCATTTTGTAAAAAAGACTATTTTGGATAGATGCTGTAGATTGATTTCATTCAGTGGCTAGGTTGGAAGGAAGAGACAGAGCTCAGTAAGTATACCAGAATAAGAAGAGAGAGAGAGAGAGAGAGAGAGAGAGAGAGAGAGAGAGAGAGATGAGGTTGGCTCTGTGGAAAAAGAAGTGCTGTGTATACATAAAGGTTGGCCGTTATGAAAGGAGTTTACATGCAGAGGGCTTTACAAGATGTTTGTGAACTTGCTGTAGACACACACACACAAACATACACACACACACACACACACACACACACACACACACACACACACACACACACACACACACACACTGTCTCGGTCTGTCTGTACGTCTGTCTGTCTGTCTGTCTGTGTGTCTGTCTGTCTGTCTGTCTGTCTCTCTCTCTCTCTCTCTCTCTCTCTGTTTAACTATTCATGTGCAAATTACTTATCAATTTACCTACTGTCCGCGCACTGGCAATATTACCCAGCGGTTCTTCGGCCTGGTTCTACAAACGCCCCTTAACTCCCTCCCTACTGCGCAAGTATATCATCTTCATCCTTCATCTCATTAGGTTCAAGTTTCAGATGAACCTTGAGCTACAGCCACTACTACAACACAAGTGACGGTGTTTAACCCGCCTCATCCCGACATTTTCTGGGCAGTGGTACGCCCCAGTTCTGACATTTTTGTACCTTTTTTTTTTGGCTCAAACATCCGCTTTTGGTGAGAAACATGGAAAATTCATAGAGAAATCGCTCACCTGAGGTTTAAAATACTCGATCCAGGTAGGAGTAACTCCTTACCTTACAGGGTTTTGTATCAGGCTGGCTGCAAAGAAAACGAGTTCTATGGGAGGATAACTATTCTACACCACTCATAAACGGTATTTATTTATTTATTTGGTACGAATTTATATGTAGTACGAGAGTATATTGGTTTTCAAATGGTAATATAGACATTATAAGCATTGTTTCAATCACTCATCACCATTCCTGACCTTTTTTTTGCCACATTACCTGATCATCATTTCTGACTGTTTCTTCCTCTAATGTTTGTCCTCCACATTGTCATCGATTGGGGAATCACTCTGGCCCTGAATTTCGTACCGTGGCATGACATGGCTTTACTGGCCAGGTCACTGATAACAGGTGAATTGCTGAGAAAAGGTCATGCAAGGGGGAGGAGGAGGTCATGCTGGGTAAGGCATTGTCCCTGCCTGGCATCTTGTAGAGGAAGGTGTCCCATGTATACGTGCCAAAAATCTCTCGCGAAAATTGAAAATTGTGCAAATTAGGAACCTTGCAATGTTGCTGCGTTAATTTACATCTCCGGGATACGAATGCACATCATGTGAGGACGTGAATTCACGTCTCCGGGATGGGGCGGTTAACCTGACATAGATTCTTAACCTCCTTCAGCTCACTTGAGAGCCAGGTATAGTCAGATAGGAGGGTGGGCTGACCAGTTACCAAGGAGACTCATTCCTACCTCATAGCTAAAGCTCATCGAATTCCACGCAGCCACGACTTAGTATTCAGGTAGTGAAAGTAGCCCAATTCCGTCAGATGAAAACAAGCCGATTATAACATTCCTCCTCAACAGTCGAACTAGATCAAAAGTGGTCAGACTTTGCATAGGCGCCTCACCCGATATTTGACCTTGAACCGTGACCTTGA
>NC_136992.1:5877243-5969743 GCF_032717465.1 Coenobita brevimanus | reverse complement strand
GGGAGATTCTGGTTGGTATCATCTATGGTAGAATTTTTGGCAAATGTACTGGCAAAAATATCTGCTTTCGCACGGGGGTCATTTGTAATGTTGCCATCTGAAGATTGTAGTGGGGGAATGGATGATGACTTGTTAAAGTTATTACTGAAAGAATTAAGAGTTGACCAAAATATTCTATTGTCATTAGGGTTGTTAAGTAGTTTTGATGCTTGCTTTTGAAGGAAGTTAGTTTTAGCTAGATTTATTACAGTTATTGCATGATTTCTAGCAATTTTAAATTGAGAGAGTGATTCAGATGTTTTTGATTTTAAGTAAGAGTTATATGCTAATGACTTTTGGGCTGTTGCTCTGGCACAGTTGCCATCAAACCATTTTGGAGAGTTCGATCTTTTAGTGAACTGCTGACTTGGTATGAATAAATCCATACCAGCTAGTATTAAGTCGCAAATGTGGGACTGGGTAGAACTGGGATCACTAGAGAAGAAAGACTGCCATGGAAGGTCAGCAAGATAATTTCTAAATCATCCCAGTCTGCCCTATCAAAGTGCCATCGGGTCATCCTGACAGGTTCAGAACGGGGAGGTGTGGGGGGGTTAACTAATGAGGCTTTGATAAGATTGTGGTCAGAGGATCCAAGTGGTGACAGTACCTCTATCCTGTACTGATCTGGATTATTTGTCACGAATAAATCCAAGAGATGGGCATTATGGTCAGGATTATCAGGTATTCTGGTTGGTTGCTTTATCAGCTGGGTGAGATTAAATGATTCTGCAACAGTTCACACTCTAGATCAGCGTCATCAGTCCTGACAGAGTGCAATAACCATTCAACATTATGTATGTTAAAATCACCCAAAATGGTAATTTCGGTGCTAAAGGCAAGGTTAAGGTTAGTCAACTGTGTGAATATGGAATCAAATACACTGGGTTCCGAAGAAGCATTGGGGGAGCGATAGACTATACAAATGTATTTGGTAATATTTTGACAGTTTAGTTTATACAATGAGTAATCAAAACTTGATGAAGTGAAGTTTATAATTGTGTCAACTGCATATTGGGATTTGATATAACAACAGGTGCCGCCCTTGTTACGGAAGTTTGTGAGGAGATGGTAACCGGGAAAACAAAATGGGGATATATCAGTAGAGGGTGAGATTTGTGGTTCTGTGAGGAAAAGGGCCAGAGGGGATATGGAGTGAAGGAAATATTGAACTGAGTTTAAATTTGTACTAAGGCCGCGGATGTTGAAGAATAAGGCCGCACTTTCACTTCTCCGCTGACGAGCGTCACTGGAAATTGCAAGAGTCACTGCCGGCACAGTCGCTTGATGGCGACCGGGAGGACCCTGTGCCGCCAGCCCTACCCTGCTGGTGGTGGCAATCCGAGGTACCACCTCATTTGATAGTAACATTGCAGCTGCCATTGCTAAAGAGAGTAAACAAAAGATGTGATATGTTATGCCAGTGTAGTATGGTGTAGACAGTTGAAAGTAGGACGATCTCATCCTAGCCGTGAAATATCGTGAACTTCATCCCTGCACCAGAATCTATGCTAACCCTTTCCTCTCATTTTATCTGGAGGCTGTCACTCCTTTGTGTCCAAACCCCACCATCTCCATTAAGCTTCAGACCAATCCCACCCTCCTTTCTTCATGTTCTTTGATCACAGACTATCTTCACTGACGTTTCCTTCCACTGCAAGCCGCCTTCCCTCATAGACTCGTCCACTCCTTTACAACTTCCCTCGACCAATCTATGTCGCTCTCCCTCATGCAGTCTTCCGCTCTTCCCCAAACTTTAGCACATCCACCTTGCAGCTAGAACCTCCTGGTAAGAGCCCCGGACCGGTAAGAGTTGTGGACAAAATTTGCTCTCCTTTGTCGTTCTGAACCAAACAATACTAGTGTGGACCTGGATGTAAGATCGAATTTTCCAGTTAATATTCTAAGGACAGACTGGGGATTCGAAAAAAACCGTTTGCTTCTATATTCTCAGTGCAGTCGATAGGTATTAATTCTAAGCCATATTTTCCTTCATCCAAAAACTTACTTGTATGAGGGACGACAGATTCCAGGAAATATGGTGCGCTGATGCTATGCAGCGGGTGTATGATATTTATCCACGACATATTCCTGGCGCCCACCCCCGCCCACACCACCACCCACAGCACCAAGGCAGCCCACGCCGCCCGCATCACTCCCAAGGACAGCCTCTTGCAGTAGTCCATAGGGCGGTAGCAGGATTTATAAATACCTTTTCAGAATACAAGGATTATACATATTTTCTTATATTTTAGTATTCTTACATTTATGGACGACTGACCACTCTCTGATTCCCATACTAGGGGTAAATGGGGTAAATGAACTTTCTAGCTAGTGATTCAGTACAGTACCTGGTAATCAATTAAAAAAAAAGTGGGGAACCACAGATGGTTCAGTGCACTGGCAAACTGTTTATTTACAGCACATCATACAGATTTTGGATGATGATGATGATGAGCTTCTCTTCTTCTATTTACAATGCATTCTGAAAACTGCCTTCTTTGCTTTGTTTTTATCCCATCAGAAGTTATCAGAATATATGGAGATGATGAAAAATTGTTGAGTGCTGTCAAGAGTATGTACGAGGGAGCTAGGGCTACGGTGCGAGTGGATGGTGAGCTGAGTGAGTTCTTTGATCTAAATGCGGGACTGAGGGTGTGTGATATCTCCATGGCTGTTTAATATATTCATGGATGGGGTTGTAAAGGAGGTGCAAGGTAGGGCAGTGGATGTCGGGGTGGCTTTAGTGAATGAGGGTGAGGTGTGGAAGATTCCGGTGTTGCTGGTTGCTGATGACACAATATTATTAAGTGAAGATGAAGAGGAGTTGCAAGGGTTGGTGAATGAATTTGAGACAGTGTGTAAGAAGAGGAATATGAAAGTTATGTAAACAAGAGTAAAGTTATGGTGTTTGGGAGGAATGACATCACAGAATGCATAGTGAGGTTGTATGGCGAGGATATGGAGAATGTGAGTGTATTCAAGTACTTGGATAGTGTGATGAGTAAGGATGGAGGTTTTGGGGATGAAGTGCTTGAAAGGATACAGCAGGGAAGGAAGGTAGTTGGTCCACTGAAAGCGGTGATAAGAAAGAGGGAGGTGGGTATGGAAGTTAAGAAGTCACTGCATGATAGAATTGTGATCCCTACCCTGACGTATTGAAGTGAGGCGTGGACCTTGCTAGAGGGGAACAAGTCATGAGTGAGAGCAGTGGAAATCAGTTACCTGAGAGGAGCATGTGGAGTGACATGTGGGGTGGATGTGGATGTGATTGAGAAAATTAGGAAAAATGCACTGAGGTGGTTCGGACATGCGGAGAGAATGGAGACTGAAAGACTGACTAAAAGGGTGTATGTAGGTGAAGTGGAGGGAGGAAGAGGGAGGAGGAGACCGAGGATGAGGTTGAGGGATGGAGTTGAGAGGCATATGAGGGAGGGGGGAATGAGCTGGGGGGAGGGTAGTCAAATGATGGGTGACAGAGCGACTAGGAGATGCTTTGTCTGCGGCCATCCTTTGGGGGATTAGGGCGTCGGGCTATAGGTAAATAGAAGTTATATATTGTTACAGATATTTCTTACACACCACTGCATGCATTTGCACGCAGGAAAATATATTCTTTACAGATACAAGAACATATGTGAGAGAATAATTAAACTCTAAACTGAAAACGTTTTCATCAGCCCTGCGACTATGAACCACCGGCGTCCCCAGGTTAAGGGATGAAAACTGACTCGTGCTTCCACTCCTTCCCCTACATGACAGTTAACTGGATGGGCAAAAATCAGCAGCAGGAGAATAAATCAGTAAACGGAGGAACATTGCCAAACAAAGAACGAATCAGCAACAAGATACAAACCAAGGGGAGCAAATCAGCACCAGGTGGCGAATCAGGAGGGGAAAGACGATCAGAAGGGGACGAGTATGTTCAAGCGAGGCACTAATACAAATGGGACAGTATGAGGTGTGGGAGGCCAGAGTGTGGTGTTCAGTGGTTGTCAGGAAACGGTATAAACAAGAGACTGGAGGTGTGGAGGTGAGGAAGGAGGAGGGATGGGGCTGGGGAGAGGGGAGAAGTAGGGATATGAGGGAGGAAGCAGGAGAGGGCAAAGAGAGAAGTGTGGAATGTGAGCGAGGGGAGGGAGGGAAGCTGAGATGAGAAAGGAAAGGGAGAAATGAGAGAGAGAGAGAGAGAGAGAGAGAGAGAGAGAGAGAGAGAGAGAGAGAGAGACTGTGACTGTGGGTGGAAGGGGGAGGTAGTGAGGGAGAATGATGGTGTGAAAATGCAACGTGCAGAAGATAGGATGTGCTCTGATGCTGCGATGTACAGGTATGGTGTGATGTAATGTTGTGATGTGAGAATGTGGGTGTGATCTGATGATCGTAGTGTGAGTGTGGTGAAGATGTGTGGTATGGTGTGGTGTGGCGTGGTGGGTGAGTTTGTGAGTAGTCAGACGGCTGAGAAAGGTGATGTGGTGTTATAGTGTGTTGTGCTGGTGTGGCGTAGGGTGAGGGAAGGTGACCATGTGTTAGACCCGGTATGATCGTGTGGTGTGGTGTGTGTGGGTATGTGGCTTGGTGCGTGGAAATGTTATGGAGGGAGTGGTGTGGTGTGTTGGTATGTGGCGTGGTGCGTGACTATGTTATAGGGAAAGTGGTGTGGTGTGTTGGTATGTGGCGTGGTGCGTGGCTATGTTATAGGTGGCGTGGTGCGTGACTATGTTATAGGGAAAGTGGTGTGGTGTGTTGGTATGTGGCGTGGTGCGTGACTATGTTATAGAGGGAGTGGTGTGTTGTGTTGGTATGTGGCTTGGTGCGTGGCTATGTAGTGTGAGGAGTGGTGTGGTTTGTTGGTAGTTGGTGTTATGTGGTGTGTGAGTTTGTGGTATGGTGTGTACGTGTAGGTGTGCTATGTGGTGTGTGTGTGTGTGTGTGTGTGTGTGTGTGTGTGTGTGTGTGTGTCCGACTCTGGGCATAGGCTTCACAGCTTGCTCTCAAGGCCCAGTAGTCCTCCTACATTCCATACACCTCTACATGCCACTACTTCGGCGCTAACACCCACCGCCCATGTTGAATACGTGCTAGGGCTGTCTCATACAGGACTGGTGTATTGGTATTAGCAGGGGTATCTTTACGACATGTCGGCGGGTCTTCTGGTAGATCAGTAAATTCTGATTTAATGAAATTCAAATCCTTAAACTGTTCCCTGCCCCAGCGGGGATTTGAACCTGGGTCCGACAGGACTGCAGGCCACTTCTCTACCGATTGAGCTACTTGTGATGTAATGGACGGGTATGTGGTGTGGTATAAGTGTAGAATGGTCTCTACGTGTGTCACATGGTGGGTAGGTGTGGTGTGATATAGTGTGGTGTGGTGTGCTGGTGTATGATGTGGTATATAGGTATGTGGAATGTGGGTAAGTTGTATGGTGTGTGGTGTGGCGTTGTCTTGTGGCGTGGTACGATGTGTGCGTATTTGATGTGTGTGGATATGTTGTGTGTGGATATGGGGTGTATTGTACGTAGGAACGTGGCGTGATGTGTGGATATATGGCGTGGTTTGTGGATATGCCGTGCGTTTTGTGGGTATATAGTGTGCTGTGTGAGTATGACATGTGGTGTGAATACGTGGTGTGACGTGTAGGCAAGAGGTGTGGTGTGCGGATATGTGAAGTGTTGTCTGGGCATGTGGTGCGATATGGTTTGTGGGTAACCTATGTGGTGCGTTGTGGTTTGTGGGTAGCCTATGTGGTGTGGTGTGATTTGTGAGTAGCCTATGTGGTGTGATGTTTTTTGTGGGTAGCCTATGTGGTGTGGTGCGACATGAGGTGGTATGGTTTGTGGATAGCCAGTGTTGTGTCTCCTTATGTGGTGTGGTGTGGTTTGTGGGTAACCAGTGTGATGTGGTGCTATGTGGTGTGGTGCTATGTAGTGCTATGTGGTGTGGTGTGGTGGTATGTGATGTGTGGGCGAGGATCACGGCGTATAAGGCACCACGACACAGGGGGTGAGGGATGGACAAAGTTACAATGGATGTGTCAGTGCTTATAATGAGAATAACATTATTTTCCTTGATTTACAGACCTGGCGTTGTGATGAAGAATGTGTGTGTGTGTGTGTGTGTGTGTGTGTGTGTGTGTGTGTGTGCAGAAGAACGTAAAGATTAAATATGAAGAATGTGTGTATGTATGTGTGTATGTATGTCTGTATGTGTGTGTATGTATATGTGTAAGTGTGTGTTTATATGTGTGTACGTATGTGTAAGTGTGTATGTATGTGTGTATGTATGTATGTGTGTATGTATGTGTGTACGTACGTGTGTATGTGTGTGTATGTGTGTGTATGTATGTGTGTATGTATGTGTGTATGTGTGTGCATGTATGTGTGTACGTGTGTGTGTACATGCAGAACGTAAAGTTTAAATAGGATGAAAAATGTTCATGCATGTGAGAGAGAGAGAGAGAGAGAGAGAGAGAGAGGGAGAGAGTCCTAGAAGCTGAGTGTTAGAGAAAGCACACAATCAGTATTGCACGCTTAATTTTATGTTCATCTCGAGAAGTGGGTATAGACTGCATGCGTCTGTGTTTAACTATTCACAGAGAAAACCGTGAAAATGATTATAAAAAGAATGGAAAAGAAAAACTCATTCCAAGTTTTGATAAATGCAGCAGGGAAAAGTTGAGCCACCCATAACACACATTAGTGGAGATAAGACTCATTTTTGCTTTGCTTTGCTTTGTGTGTGTGTGTGTGTGTGTGTGTGTGTGTGTGTGTGTGTGAATGTGTTTGCTCGCCATTTTCGTGTTTTAAATCACAACTGAGAAAAAGAGTTATTTAGCTGTCTGTCCAACTGTATCTCTAAACTTAAAACTGCGGATGGATAGAGAAGGAGAAAAACAACTATATTTCTTTATCCGTGTACGTGGGAGGGACTGCATCATAATATGCTGGTGGGGAGTGAGGCAGGGAAGATGATGATGATGATGATGAGAGCGGTGGCGATGATGACGGTGGTGATGGAAAATTGATTATCTTTCTTATGTGTTCTATGCTATATTTGCGAGAGGATAAATTAGCCTAGTGGCACTCTGAATAAGGATTCCAGCTGTTGTTAATCTCCTCACTGTCTCTGTCTGTCTGTCTGTCTGTCTATCTATCTATATCACTCTCTCTAGATTGCTGAACGAAATCGTCTGGCGGTAACAATAATGCAATGATATACGAGTGGACTCCCGATCACCAAAAAACTATGCTGCACTGATTTTACTCATACTTGGCCTAAAACTGCCACCTAATCATCCTTAATGCTAATATGTAACAATAAATTAACACTTGAAAGTAGTGCTAGTCATGAAGAAGTGTTATGAAAAGGATGTAGAGCCATAGCACTTTTTTTTTCTTCTGCTCATTTAGATGAAACAAGCTTTAAATGGAAGAAATAATTGGTCAGTTTAGAGTAAAAATGTTATAATTCTTTCATCAACCAAGGTCCCTACTGAATGAAAACACTTCATGCTAGAAAAATAAACTATAGTTAGCTTACTCAAGCCTGAAAGAGATTTCAGCTTAGCTGGTGGTCAGGTTTAGTCAGATTGGAGGGCGGATTTAACTAGTGACCAAGGTGACTCATTCCTACCACGTAACTAAGGCTCATGGAAAGGGCTGGCCCTAGGGCGATGCGAGCGATGTAACTGCATTGGGCCCCGCTCCTCTAGGCCCCCCCCACCCCCCAGAAAAAAAAAAAAAAAACTTTTAGGCCTTTAGGGGCCCCACGCTTCACGAGCGGGCCTCTGATAGAGCATAATGTGGCTCAACGCACTTGACCTGTCTGCAGCTGAGCGGGCCCCTGATTGAGCATTATGTAGTAGGCACCAGCCATGAGCGGGCCCCTGATTGAGCATTATGTAGTAGGCACCAGCCGTGCGCCTCTCTCATAGTGCTCATTTAGGGCCTCGCTCTGCGCGAGGTTAGATGTATGACCCTTGCAGATTTATCACATTCTTCTTCATGTTTATCTCTTCAACACGTTTTCAAGAAGTGTGAGGTTTTTCTTGGCTTGACTGATTGTCTTGGTAGGGTTATCAGAGGTCTAATCTGTGAAATTTGTGCTGCATGCATTTTCCTGAATTAAAGAGTGCTAACTGCTTGAGTCCTTGAGCCAAGTGATTTCGGCTGTTGGCCAAGGTTTCATAGTTTTCTTGTGCGATCCTGATCGGGCTCATGAAAAGATTCTGCCAAATATAGTCTGTAAATTTCTGTTGGAAATATTTGCCTTAAAACGATTAAATGAATTTCTACCGGGATTATATGCATCAGGCCTGTATTCAGTTTGCAGTTACATGAGCTGACTGTGGGTATTGTGACATCCATGATTAGGAGTTTAGGACCCAGGCCTTTATGTATTTTTGCTGATGCCTGTGTCTTTGGATCCATTTGATAACAGCAATGTTTAGCAGTTTTTTTCTCTGACTGTAACGCACCAATTGTTAGTGGTTTTGGTTATGAAATTCCCCGGCCGAAAATCCCTTCATCTTCTGCTAACAGCAGGAGTTGAACAGCAGTTAATTTAACACTTGTCAAGAAAATCTTTTTGAAAAATTTCAATATTGTTTAATGAACCTTAGCCCTCCCCCCTTGCAAAAAGATGTCGAAAAGAAAGCGTGGCATTGACAAACTCTACCTGAGCGGCAGTGAAAAGAGGAAGATAAAGGCAGCAAAAGAAGATGAAGTCAAACGTCTCCGTGGAGCAATGGAGAAATTTATCATTTAAAAAAAATGACACTGAGACCGAAGAGTCAGACTGTGAGTCAGTCAGTTCCATGGAGGTCCAAAATCTGCCCAATCTTCCTGCAGCTCCTTCCGTGCAAACTGCTGAACAAGCTACATGATCATCTAGCTTGCCTCAGCAGCGTACATCAGAACTCAAGAGGAAAGACAGCAGCTTTGATGTTAGCTTTACTGAAAAGTATGAGGATCCTGCCTCTTTCAAATTCCTACCTTCAGAGCAAATTATCAAATGGGGAGGTGATGCAAAGAAAATGGCTGGTGTATTCAGTTAGAAAAAATCAGATATTTTGTTTTTGTTGTAAGCTTTTTTCCAGTGTTAATGCCACGCTGTCCTCTGATGGGTTTCATGACTGGTCCAGTGCAAGTGTGGATTTAGTTGAGCATGAAAAGTCCAGTGGTCACTTGCAGGCAAGTGTTCAATAGTTTGAGGCTGAGCAAAGACTAAAGAAGGATTGCTCTATGGATTCATCAGCAGCGAATCAATGATGAAAAGCTAGGGTGGCAAAATGTTTTTCAGCCCCCCCTTGCTATTGTTCAGTTTATCTCAGAACATAACATGGCATTCCAAGGATCTGTTGATAAACTCTTTGAACCTAAAAATGGTAATTTTCTTGGCCTAGTCCAACTGATTGCCAAGTTTGATCCTGTTATGCAAGAACACCTGCTACGAACCAGGGATGAAGAGATCCATGACCATTACCTTGGCAAGCATATCCAGAATGAGTTGATTCAGCTGATGGGTAACAAAGTCCAGAAGACCATTATTGACCGTATAAAGGCCTCAAAATACTTTGCTGTTATACTTGAGTGTACTCCAGATGTTAGTCATAAACAGCAGTTGTCTCTGACAATTAGATATGTATCTGATGGCTCCACTGTTCCTGTTGGAATATATGAGCATTTTATTGAATTCATTGAGGGGAAGGAAAGTACAAGAAAGAGTTTCCTGGATGTTCTTCTTGACAAGTTAGTGACACTGGGTTTAAATTTACAAGATATCAGGGGCCAAGGCTATGATAATGGTGCTAACATGAGAGGCAATATGTCTGGTGTTCAGGCTCTTCTTTTGGAAATGAACCCAAGAGCTTTCTTTTCACCCTGTGCATGCCACAGTTACAATTTGTTACTGGGGGACATTGCCAAGACGTGTCCAGAGGGAATGACCTTCTTTGGTATCCTTCAAAGGCTGTATGTCTTGTTTTCTGCTTCAACTCAGAGATGGGCAATTTTCACAAGACATGTTAAGGACATGACTGTGAAACCTCTCAGTGAAACCCGATGGGAATGTCGTATTGACAGTGTCAAAGTTGTGAAGTACCAAATTGTTCAGTTTTACGGTGCCTTAGTGGATATTGCTGAAGAAACAAATGACTCCAAAGCTCGCAGTGAGGCTATGTCACTATGCAGTGAGCTTCAAAATTTCAAGTTCATCGTTTCCATAGTATTTTGGTATGCATTCCTCTTTCAGGTCAATCAGGTCAGTAAACAGCTACAAGGTGAGGCAGTTGAACTTTCTGTTGCAGTCAAAAGCATGGAGAGAACTATTGCATGGCTGCAGAAATACAGAACTGATGGGTTTGACAATGCTCTTGCAGATGCAAAGGAGATAGCCAATGATATGGACACTGAACCTGTCTTTAAAGAGAACGGAATTCGTAGAAAGAAACGAACATTTCAATATGAAGCTCAAGATGAGCCAGTTCAAAGTCCACACGAAAGTTTCAGAATTGGATATTTCAATTTCATCCTTGATAGAGCAATTTCATCCATGGAACAAAGATTCCAGCAGTTGAAGTCGCATGATACTATGTATGGTTTCTTTTTTTCTTGCCACAACCATACCAAAGCAGAAATGAGAGAGCATGCAGCCAACTTGGAGAAAAGTCTCACCGTAAATTGCACCTTAGATATTGACGGTTACATGTTAGCAGAAGAAATGGATGCTCTAAAGTCTGTTATTCCAGAGGAGATCGCTTCCCAGCCCTCCGAAATCTTAAGCTTCCTTTCTAAAAGGAACAGCTATGTAGATTTCCCAAATTTTTGGATTGCCCTGAGGATATTGCTGACCATTCCTGTTAATGTGGCATCAGGTGAAAGAAGTTTTTCGAAGTTGCAGCTTATTAAGACATAATCTGAGGTCAGCAATGACACAAGATCGTCTAAATGGCCTAGCCATACTTTCAATTGAAAATGAAGTCTCATCTCAGCTAGACTACAATGAAATAATCAGAGACTTTGCAGGCATTAAGTCCCACAAGATAATTCTCTAAGGTTCAGTTACATAACAACAGTTAAAACTTCACTGGAACAGTGAATGATGTCAAACTGCACAATGAATCTCTTAATCTCAAGGATGAAGGCAAAAAGATGAATCTGATCCAGAACATGCTCATTGTCTGTTTGTCATTGTATTGGCTGTATATATCTATTGTATCTATCTTGCATATTATATTGTATCTTGTATCCTGTATATTATATTATATCCTGTATCTTGTAGGTATTGTATATATCTATGACATGGTGGTTTAGAAATCTTTGTTTTACATTTCTAATTCATAACGAATCATTTGCATTAATATCTGAGTCCATGCATTAAGCATAACTATTACATTGTGTTATTTTGGGGGGCTGTGGGTTTGACATTCAAAATCAGAGGGGCCCCACCCCTACTCCTTGCATTGGGCCCAGCACCTGCTTGGGCCGGCCCTGCTAATGGAAGTTCATGCAACCACGACTTAGTATTCAAGTTGTGAGACCTGCCTAGTTCCTTCAGATGAAAGCACACAGACTACAACCAAGTTAGTTCTTCTTCACGAAAAAGAAACAGGTTCAAGAACACATACACCATTCATTTTAATGCCTGCGCCCACCTATGTTGGAGGAGACATTAAATGATTGGTCTGTCCGTGCGTTCGTGCGTGAGAGCATGCGTGCGTGGGTTCGTGTGTCCGTAACACTTTTGTAGGTACAATATCTCCTGGACCCATAGACAGATTTCCACCAAACTTTTATCAGTGATGCAGTATGAAATGATGAACTGAGAAGGTCAGCTAGGTCATAGGGTCAAAGGTCAAGGTCATATGGAGTCGACTTAGTTTATCCTTGTGGATGCAATATCTCCTGAACCCCTTGATGGATTTCGACCAAACTTTTGTCAGTGATACAACATGAAGGAATGATGAGCTGCTTAGGCCAACAAGATCAAGTCAAAGGTAAAGACCATATGGGTTTGGCCTCGATTTCTCCTGAACTCCTCGACGGACTTCGACCGAACTTTTGTCAGTGATACAGTATAAAGGTACAATGAACTGACTTCGATAGCAAGGTTAAGGTCATATGGGTGTGAGCGCGATATCTCCTGAATCCTTCGACGGATTCTACCAAACTTTTCTTAGTGATACAGTACGAAGGAACGATAAACTGATTAGGTCAGCAAGGTCAAGGGGTAAAAAATCAAGGTCATATGGGGTCGAATTAGTTTATAGTCTCATTTCAACCCACAATGAAACCTCCTGTCATGCGAGTTGTGTGGTGAGTCCGTGCACAAGGTTTGACGGAGACCTACCGAGCGACACTTTGTGTCGACGGCTACATTAGGAACCCCAGTTCTTGGCGTTTCATGAGTCTCGCTTTGTCCCACCACACACCACAATCTCAGCCCATCACAACCACTCTTCTCCAGCTACCCCGCCCATATTTTGATATCCCTTCAAATTTCTAAATTAAATTTATTACACCTTACCCCCTTCCCGAGAGAGCTCATTGTAACAAGGTATTCTATCCTCGTTATGCCCTACCACCCACCACCTCCCCCAGTCCCTCCTACCCTCTCCTGTTTGTCCATCCACATCAGGACTCAAAGCACTTATTTAACACTTACCTAATTGATTTCAAGAATTGGGTTGATTCTTGCCAAACGCTTTATCTTCATCAACCAGAGGACGTGTTTATATTTATTCATTTATTTATTATTGTTACCTGTAGAACACCGTATTTTCCTTACCTGAGAATTTCTGAACTGGGTAGGTCAGAAGTAAATTTCATTAGCCCCGTCAGTGCGACAGGCCTTTCTTAAGCTGAATAAAATCGTCCGGAGGTAGAAAGGAAAAATAAAAACGAAAAACCCTTCTCAGATTCAATGGGTTAGTAAGCATGAACTGAATCCACCTGTACTGACCTGTCCCAGCCTAATAACCTGTATAAAAGCAGAAAGGATCCAAATAGTTGTACCTTAATGTTTGATGGAAGCATTGACTGTTTGAGGGACCAAAGGGAGCGAGAACACAGTACTTCAGCCGAAATATTGGTATGTAAAATTTTGCCTCATATGGCTTGTAAAATTTCCCTGCCTGAGGAGCACAAACCTTTGTTTTCTTTTTAACCATTATACCAAGCGTAGCACGTCAGTCCATTCTGAAATTGTCATGAAAACTTTCAGTCATAGCAGACTTAATTTTCTTTTTACAGCCAAATAGCCGAAATAAAAATCACTAGGCAAGAGCTGAGCAGCAAACCTTTTTTTCCCTCAACTATTAGAAACATGGCATGTTGTATGAAACTTTAATGAAAACTGCCATCCATTGGTATCGGTCATTTTCCAAAAACGATCCAAGTGTAGCCGAAAAAGATAAAAAACGTGGTGTGGAAGCTTATTTCTTGATATGTAGAATACCTGAATCGATTTAAGTGACCATCATCATCTAGCTGGACCTGAAGTTCCTTGAGAGGAATTGAAAGAGCCTAACTGCAGTGATTTGAACTATTCTGCTTTGGTGTAAACATTGCTGAAATGAAGAAGAAAGGGATACAAATTTCATCCAATAGTATGACAAGCACGAGAATCACTAGCCGATGTAATATAATCCTCTAGCTGTGATTTTTTTTTTTTTTCTCCCAAGCTGCGGTAAATCCCCCATAGGTCATTTACCTCTACTTGGCTGGATTTTTGTCGTCTTGCAGTTTATTTCTCGCAGCTCAGTGGCAAAATAAGACAATACTACAATTCAATATCCTTTGGAGTGCACTTGTTCACGTTTAGCACCATACTCTAGTCTAAATTTTTTATTATAGCTCAGCATTCCGGACGAGGAGATGGCAACTTCACTCCTATTTAAAGTGAACAGGGTATAGGTAAGAACACCCAACTTAAGGTAGACCTATCGCAGTGGATGGATAACTCCTTCCCCCCTCCTTTTTCCTCCAGACTGCCGTGAGTTACCTTGGTGTTGCCGCCTCATAACTCACAATACACACTTGGCCAGCAAATTTAGCGGTAAATAATAATGTTCCTCCACCGATACTGACCAGAGCGGCCAAGAACAACGCCTGACAAAGTTACACGCTTAATATTTCGAGTATTTTTCTGCTAGATTTAGATATATTCATTTCACTATAACTATTTTATACTGCTTGACATAACGCTATTAAATTACCTAACCTAACCTCAATGAGCCTAACATAGTCTAACTAAGCCTAAATTATCCTACCCTAACCTTAAATGCCACAAGAATGTAGGTCTCTCTCCTACTCATACCACTTCATTCTGAGAGGAGTTTCCTTAGATGAATGAAACTGTTTGGTAATAGAAGAGACAGTGCACTCACACACACACACACACACACACACACACACACACACACACACACACACACACACACACATTGGGGGGTTTGACTGAGACTTGTTTTTAACCACCACGAGAGGTCCTTCCTAAGTTAAATAGAGCAGTCTAGCAGGAGTAACAATAAAAGAAAATAATGTCTTAGTAAGCTCTATAGTATTATAAGCTTCGGTTGTTTATCCCCGGGTCCCCTACACCATAAAAGGGGTATCAATGGACTGGATGCTATAGACTCTTCCCTGTACAACAGCCTTTATACTCGTATGTGAGGGACGCGGCATCGGCATAGCAGTCATAAATATTCTATAAGTAATGTCAACATGCTAAGTACACACTGTTCCTATACGTCCCTGTGTGTGTGTGTGTGTGTGTGTGTGTGTGTGTGTGTGTGTGTGTGTGTGTGTGCGCGCGCAGTACATATGGACTTTTCAGTAAGGCAGGAGAATGGTCATATGGATGGATAAATGGTTTGTTTAAGCAGAGGAGGATCCAAGAGTTTGGCAAGGATTTGGCGAGATCCCAAGCGAATTTACAAGACCAAATTTTAGGTAGCTATTCATTAAAGCCATTAATTTTTTTATCATCCCTTATACATAAAATTAATCCATGATAAAATTTATTTAAGACAGTTCTTGTATATACCTGGAAAATAACATTACTCTTTTAATATAATTAATCATTGGTCTAAAGAAAAATGGAAGGGCGTACACTCCATCCTCCAGCTCCCCCCACCTTCTCCCGCCAATTCGTGCCTGTTTAGTGGGCACTCTGATTCTGGATTCTAATTTTTCTTCACTGGAAATTCTGATGATACATTTCCCGGTGAGTGTGTGTGTGTGTGTGTGTGTGTGTGTGTGTGTGTGTGTGTGTGTGCAGCAAAAAAAGGATGTTCAATCACGCAGGAAAATGGGCGTATGGACGGATGTACTGAATGGTTTGTTAATGGATGGTCGGATCCAGCACTTTCGAAAATAGGAGGGTGGATGATTTCTAGCGGAATTACTAATTCAAGTTTAATGTTACCAAATCCTCAAAATTTACTACCATATCCATCATTTCACTGAAATAATTATTTTGTAACATTTGTGTAAGATATTTATTGCAAATATCCGGGTTAATAACATTGTTTTTTTATTTCAAGTAATAATATGTCCTCCGAAAATGGGGTCCCCCCTCAAAAAAAAAAAAAAAAAAAAGCGTGCCTGTTAAGTGGGCGCTGACAATGGTATCAAATGATATTTTAATGGGAATTTTGATGGTAGTTTTCCCTGTGTGTGCTGGGGGGGCGCATGTGTGTAGGGGGGGCTTGAGTGTGTATGCGGGGGCCTCAGCGTGTGTGGGGGGTGCGTGTGTGTGTGGGGTGTGTGTGTGTGTGTGTGCGTGTGGGTATTTGTGTCTTTGTACGTGTGTGTGTTTGTACATGTGTGTGTACGTGTGTGTATGTGTGTGCATGTGTACGTACGTGTACGGGTATGTGTATGTGTGTGTATGTATGTGTGTGTGTGTATGCGTGTAGGCGGTTGTGTTTGTGTGTATGAGTTATAAATGCACAATGATGACAGTTTTCTTGGATTACTTTATTGTTTTCCACTTTGCACTATGATGATGCTGTAACATACTTGAAATTTTCTTTAAGATAAACCAGTCCAGCAGACTTTGAGCCTGGCCCAGTTTGTGCGTGTGTGTGTGTGTGTGTGTGTGTGTGTGTGTGTGTGTGTGTGTGTGTGTGTGTGAGAGAGAGAGAGAGAGAGAGAAAGAGAGTGTGTGTGTGTGTGTGTGTTAGCCTACGCATAAAAGACCAGCAACAAAAACTAAGCACACGTTGCTCCTACAAAGCAGACGCCTTCAGTGGGGCATAAGCATCAGTGTACGTCTTACCGGTGACACATAGAGCAGCTATCTATCTATCTATCTATTGCCAGACGCCTCAATCCCGTTTGGGGTGGCCACAAACAAATCGCCTCCAAGTCGCCCTGTCCCCCGCCATTTCACTACCCTGCTCCCAACTCACACCCCCCTCTCTCATATACCTCTCCACCCCATCCCTCCATCTCATCCTCGGTCTCCCCCTCCCTCTTCCACCCTCCACCTCACTCACATACACTCTCTTCGTCAGTCTTTCACCCTCCATCCTCTCCACATGGCCAAACCACCTCAGTGTGTTCCTCACAACGCTTCCTATCACATCCACATCAACACCACAACGCTCCTTTATATCCTCATTCGTCAGCCTGTCTCTCCACGTGACTCCACAAGCTCCTCTTAAATAACTCATTTCCACTGCTCTCACTCTTGACTTGTGTCCTTCCAACAACGTCCAAGCTTCACTTCCGTACGTTAGAGTTGGTATCACAATACTGTCATGTAGTAACTTTTTTACTTCCATGCTCACTTCCCTGTTTCTTATCACTGCTTTCAAGGAACCAGCAACCTTTCTTCCCTGCTGTACCCTTTCAAGCACTTCACCCTCCAAACCTCCATCCTTACTCATCACACTACCCAAATACTTAAACGTACTCACATTTTCCAATTCCTCACCATCCAACCTCGCTATACATTCACTGACTTCACCTCTCTCAAAGACCATCACTTTACTCTTCCCTACATTCACCTTTAGGTTCCGTTTCTTACACACTCTCTCAAACTCATCCACCAAGCCTTGCAGCTCCCCTTCATCTTCACTCAACAACACAGTATCATCTGCAAACAACAGTACAGGGAGTTTCCAAACACTATCCTCTCTCACCAGGGCCACTCCAACATCCACTACCCTACCTTGTACCTCTTTTATTACCCCATCCATGTACAGATTGAACAACCATGGAGACATGACACATCCCTGTTTCAAACCAACTTTCAAAGAGAAAAATTCACTTAGTTCACCATCCACACGCACTGCAGCCTTAGCACCATCATACATACTCTTCACAGCATTCAACAACTTCCCATCTACTCCATATATTCTTAACACTTTCCACAATCCTTGTCTATCCACCCTGTCATATGCTTTCTCCAAATCCATGAAAGCCGCATACAACTTCTTTCCCTTCTCTAGAAACTTTTCCACTAAAGATCTAAGAATGAATATCTGATCTACACAACCTCTTCCCTTCCTAAAGCCTCCCTGTTCTTCTCCAACTAATTTCTCTGTTCTTTCTCTAACTCTGTCTATAAGTATCCTACCATACACTTTTCCTATTATACTAAGAAGACAAATGCCCCTATGATTACCACACACTTCTTTTTCCCCTTTTCCTTTGTACAAGGGAATAATTATACCTGACTTCCAATCCTCCGGGACTCTACCTTCCTCCCAGGCCAATCTGCACATCTTCCACATCCATTCTACTACTATCTCTCCCCCATGCTTCAGCATCTCACCACACACTCCATCAATTCCTGGGGCTTTCCCCGATTTAACTTTCTTCATTGCTTCCACAACCTCTATCCTACTGATTTCTACCTGTCTTCTCACCTCCCTCCTTCTCCCAGCCATTCCCCAGCCACTTATACTCGCATTACTTCCATCCTCTACGTTCAACAATTCCTTAAAGTGTTCTCTCCATCTGCTCACTTTTTCTCCCTTCTCCACTAGTAATCTACCATGTTTATCTTTCACTCCCCTGCTAACTTCACTTCCACCCTGTCTTACTCTTTTCACTTCTCTCCAGAACATTTTCTTACAGTCCCTCCACTTTACACTCAAATTCCTTCCAAATTCCTCATCCACTCTCTTCTTACTCTCTCTTACTAATCTCTTCACCTCTCTCTTCCTTTCCACATATAACTCTCTCTTCTGCCTCTCAACTTCTTCCACGCCCCTATTTCTCATCCATTCATTGTATGCTTTCTTCTTTTGTGCCACAGCCTGTTTCACCTCTTCAGTCCACCACGCTGTTCCTTGCACCCCCCTCCGTCTTCTCTTCCTTCCACACACCACATCACATGCTGCAAAGAGCTCAAAAGGGAAGAAAGTGGCGTTAAAAGAGGCTGGCTTTAATGAGATCAGGGCGGCTGGCTAAGGTGGACAAAGAAGTGGTGTGGGGGGGAGGATAAGAGGAGGAGGCGAAGGAGTTGATGGGAGAGAAGGAACGAAGTAGATGGGGAAGGAGGGAGGAAGGAGGTGATAAAGAAGTTAAAGAGGAAAGGAGAGAAGTGGAAGAGGAAAGGATATGAAGTATAGGGGAAAAAGAATTTGGAGGCAACGCGTGGAGAGGGAGGGAATAAGGAAGTGGAAAAGGGGAACGGGTGGAGGTGAAGGAGATAAAGAAGTAGAGGGAGAAGAAGTAGACAGGGAGGATATAAAGAAGTGGAAGGGGTAGGAAAGAAGCAGAGGGGAGAGATTAAGAAGTGGATGGGGAAGAACGGAGTGGAAAGCATGGAACGGGGGTTAGAAGGAAAGTAGAAAAGGAGGGAATGAAGAAGTGGAGGGGAAAATAATTGAAAATTGTAATAGGAGGGGAAAAAGAAGTGTGGGGGGGGATGATAAAAAAGTGGAGGGGGGAGACAAAACTATGGAGGGGGAGGGGATAAGGCAGTGGAGAAGGAGGGAAGGAAGGAGGGAGGGGGAGGAGCAAAAAGTTCCTCAAAGGAAGTGCTGTGGAGGGCCTGAGGGTTCCTGGAAGAGAGGGAGGGGGGGGATCGGCAAGGTAAACATGGGGGATCCTTGTTCACCAAGCTTAGCACCTGCTGTCTCTCTCTCTCTCTCTCAAAATATGAGTCCGTTTTTCTTCTGGCTTTGTACTTGCTTTCTTTTTTCAGTGTTCCTTTTTTTGCCCGCTTCCCTCCTTTTCTACTGTCTCTCTCTCTCTCTCTCTCTCTCTCCCTCTCAACAACAGGGGACGTCCATTCATCATGTCCATATATCATTCTCCTTTCCGCCCTCCTTTTGTGTGCCATTATCCTAGTCTTCCTTCTTTCTTTCATTTCTTCCTTCCTTCCTTTCTTCCTTCTTTCCATCCTTCCTTCTTCCCTCATTTCTTTCTTCATTCATTCGATGTTTTTCTCATCCTTCCTTCCTTTCTTCATTCCTCCTATTCTGTTATCCTTCTTTTTTTTCCTCCTTTCTCCTTTTCATTTGTACTTTCTTACATTTTTCCTCGTTTCTCTCTTCCTCCCATCCTTTCCTCTTTCTATTTGTTTTCTTTTTCTTGTCCTTTCATTTATATATATTCTTTCCCATTTCCGAGAATAAAGCATTGTATTCTGATACCCTTTTTTACTCTAAGCATGATGACAAAAGATGCCACAATCTCTCTCTCTCTCTCTCTCTCTCTCTCTCTCTCTCTCTCTCTCTCTCCAGTGAATGGGGGTAAGTTAATTACTAGCTCCCCTAGTCCAAACAGTGCTACTCACTCCACCATTTTAGTCACCCCTCCTGTTCTAACGTTCACCCACAACACAACTAAGTCCATTAAAACTTTAACCCATTAACTACGTCCACTTTTTTTTAATGCTTCATGCTTGCCACCCCAGGCGATTTCACTCAGCTTCGGGAAACCTTATCATACTGAATAAAATTATCTGATCGAACACCAATACAAACTACATCAAAGCACGGGACCACTACACCCGACCTGACTCTTACCTCTGACCTTGGCCTCTAATTGATCTTCTACTCAATATCCTTTATTCCCATCCCCACAGTCACTGTACGTACCAAGTCTGATCCTAATCTGGTCAGGCATTTGAGAGATAACGCCTCGTACTAAGCTCTGATCTCGTCAAATGCCCCTTTGCCTGTATTCTCGTTGGTTGAGGAAGCTCCATAAAACCTCGTCCTAAGCTATTTATTATATTTATTTCACCGTACAGTCCTATGTGTTATTTAAGTCACTAATATTACCATACTTGGTATGAATAACGAATAACATACAAAATGATATTAGCCAGCCATATTCACGAATAAATCGATAACGAGGAGTTGTTAGGGAGCCTTCTTACTCGACGAGAATACGGGGCCTTGACTTTGATGTATCTATATCAAAATCAAACCACTTTATACCCAGACCCAAATATAATGCAGTGTGAGTGTCAGTCTTATGTAAATCAGATCAGCATTCATAGATTTTATTAGCATAAATACATATACTCATATAGATACATACAAACTTACCCTATCGAAACAGCAAAGATTTCGGTCTTGTTAAAAAGTTGTCTTCTCTTTTGATGGAGTTAATTCATTCACTAATCCTTTAACTCATTCCATCTCTATCTCATCAGTCTATCAGTGTATTCCGTTTACATATTAGTCAGGGCAGTGGATCCATTATTTCCAATACATTAATCCATTTATTATTATTCCACTATGCCATCATCCTCATTTAATTCCTCATATTCAATAATCCGTTAATCAGTTCACTCCCAGCCTGTCTGTTTTAATTACATCCACTGCTAGTCTGCTCATCTGCCCACTTAAAATTCTGATCATTCAGTTTCATTCACAGCAAATCCATCATTACACTTATGATCCATCTGCTAATCTATCTTCTCTTAAACAATCCACCAGTCCATTCGCTCACAGTATATAAATGAATTCCCATTTAATCCACCAAGCTTGTACCGTTATGAAATAATCCCCTTACCACGAGGACACCCTATAAAATTCTGCTAGGTAACGAGGAGACGATAGGGGTGAGGAAAGAGTTATTGTACTAATGAGTGTCTATTATATTTAACCCCTCGATTTCTAGTAAGCCTCTCCCGTGTCAAATCATCTTAAGTTTAAATAAACAGAACACACAAGACGACATCGTGGTGAAGCAGTACACTTGTTTGATTCATATGACTGGTTTAAAGCTCACGAATGTCATATGGCTAGTTTGCTTTCATCTGAGGGAACTGGGCCACTCTCACAACTTGAATGCTAAGTCGAGTTTGCCTGAAATTCGATGAGCACTAGTTATATGGGGGGATTCAGTTTCCTTAGTCACCATTCTGTTCACTTTAACTTGGCCGAAAATTGACATCTCTCCGTCTTGAATGCTGAGCTGTAGCAAAATATAACCACTAGAATTATGCTAGTCACGAAGAAGTTCCATACAAAAGATGTGGAGTCGTAGTATTGTCTTTTCTTGCAGCAGCTTTGTGAAATAAGCTGGAAAGAATGGGAAATCTAGGCAACGATAAAGTGAATGAACCATAGCCATATTCATCGCCCAATTTGACTTCATTTAGCCATCATTTGAACTAAAGGGGGTTGAGGTTGTTTGTAAATTAATAATAAACCGACATAAATATCACAGGAGTTAACAATGGCCCCGAGGGTGAGAGAAGCACCTCAGTGAAGGAAGTTGTCCCATCTATCTATTGTATGGCTTCTCTGTTCCAGTCCATACTCTGCAACCCGCAACATTCCAACCTCTCCCCTCCCCTCCCCTCCCCTCTCTGTCTACCTGTCATTTTGCGCGTCTGTCTATCTACTGTCTGCTGATCTATCCATTTATCTACCTTTTTACCTTAGTCGTTTTCATCTCTGCTTCCTTCACCTTGCCGCCTATGCAACTTAGTTTTCACTTCTCTTTTTCTTTTTTATGCCCCGACTTCATTCATAGCCCTGCTTTTCCCTTCCTTCCTTAATTTTACCCACCCTTTCAAATTCCTTCATTCCCATAACCTTCTAAACGTCAGAGTTGCGAAATTGAAGTGAAAATAATTGCAAGGAAAAGGAGAAGAGTAACAAGAGATTGTCTGTCTGGTCAAGCAGACCTAGCAATCGCGGGCAAACCTCCGCCCCTGCTAAACTGATGTTCCCTTGAGGTAGACAGCGCCTCACCATACCGCGGTGCGGAGAAAAGTATGGAGGTTTGGTTCCCAGATGGACGCTGAATATCATTAATTTTCTCCATCCACGTAGCAGGGCACCCTACTCGCCCAATCGTCATCACATTATTTGTTCACATGGTTGCCATTCAGCGTTGTTAATGGTAAAGCAGGAAGTAAAGTCTACATATCAAAACCTCTTACACAAACAGAAGAAAAGAGCGTATAAGGTATATGCAAAGCAGTTCCCCTCAAGGATAATGCTACACGTTAACAATAAAACACCGATACCAAAGAGGAAATCCCCACTCTCCCTAAGCCCTCCAGCTCAAACTGGCATGAAAAAAGTGATAAGGAACACCATACTGTACAGCGTTGAACAAGATAATGGATACATATGATCGCTACACCCACCCTGCAATATTGTAAGGTAAAAATATATATTCGTTTCCGGGGAAGGAGGAGGGGCGAAGACCGTGGTTCCCTCAAAGGCCACTCACCATCCCACTCTCAGTAACTGAAACGTGCACTACATTCTCTCTCTCTCTCTCTCTCTCTCTCTCTCTCTCTCTCTCTCTCCAGCGAATGGGGATAAGTTAATTTCCGGCTCCCCTAATCCAAACACAGGGACTCACTCCACTATTTTAGTCACCCCTCCTGTTCTACCATTCACCCACAACACACCACTACATCCACTAAGTCATTTACCCTCTAACTGCGTCCACTTTTTTATCCCTTGTGTTTAACACCCCAGACGATTTCACTTAGCTAAGGAGAGACTTCTCATGTGAAATATGATCGTCTGACTCAATATAAAGTACAGTACATAGAAGCACGGGAACACTGCAACTAAACTGACTGTGGCCTCTGACCTCTGATGACTCTGACCTTTAGATACGTACATAGTAGCTACGTCATTGGTCTCGCTAAAAAGATGTCTTTGCTTTGATGAAGTTAATTCATTCACTGATCCAATAATCCACTCGTTCCCTATCCCATCAGTTAAGCGCATTCTGTTATATATCCATCAGTGCAGTGGATCCTTTATCTCCAATACATTGATCCATTTATCACCATCCCACTAATTTATCACCTACTTTTCAATCCTCCAGTTCACTAATCCTTTGATCACTTCACTCTCAACCTGTCAGTCTGTAATTTCATTCACTGCCAGTCTGTTTACCTGCCACATCAAAATTCCGATCTGTCAGTCTCATTCACAACAAATCCATCAATCCACTTACAGTCCATCAACCGATCTATCTGTCTGTTCTTACACAGTCCACCAATCCATTCACTCCCAGTATATAAACAAAGTCCGTTTTAGTCCGCCAACCTAGCACTCTTAAAACAACTAATCCCTTTGTCAAGGAAACATCTTTTCTAATTTCTACTAGCTACCGAGGTGACGATAAAAAAATAATAAAGTAGGAAGGATTTCTTGTACTGGCGAGATTATTGTACACTACATTTAACCCCTCAATTTTTGGAAAATCTCTTCCGTGTCAAATAATCGTAAGTTTGCATTAACAGAATACATAAGACACGTCGTGGTGTAGCAGAAGGCTACACTTGTTTGATTCATTTGGCTGGCTTGTTTTCATCTGATGGAACTGGACCACTCTCACAACTTGAATGCTAAGTCGTGTTATATGGGAGGACTGAGTCTCCTTAGTCACTACTCTGTTCACTTTAAGTTAGTCTAAAAATGACATTTCTCCGGCTTGAATGCTGAGCTGCATTAAGACTAAGATGTAAACACTAGAATACGATGCTAGTCACGGAGAAGTTCGATAGAGAGGATATGGAGCCGTAGTACTGTTTTTTGCTGCCACCGAACTGCGTGAAATAAACCAAAAAGAAAGGAAATGTAGGTCAAGTTAAAGTGAATGAGCTATTCGTATGAAATATAGTCATTGTCCAGTCTGACTGCATTTGGCCATCAGCTGAACTAAACGTGGTTAGGGTTCCCTGTCAGGTAAAAATAACCCGACTATAGCAATGTTTGGATTCAACTAGCCATAAATATCACAGGAGTTAACAATGGCTCCGAGGGTGAGAGAAGCACCTCAGTGACGGAAGTTGTCCCATCTGTCTGCTCTATGGCTTCTCTGTTCCAGTCCATACTCTGCAACCCGCCACATTTCAGCTGTTCACCTCCCCTTCCCTGTCTACCTGTCTATCTGTTTGTCTATCTGTCTGTTTCTCTGTGTCAATCGGCCTGTTTATCTCTCCATCGGTTTTTATCTCTGCCATCCTCTGTTCCACCCGTTTAATTTAGTTTTTACTTCCTTCTTTCTCACATTTTTCCGCTTCCATTCTTGCCTCCTTTTCATTCCCTTCCTTCTCTTCACCCATCCTATCAAGCTCCTTTCCAACAACCCCACCCCCCGTGACAGGTGAGTGGGGGACAAGAGGGCAAATATTTGTAAGCGAAGGTAGGAACATGTGGTGGTGGTGTGGGGAGGGGTATTCCAAAACCTCATACCATATAGGAAGATAAGAAAAGAGGGAAATTCCAGAAATCCAATTGGTTTACAGTGAACACCTCCTACCAAAGGCAGTGCTAAACAACAAGAATAGGACAAGGATACCAAACAAGTAGGTCCCTCAGCCCAGCTCAAAAAGGCATGAAAAAATCATAAGGAACATCATAATGTATTGAAAAACTGATGTGGAATATATATAGAAATTACGAAAGGAAAACACACTGCCGTAGTGTCACCGCGAAAAATAAAAATAAAATTGTAATTAAGTCCTAAATAAAAACAACATACTGGGACAACTCTTCTAAACCACCCTAGCCTGCTGTAGTTATGTTCCTGTCTGGTTTATACTTGAGAAGTTCTGTCTAGTCCTACCAAAGTTCCCTTCCCGGCCTTCACTTCCTACCAAGTTGTACAATAACCTCATCCTCAACCAACCAAACCAACCTGGACAATCCCACCCCCTCAGGATATCATTCCACCCCACCCCCCCACCTTCATTTCCATCATCCATTTCCTTTTTCATTTCTCTCTCTCTCTCTCTCTCTCTCTCTCTCTCTCTCTCTCTCTCTCTCTCTCTCTCTCTCTCTCTCTCTCTCTCTCAGTGTATATGTATATCCATTTTTATTTGTACCGTGTGTGTGTGTGTGTGTGTGTGTGTGTGTGTGTGTGTGTGTGTGTGCCCTCCACAGTCCCACTCACGCCCCCACAATCCCATCATCCCTTTTATCACCAGGCCCCACTACTGAATCCTTTTTATGCCTCCCTTCCCTACAAGCTATTTCCTGTCTTTTCCAGCTTTGTTTATACGGTGGATGGATTTGTTGTTCTCCGTGTATGCCTCTCTCTCTGTCTCTGTCTGTCTGTCTGTCTGTCTGTCTGTCTGTCTCTGTCTTTCTCTCTCTCTCTCTCTCTCTCTCTCTCTCTCTCTCGCTCGCTCTCTCGCTCGCTCGCTCTCACAGTTCTGGTTCTTTGAGCTGCGCCTGAGACATTTCTGATTTTTCTCATTCACTCTGTTTACACTCACTGTAAGATCTTTCAAAGGTATGAAAATTCTGAAAATTTCTTACGATCCTGGAACGGCAATGAAATTTAATGAAAAAGAGAGACTGGAATTTTTCTTCATTATGTTAGAACTCAGACGTGTCAGTGACGTCAAAGTCTAATAATGTATTGCAACGCCAAAAACATTTTATCTATAACTGTTTAATTTTAATTTTTACGTAAAATTACCATTTCTTTACTCGGGATTCTGAGTCTTAACATCAGAATATGATATTATTCACAAGGAAGTGCTATTGGATGATTGTAGAGCAGTAGTGATGTCGCTTTCTGCAAATGAGTTACGTGAAATAAGCTGCAAAACGACGGAAATTTGGGTTAAGGTTTAGGAAATGTAAGTTGAAATTTTGTATTTTTGCTGCACCCTCAGGGGTCAGATACAGTGTAGATTTGCGTCACTCACTCACTGTCTGAGTCACTGTACCAGTGTGAAGGATGGGATTAATGGAGTGTGCGTTGAGAGGTGTGGGGTATACATTTATGCATACTTATTTATACATGCCCACATATACAGAAATACACTGTGGAAAAATTTTAGTTGACAGGGTAATTGTGTCGTGTCGGTATAGCAGCAAATATGACACAAAGGACAGGGTAAAACGTTGTACACACACACACACACACACACACACACACACACACACACACACACACACACACACTCACAAATGTACAATAACCGAGCACTGTTCGACCACGTACCTGCGTTGTGCCCCAAAGCTCTAAATATGACACACAGAGCCAGGACAAATTATTGCACACCTGTATACCTACTGTACATACATAAACAGAAAGAAATGCACAGTACAAAATACTAGCCAACCTCGTACCTGCGTTGTGCCCTATCTGCTCCAAATACAGTATGACATATAGGGGCGAGGTAAAATTCTGCATACCTACATACCTACATACCTACACACAGAGAAATATACAAAATAAAGTGCCATTCGATCGCGTACCTGTGCAGTGCCGGAATACCTGTAAATTTGACAGAGCGGCGTAGGACACAGCACTGGGCAGTTACTTGTACTGCGATGGCTTGTGAATCAGAAGACTGTCATTTAAGTGCTGAACCAGTAATTAATTATTTGTTTCCCCTAAGAATATTCGTGGATTGGGTTGCGGCTGTCATAGGTGTCCTTTGTCTTGTTTAGTTCGGAAAGACAGACGAATGAAAGATATCAGAAGCTACTGAGATCCCTACTAAGCTAAGAAGAAATAATCACATGGTCTGGTATCTACCTTCATTAATTCGCAGCAACAGACATGTAAGGGGAATAAACAGTTAACAAGAGCTTGCCAGGTGAATCAGAAACAGTGATGAAGATTAGAAGCTGGATTAATTAGTTCGGAACACCAGACATGTAAAGGGATTTTTGACCTGAACGATATACTTTGGATCATGATTACCATGTAGTTCTCAAACTTTCCTAGCCTTATCGGATCGTCAAAGAAAAAAAAAAAAAGTCTGCCACTATCCCCGCATCTCTCTCTCTCTCTCTCTCTCTCTCTCTCTCTCTCTCTCTCTCTCTCTCTCTCTCTCTCTCTCTCTCTCTCTCTCATAACTCTGGGTCTTTGATCTGCACTTGAGACATTTCTGTTTTCTGTCATTCATTCTGTTGCGATAAACTGTACTATTTTACACTCACTTTGAAACGCTCCAGACGTCCTAGAGTTCTGAAAACTTCTTGAAGTCATGGAACGGTAATGGAAGTTAATCAAATAGAAGAATCGGATTTTTGCTACATTGTTTTAGAACCTAGACGTTCCCTATTCTGAATGATGAGTCGTAATATTAGATTAATATGATATTATTCACGAAGAACATTAGGTTAATATGATATTAGTCACGAAGTGCTACTGAAAGGTTATAGAACTGTAGTACTATCTCTTTCTGCCACGTGAAATACGAATACACCGTGATAGGACGATAATGTGGGCTAAATTAAGGTGGAGCGCTGCCGACTAGAGTTTTGTGTTTTTCCCGCACCCAGAGCTGTCAGATAAGGTGTGACTCAAGAGTCACTCACTCACTAACTGGCTTAGTCACTGAACCGGTTTGAAGGATGGGACTAATGGGGTGTACGTTGAGGGTTGTGGGGCTTACATTTGTATTTACGTGTATACAGAGACGCACTGAAATACTCTGTGGAAGAGCTTTAATTGACCGCGTAATTCCATCGTGCCCGAATAGCCGTAAAGCCAGTTGCCCACAGATTGGGATTTCTTGCTGTTTCTTGCGGAATTTTGTTGCGATTATTATCGACAAAAATCTGTGGTTTGTTGTGGTTTATTTTTTGTCTTGTGCTACTTTACAGACTGCCATTACCCACAGCGCGATCGATAGCAAGAAGTCACAAGAAATCGCAGAAAATGAAAAAAAATATGCCCTTCATTTCCAGGGGTATTATATACGGATGTGTTGAGGCAGATGTCAAGTTTACTCCCAGACAGAGATGAGAGAGGACCTCCACACAAGACCTTGCAAAAGTGTCAATATGGACCAGGACATTGTCAAAATGAACCAGGATGACGAGGATCTATGCCTGGCTGCTACCTGTGTGGATGTGGTACTGAGGAGGAAGAGGCGACGTCAGAAGGAACAGCAGCAGAGGAGGTGGTGGGTGAGACCCTGGCTCTTAAGAAGGGGCATGTATGGCCAGTACGAAACTTTAATGCAGGAACTCGCCCAAGATCGTGACGGGTATTTGGTTTTTCAGAGGGATTGCCTGGAGCTGTTCCAAGAACTCCTCAATTTGGTTGGACCCAAAAGCGAGAGACAGAATACCAACTGAAGACCGTGTATTCCCCAAGAAGTCAGGAAAGCCGGGCCCTTCAAACACATAGGGGTTCCAGAAGTTCCCATAAAACTAAAAAATTCCTTGCGTTTCGTTGCTCAACGTATCGCAAGTCATACCCCCAGTGAGAATGTTCTTAAGGTTGCCTGCGCCTTCTAGCGGTTTCATCTGAAATCTGCAAGAATTTTGAACATATTGAACGCCTTGCGATGTCTAGCGGAGTTTGAAACCGCTAGGTCCAAAAAAAAAAAAAAAAAAAAAAACATACACAAGGACATTGCAAAAGGGTGTTGCCCACAGTGCGGACGCAACATACCGCAACACACCGCGAGGGCTCTGCAAGGAAAACCGCAAGAAACAGCAGTTTGTAGGCAATTGGTATGAGACAATGGGCGGGCCAAAGCATTGCATACATACAGGCATGCTTACACATACGAGTATACACACACACACACACACACACACACACACACACACACACACACACACACACACACGAGTACACACACACACACACACACACACACACACACACACACACACGAGTACACACACACACACACACACACACACACACACACACACACACACACACACACACACACACACACACACACACACACACACACACACACACACACACACACTAACCGAGTGCTATTTGACCTCGTACCTGCACTGTGCCCTAATATCTCTAAATGTACCACATAGAGGCAGGGTAAAATACTGCATACCTGCACACCTACATACTGTACATACACGCAGAATAATACACAGTATAAAGTGCTATTCGACACGTACTTGGGTCGTGCTGGCATGGCCGTAGATCTGACTTAGGCGCAGGGCAGAGTACCTGGCAGTTAGCTGTACTGGGACGACCTGTGAGACAGGAGGCTGTCTTTTAAATACTGAACCCGTAACTGATTATTTCTTTCCCTTTAGAATATTCCGGGGGAGGCTGCTGCTGTCAAAGGTGTCCATTGTCTAGTTTATATCAGATCGACGAACGAATAAAGAATATAAGGAGCTAAAGAGATCCCTACTAAGCAAAGAAAGAAGAATTGCGTGGTCTGGTATCTTCATTTATTCGCAGCACCAGACATGTAAGGGGAATTAAAAGTCGACACCAGCTTGCCGGGCGAATGAGAAACAGTGAGAAAGATTAGAAGCTGGATTAATTTTTTTTTTTTTTTTTTTTTTTTTTTTTTACGTGTCCGACTCTGGGCAAAGGCTTCAGGGCCTATATCTTGGGGGCAGTAGCCTATCTCAACGCCCAGTAGTCCTCCTACACCTCCACATGTCACCACTTCGGCGCTAACACCCACCGTCCATATTGAATACATGCTAGGGCTGTCTCATACAGGACTGGTGTATTGGTATTAGCGGGGATATTTTTACGACATGTCGGCTGGTCATCTGGTAGATCAGGAAAGTCTGCTTTTTATGAAATTCAAATCCTTAAACTGTTCCCTGCCCCAGCCAGGATTCGAACCTGGGTCCATCAGGACTGCAAGCCGCCTCTCTACCGATTTTTGACGAAAACTATTCATTAAGGACCATGATTGCCAGGTAACTCTCAAACTTTCCTAGCTTCCTCGTGTCGTCCCGCTTAAAAAAAAAAAAAAAAAAAAAAAAAAAAAAACGAGACTCCTTCCCCCCCCCCTCTCTCTCTGCTGTTATAGACGATTTTATTCAACTTGTGGTACCTGTCTGAAACTAGAGATTTTAAATGCAGTATTTTAACCATTTTCTACCTATCTGTCTATCTACTGCCAGACGCCTCAACCCCACACGGGGTGGCCACAAACAAATCGCTCCCACGTGGCCCTGTCCCCCGCCATTTCACTGCCCTGCTCCCAACTCACACACCCCTCTGTCATATACCTCTCCACTCCATCCCTCCATCTCATCCTCAGCCACCTCCTCCCTCTCCTCCCCTCCACCTCACTCACATAACTCTCCTCGTCAGTCTCTCACCCTCCATCCTCTCCACATGGCCAAACCACCTCAGTGTGTTCCTCATAACGCTTCCTATCACATCCACATCCACACCACAACGCTCCTTTATTTCCTCATTTGTCAGCCTGTCTCTCCATTTGACTCCACAGGCTCCTCTCAAATAACTCATTTCCACTGCTCTCACTCTTGACTTGTGTCCGTCCAACAACGTCCAAGCTTCACTTCCATACCTTCGAGTTGGCATCAAAACACTGCCATGTAGTAAATTTTTCACTTCCATGCTCACTTCCCTGCTACTTATCACTGCTTTCAAGGAACCAGCAACCTTTCTTCCTTGTTGTACCCTTTCAAGCACCTCACCCTCCAAACCTTCATCCTTAGTCATCACACTACCCAAGTACTTAAACGTACTCACATTTTCCAATTCCTCACCATCCAACCTCGCTGTACATTCACACTTCACCTCTCTCAAAGACCATCACTTTTCCTTTCCCTACATTCACCATTAGATTTCGATTCTTACACACTCTCCCAAACTCGTCCACCAAGCCTTGCAGCTCTCCTTCGTCTTCACTTAACAACACAATATCATATGCAAACAACAGTACGGGGAGTTTCCAAACACTACCTTCTCTCACTAGGGCCACTCCAATATCCACTGCCCTACCTTGTATCTCTTTTATTACCCCATCCATGTACAGATTGAACAACCATGGAGACATGACTCATCCCTGTTTCAACCCAACATTCAAAGAGAAAAATTCACTCAGTTCACCATCCACACGCACTGCAGTCTTAGCACCATCATACATACTCTTCACAGCATTCAACAACTTCTCATCTACTCCATATACTCTTAATACTTTCCACAGTCCTTTCTATCCACCCTGTCATATGCTTTCTCCAAATCCATGAAGGCCGCATACAACTTCTTTCCCTTCTCTAGAAACTTTTCCACTATAGATCTAAGAATGAATATCTGATCTACACAATCCCTTCCCATCCTAAAGCCTCCCTGTTCTTCTCCAATTAATTCCTCTGTTATTTCCCTGACTCTGCCAATAAGTATCCTACCATATACTTTTCTTATTACACTAAGAAGACAAATGCCCCTATGATTACCACACACTTCTTTTTCCCCTGCTCTATTGTACAGGGGAATAATTATACCTGACTTTGGAAGAGGTAGCAAAATCTATAAAAGAGTTAAAGAATTTTAAGGCCCCAGGAGAGGATGGAATATTCCCTGAAATGCTTAAGGTGGAAAATGACGAGTTGATGAATGCGCTTTTGAAACTTTTTAATGTGGCTTGGGATAATGGTGGAATTCCAGAAGAGTGGAAAAATGGAGTGATTATAAAAATACCAAAAAAAAGGGAGATTTAAGTGTGTGTAGCAATTGGAGGGGGATAACTTTGACACCTGTAGTTGCAAAAGTCTTTTCCAAAATCTTGTTGAACAGAATTGAGCCAGTAATTGATAAAATTTTAGGAGAAGAACAAGCGGGATTTAGAAAGGGTCGAGGTTGTAATGATCAGATTTTTATTGTACGGCATCTAATGCAACAAGCTAATGAGATGAAAATGTCACTTAGTATGTGTTTTGTGGATTTTGAAAAGGCGTTTGATAGTGCTTCACGTGCAGCTATGTTGAAAATTATGAGATTCTATGGTATACCAGAAAAGTTTGTAAATATTATTAGAAGCCTGCATGAAGGTACTTTTTGTAAGGTAATGGTGGGTGGTTCTTTGAGTGATCCATTTCAAGTTAGGTCAGGAGTGATTCAAGGAGGAGTTCTTTCGCCATTGTTGTTTGTTTTGGTTATTGATTATGTTATGAAAAAGGTTGTAAGGAGAACAGGTGCAGGAACTAACTGGAAAGAAAATAAGAAGCTGATGGATTTGGACTATGCTGATGATATTGTACTAATTTGCGGAAGTATTTACGAGATGCAGAGGGTGCTAGATTGTCTGGTGGAGGAAGGAGAAAAAGTGGGATTGGTAATAAATTGTGGAAAGACTGAAATTATTAATATGAACTTGGAGAACCAAATCGATTGTGTAATTGGGAATAATGTGGTGAAGAATGTAGAAAACTTAAAATATCTGGGAACGATTGTATCATCTAATGGATCATTAAACAATGAAATTGAGGAGAGGATTAGACAGGCTTGGCGAGCTGTTAGAATGTTGAAGTCTGTTTGGAATAATAATATGCTTTCGGTACATACTAAAGTGAAAATTTACAAGTCCATGGTTAGACCCATTTTAATTTACGGGCATGAGTCATGGTACAGTACAATTGCAACAGATCAGAAAGTATTAGGATTTGAGAATAAAATACTGAGAAGGATTCTTGGGGTAAAGTGGCAAGACAGAGTTACAAATGCAAGAGTAAGGGATATTACGAGAGTGGAACCAGTTAATGAATATGTGAGACTGTCTCTCTGGAGTGGCTGGGGCACATATACAGAAAAGAAGGTAGTTTAATACAGGATGTGCCAGAGTGGACTGCTAGAGGAAGAAGAGGTAGAGGTAGGCCGAGGGAAACCTGGTTGAGGACAATGAAAAAAGAAGCAGGAGAGGAGTGTTGGTGGGACTTGAAGGAGATGGCAAGAGACAAATATTGGTGGAGAGAGTTCATTGAGGCCCTATGCATCCCGTGGGGTGCCACAGGAAATGATTAATTGATTGATTGACTGACTTCCAATCCTCCGGGACTTTACCTCCCAGGCCAATCTGCACATCTTCCACATACATTCTACTACTATCTCTCCCCCATGCTTCAGCATTTCACCACACACTCCATCAATTCCTGGGGAGTTCCCCAGTTTGACTTTCTTCATTGCTTCTACAACTTCTATCCTACTGATTTCTTCCTGTCTTCTCACCTCCCTCCTTCTCCCAGCCATTCCCCAGCCACTTATACTAGCATTACTTCCATTCTCTATGTTCAACAATTCCTTAAAGTGTTCTCTCCATCTGCTCACTTTTTCTCCCTTCTCCACTAGTAATCTACCATTTTTATCTTTCACTCCCCTGCTAACTTCACTGTCACCCTGTCTTACTCTCTTCACCTCTTTCCAGAACATTTTCTTACAGTCCCTCCACTTTACACTCAAATTCCTTCCAAATTCCTCATCCACTCTCTTCTACTCTCTCTTACTAATCTTTTCACCTCTCTCTTCCTTTCTACATATAACTCTCTCTTCCGCCTCGCAACTTCTTCCACGCCCCTATTTCTCATCCATTCATTGTATGCTTTCTTCTTTTGTGTCACAGCCTGTCTCACCTCTTCATTCTACCACGCTGTTCCTTGCACCCCCTTTCGTCTTCTCTTCACCCCGCACACCACATCACATGCTGCACATATTTCTTCTGTGCATATCTTGCACACACCTTCCACGTCTCCCATCTGCTCCAGTATTAGAAATGTATCGTAAACTGAATCAGACTGTGTGGTGGCAGCCGAATAAAAAGGAAAAACACGTCATCACAGTGAGGGTGATAGGCCATCGTTTAATCTTTCGATTTTTTATAATTTTTCTAATACTTTGAAAGGAAAAGTTTAGCAAATACTGGAATACTTATAGGCAGGCAGAGTGCTATGGGATTTGTCTATTATTTTTTACAACAGCATAAAATAGGAGTAAAAGCTTGTCTCACTCCGTGGTGTGGGTGTGGGGATGGGAAATGGCGAAGGGATAGTGCCTTGGGTGGGGAAGAGACAGTATCTATAAAAACTAGTAAGCACTAAGAAAGTGCACATCTCCCTCAACGCCAATTGAATTTTTATTTACTGCTTTAATTCCACTTTCCTACCATAAATACTTTTAAGGTCTCAACTATTTAGTTAATTCTACGATCGTAGCCTGCAATGTTAAATAATCTTAGAGAGCACATACAGTACCTCCACAGACCAAATAAAAATTTATTATTTATTAATGCATCAGCATTCGAATCCACCTGAAAATTTAATCAACTCTTCCTTGACCCACTACCCACCCATTCGTCAAATTTCATTGCATTCTGAGGAAAATTCTTTGAGGTAACATGTACAGAGACAGATAAAGAAACAATAGAGCCACAGGTGAATACATGACCTCCGCCAACGGAGGTAACAATGAGATGATCTGCGTAACTCTAAATCTTTCCGTCTTAGCTCTTCCTCCAGTTGTTAAATCTCTCTTAAGATGAACAGAGGTGTCTGAGGAGGGCAAGAATAAAGTGAAAAAGAAATATGTCATCACACTAATAGAGTGAAAGCTCCACCAGGGGGAAATAAACTAGGATACACGAGATAGTAGAGCACCTCCAGAGCCCGTGGCAATTGAATATAGAACACGAAGAGGCCAATGCACCACATGCAGATAAAAACTACTATTTTTCACTTTACGCAGGCACACACTTCTTGCAGTTTATCGAACGTAGCTTGGTTGCATAAAAAGACAATGTTACAGCTGTGCATCCGTTCCATAGCACTCCATCGTGAATAACGTATTCTATTGTTAATCCGTCATTATAGTCAACATTCAAGATGAAGAGACATCGATTTTAGGCCAAGTTAGTGTAAAAAGAGTATAAGAAAAACGGGGCGGAGCAGAGGCTCAAAGATCACAAAAATAAAAATAAAGTCATTGCACAGAAGACGTAAACACTGCATATGCAGAAATAAAACTAGTCACAAAGAAGTGGTAGAGAGTGTTCTAAGTCCTCGAGGATATGGATCTCTGAGTATAGGGTTAGTCCCGTTCCCTCTTCATCTCTTAAAGCCTTCCTGTTATGGCGACTTTATGAGATAGTAAAGCTTTATGTAATCTCTCTCTCTCTCTCTCTCTCTCTCTCTCTCTCTCTATCTATCTGTGTGTGTGTATGTGTGTGTGTGTGTGTAATGATTCAGGTTCACTGTTTCTATCAGTAAGCAGAGACTTGGGAATTTTCCTTATTACATTGTGATTGTTACCCATCGAGCTACAAGAAAATCATTGTAAATATTCGTTGTTTTCATGGCTACTTGATTCCGAACATTATTCCCTTCAATGGTGCTTGAAGAGGGGCACCTTCTCGTGGTTCTACTGACATAACCGGTCGGCTCTGCTGCCCGGTTATGCAAACGTCACTCAACTCCCTCAATATCCCTGGAAAATAGAGTAGTGGACTAGTGGAGGAAGGCAACTTCAGCCTGCAGTCCATCGGATTTACGTTTAGATGAGCCTGGGGTTGCAATTACCACTCCTACTTACACTACTGCTACTACTACGACTACTACTACCACAACCACCACTACTACTAATACTACTACAGCTACTACTATCCCCTTCAGCACTATGACTCCTTTTTCATTTTAACAAGACTAGCACCGGACGATTTTATTCAAGGTAGGAAGGACCTCTTTTAGTGCATCTGTTTACTGTCAGACGCCATAATTTCGGAGGGGGTGGCCAAGAACAAAGCGCCTCCTCCTCGCCTTGTCCTCCGTTATCAGCCTGTCTTCCTTCCAACTCACACCTCACCCATTCATATAGGCTACCTCACCACCCCGTCCCTTCACCTCTTTCTTGCTGTCCCTCTCCATCCTTTCTCCTTCCACCTCACTCATATGATCTCTCCTAGTCATTGTCTTGCTCTCCATTCGCTCCACAGGGCCAAACCATCTCAGGATATTCCTCACAGCTTTTTCCAGTAGTAGTAGTAGTAGCAGTAGCAGCCTAAGGTTCATCTGAACTGTAAACCCAATAGACTGCAGAATGTAGCCCCTCACCCCTTCCCCCACAGTCCATTATCTTCCTTTTTGGAGAGAGAGAAGTAGTAAAGTACTTTAATATAAGCAGGCAGTTGAGTCGCCACCACATGAAGGCGTTCCTCTTCAGCATCGAGCTTTCCAGTATATTCACATTAGTACTACAAGGCTCTCAAACTTCCTCATTTGTCTATCTTTCCGCGTTACTATGCATACCCCTCTCGAATAAGTCATTTGTACTCCTCTCTCACTAGTAAAATCTGCCCTTCTAGCAGAGTCTAAGCTTCACTTCTGCACTATACTACTGGAATCACAATACTCTGCTACTGAAAGGATTAATGAAGGTTGCATCTAACTCCTGAATCTAGACAAGTCTTGATTTTGGCTTTCTGTAATGGCTCTCTCCCCTATCTTTTCTGTCAATTTAGGTTCATTGTGCTTAGGTACCTCAGTATGAACAGATCTTAATACTGAGTGTCTGTTATTTTCCAGCATCTAAAATACAACGTGCTAGGCATCATAGAATGAAAAGATTTTTATTTTAGGTAGTTATTTTTAGTCATGGTGCTGGAGAGGAACGCCTTCACGTGGTGGCACTGATATGCCCTGTTATACAAACGTCTCTCAGCTCCCTCCCTATCCCCCAATTGGAGGATGGTGAGCTGCAGGAAGTTGATAACTTCGTTCTGCAGTCTGCTAGGTTCACACTGAGATGAACCTGGAGCTGCAACTACTGCTGTTTCCTGTCATCGACATGCACTAATATATGTGCAAATGTTCCAGACTGAGATAATACATTTTTTTTTTTAACCTCAGCTGTTTTTATTCCTGCTCATCACTGTGTCCAGGTCTCTCGAAATGAGGGAATCTTGTTTTGGTTAAATCTGTTTAAACTGTTTAATAGAACTTATTAAGCTTCCTCTTGTCCACACATATCACATACTCTCTACATACATGGATATGAATAATTACGTACATATATAATGAGGGTAGGTCTGATACTGAAGGAGAGAGAGAGAGAGAGATTTTCTGGACTAATTGTTACTCACCTGCGATCACAGTTAATGGAGGATTGATAACGAACCATTACCCAAAGCTGTGTGTGTGTGTGTGTGTGTGTGTAATTCACCGGGTCGGTCAGGACCACTTGATGGTCGTGATAGTCAGCTTTTACCCTCGCGGAAGGGAGCTGAGAGCTCATATAGTCCGATCTAAGGGCAAGGCTGTGACCTTCACACAAGCACACATCCATCCCCTTGCTCAAGGAGGACAGTAACCACCCACTTCGTCAGCGAAACTTTTCGCATCCTGAGCGAGGCGCGAACTCCCGTCTACCAGTTGGCAAGCGAGAACGTTACCACTGCACCAGCGAGGTGTGTGTGTGTGTGTGTGTGTGTGTGTGTGTGTGTGTGTGAGAGAGAGAGAGAGAGAGAGAGAGAGAGAGAGAGAGAATTAATTGGTAAGTGAATGTAAACTATTAATCTAAGCGGCTTTCCCTTGTTATGGCAGTTTTGCAGTTGTTGATATTGCAGAATCATTTGTTGCACGTGACCCTCTCTATCCCTGAGATGGTAAAGCGGAAATCCCTTGTTCGAGCCCCGTCCATATTAATTAATTGCCAGTAGTTAACATATTATCTCCGGTCATCAACACCATCATCATATTCATTACCATCATTATCATCATTATCATCATCATCATCATCATCGCCACCGCTATTCTTGAATTAATCTTCAGCTTCATCATCATCACATCATTATCATCATCACATCATCATCATCATCTTTCTTATCATCTTTAACTGCAGCAGCATGAAGCTTATCATCGTCATCATAAACTATTTCTTTATCATAATCATAACTACCACCATCACCATCCTCCTAAGCATCAGCAGCAGCAGAGAAAACATCAAGCACATCATCATCACTTACCATCTTAACTATTTCATTACTGTAACTGGGGTGGGTGTGATCCAGAAAGCGGAAGAACACACACAAATACAGGAGATCTGTATTAAACTGCCCAGAAAAAATAGACCACACATCCGATTAGTCTTGGGATAATCCTTCCTTATTTCCTCTGTATCAGTGAGAGACTTTACTGTGATTTAATTTGTGTTATTAATACTTTCAGCATCCTTCAGTTAACACCTTGAATCTCCTCTGTCACACACCGCCAACCGCTTCATTTTCTAATTTCACGATATACATTTCTTCATTTCGTCTAACTCTTTGCAACTTTACCTACCGTATCCACAACCTGTCTCCAGTCGTCGTCGTCGTCGTCATTGCTGTTGTTGATGTCGTTGTTGCTGTTGCAACCCCTGTCTGTCTGACCTAGTATTGATGTCAACCACTTGTAGACAAGAGCTTCTGAGAGGCCGTCTTACAGGTACAGTACAGTACATACACCATGCAGGGATTTGGCACCCCTACAGGTATGTAGTAGACTTCGCCTCATTAGGGTCGGACAAGGTTCTTTCGCACTACGAGGAGGAGGGAAATATCAGAATGTTTGGCTCCCAAGTGAACACCGTAGCTGCACCAACGTGAACAGTGCCACAACATGCAGGCAGCTCGTCAGCGCCTCTTAGGGCCGTAGTGTTAAACTGTCGGCAGGCGCTCACCTTGCCCTATCCGTGTCATTTGGTAATCTTAACTTACGAAAGCGAGAGCGTTCCCCTGCGAACGGGAAAGGATTACCACAGCAAAGTGCTGGAATCCATGGGGAGTCTCATAGCACCCCTTCGCATGCCCCTTCGTCACAATAGAGTAGCCTTATGGAAAGAAAACTACAGTACGTAGAATTTTTAGGACCGTATGGTGTGTGTGATGAGAAGTTTAATTTAATGATAAAAACATCGTGTAAAGAAAAAAAATAAGAATTTAATATTTTTATCGTTTTAAAAGACTTCACCGCTTCTCCGGAGATGGCTAATGTACAACGAGACGAAAACAAAGGTAAAAAGTAAATGCAGGCAACATGCGGACGTCGGTGTACACCGTGGGTGGGTGTAGTGCAACATGCGGACGTAGGTGTACACCGTGGGTGGATGTAGTACAACATGCGGACGTAGGTGTACACCATATGTGGATGGAGTGCAACATGCGGACGTAGGTGTACACCGTGGGTTGATGTAATACAACATGCGGACGTGGGCGTGCACCGTGGGTGGATAATTTACTGTATGCATACTCTTAAACAGAGTATTCAAGAACAAATGCTAGTGTTTAATGATAAAGGAGGTAAGAACTGCTATAGTCTGTTTGACTGACCTGTGCAGCTGAGATGTAGGGGGTAAGTAGGGTGTGTTTGTTCAGCGGCTGCTGATTGGCAGCCGATGATGTCATTGAAGTAAATGCAGGCATGTATTGTTGTGCAACATGCGGACGTGGGTGTACACCGTGGGTGGATATTATGGTGCAGCATGCGGATGGAGGTGTACATCGTGGGTGGATGTTATGCAACATGCGGACGTAGATGTACACCGAGAGTGGATGTAGTGCAACAAAACCTGGGTGTACACCGTGGGTGGATGTAGTGCAACATGCGGACGTAGGTGTACATCGTGGGTGGATGTAGTGCAACATGCGGACGTGGGTGTACATCGTGGGTGGATAATTTACCTCAAACGACGCTTTATAAAACTTTATAATCAATTTTCATTTTTTTTTTATAACGGTAAATTTTTCAAGCTAATTTTAACTTCTTTAGCTTCGGGAATTATTCCACATTTAAAGAGGCAGTTTAGATTGCAAGCTATTTAAATATTCATGTGCTAAAATAAGATGAGCTGTGGATTTACATCATCGGCGGCCAATCAGCAGCCGCGAAACAAACACACCCTACTCGCCCCATACATCTCAGCGGCATAGGTCAATCAAACAGGGTATAGCCTTTAATGATAAATGAGGTGAGAACTACTAACAATACGAGATTATACTGTATGTGAATTTTAGAAACTGGCATACATTTTTTTTTTTTTTTTTAGATTTTAAATTTTTAAATTAATCAGGGCGACCAACTGTTTGCTGCGCCTACCCACACGAAGGGGTGCGCTCTCACGCTTTCAAGATTACCACTTAAGTTGAAGGTGTGAGCTTCCACTTCCAGCGGGGTGCGGGATGGGTAACCCTTGCCCTCAGTTTCAAGACTACGGGCGTTAGTGTCGTAATGTCAGTGGTTTGGAGATTCTATTGATACTTTTTTTCATCGTGATTTACTCTGCACATTACTCTAGAGTATCCTCCTGCATGTTACTTATGGAAACTATGTCGATATTAAAGGGATGTAATTAACATACAAGGGTGCTAGCTTGAAATAGGTGAAATAAGTCGCTAAGGATGAAGTGCTACGACCCCCCCCCCCACACATCTAGGACACGGGCATTAGTTCTTTCACTCGGTCTTTCCACACTCCACCATCCACACAAATTACACACATGCCTCTCCATTCCACATCTCCACTTCCATATCTGTCTTTATTCACTATCTCTCTATTCATCTCAGACACCGTCCACAACCACTCCACATCTCTCTTCCACCCGTACCAGCCTTCTTCCACACCACACCACACACAAGCCATCCACCTCTGTCTTCAGACCTCCTCCTTGTCATCTCAGTTATCTCATCTCCTCCTCTCTCTCTCTCTCTCTCTCTCTCTCTCTCTCTCTCTCTCTCTCTCTCTCTCTCTCCCTGGCTTTTATTCTTTGTAATTCCTATTCTTCCTACTTTATTTTTATGTAACTTCTGACCTTGTCCCCTTCTCTCCTCCCTCTTGTCTTTTCGCCTCATATTTTTTTTATTTTCTCTTCTCTCCTCTAACCCTACTGCCCTCCTTCCCCATTTCACTATCCACATACTTTCCACGCTTCCCCTTACAGCCTTATCCACCTCCATTTCTCCCCTTATCCATATCCACTCCATACCTGCCCCTTCGACTCTAGAACATGCCTTCCACACATCATCACCCACATCTAATCCAACTTCCCTCAGTTGTTTCTACCTCCAGCTCCACATCTCGTCTTCTCCACAAGCACTCCACACCTCTCATTCCACTCCAGTCACCTCCCATCCAAGCGTCACCTTCCACCAGCCCACCACAATCCCTCTGACAACTCGCTTCACCTCCACTCCACATCTCATCATATCCATATTCATTTCACACCTCTCTCTTCTGCCCATTCTTACTCTTTCCATATATCATACAGACTCCTTCCTCATAATATTACTATAACAAGAACAGAAGCGGCAGTAGTAGTAGTAGTAGTAGCAGTAGTAGTAGTAGTAGTAGCAGTCGTAGTGGTAGTAGTACCGGTAGTAGTAATAATGACAATAATCCTGTACATGACGTTTAACAGCTACAAAAAAGAAACTGCTATCTTTCCTCGATTTTCTTCTTTTAAGCTGAATAAAATAGCTGGAAGGTAGCACAAAATGGAGAGTTAGAAACAGTCTTCATTAACCCTTTCAATACATCATTAATAAGTTCACTTAAAACGTCTAGTGTGGCAAAAAACAAACTAACAGAAAACCTTAACAGTTTAAAGAAGTAAATTCTTTCATGGTGTATGAGATTTTTTCTTTTTCCTTTTTTTCCTTATGTTTTTTCTTTTATATTTATTTACTGTATTTTTTTTTACATGTAATCAATCATTCATTTATCAGTAACAACACATTCAGTAACTCATTTTCTTTCACGAATTTTTCACCGTCTACATTTCCTGTAATTAATTTTTTCACCATTAGAACCAGTTTTCACCATTAACATGTGCTTTAATTAATTTCTCACCATCCACATACTCAGTAGCTCATTTTTACCACTGGCATTCGGTAACTCATTACTTTCTCTATTGGCATAATCAGTAATTTTTCACCATTAACAAGTTGAGTAACTCATTTTCATCATTAACATGTTCAGTAACTCATTTTCACCATTAACAAGTTTAGTAATTCATTTTCACCATTAACAAGTTTAGTAATTCAGTTTCACCATTAACTTGTTCAGTAATTCAGTCTTCGCATACTAAGTTACTCCTCATCAACAAAAACCGTAACTGTTTTCATATACCGATTCATTTTTCACCATTACCATATTCACAAACTGATTTTCACATACTCAGTAACTCATTATACATATTCATTTACTCATTTTCACACACTCATTTCCTCATCTTCGTCATAACATATTCACTAGCTTTTCTCAAATACTGATTCATTTTTTGCCATTAACATGGATGCAACATCTAGCAAACAAAAGTTTTCACTTTTGAGTTATGACAAAGTGAGAATATCTAATATAATAAAGTTACAATTGGCCTTGTTTTCCTTTGGTCATAAAAAAAACGCAAAAACAAAGATAATTACAAACAAGATATTATTTCATTTTAGTGAATAAGTATTTTATGTGAAGTGCATTTTTAGGGAGGTGGTAGGTGGTGAAGACCATCATCCCCTCACTTGATACTGGGCTGCCTACTTCATTTTTTGCCTCTATCATTATTTTTCTGTGTTTACCCTCGCTCTTCCTATTTCTCCCCTCTTTACTGTCGCTTTTTTTTACTCTTCTTTCCCTTTCAGGCGGCTTTACATTGAGTGACAAGAAAATGGTTTCCTGTGAGCCAGGAAACCGTTTACAATGCTGGGTGGTAACCATATAACCAACCCATAAGTGTTCCCTACGTGTCAGCAAATGGGTTGGCGGAGGATTACTGCCCCTCCCCGTTAACCCACAAACTCAAAGACAAACGGCCAACCCTTACTGGGTTATGATGTCTGGCTCTAGATAGATTTTCAGAGACAGCACAAAATTATGTCAGGCGATTTCCTTCAGCTGACTGAGTCATAAGAGCCTGAGAGTGTTAATACCAGTGCCATTAACCCCAGTTCCCCAGTCTCCTTTTGTGGGATAGGGAGGGAGTTGAGGATAGTTTGTATAACCGGGCAACTCCACAACGCAGCTATATCAGTGTCACCACATGAAGGCGTCCCTCTCCAGCACCCCTACAGTGGTAAAAGGGTTAATGAAGGCCGTGTACAAGCCTACCCGTTAGTTAAGTCTTAATTTGAATAAAATAGTTTGGAGGTGAAGTATAGGCAAGGTTGGAAGTAGGCCTCATAGGCCCTTAGCTAAGGTGTTCATCCCCATATCTTAAGCCTTCAAATCTGTGGCAGGCTACACAAGGCCACTGTATCATGCAGGTTACCACTATTACCTTCCGTAAGTATTATCCTAAGTACTCGTTATACCTACTAACCTACCTAGATTGGATGGACACCTGAGTCGAGCGGCGTCAGCTGTCCGCACCAGGAATCGATCCCTGGCAGTATCAGAGCAGCAGCTTCATAGTTAGCAATGCCAGGTACTCGACCACCACGACCAAGGGGACAGCATGAGTAAGTAAGTAAGTAATAAGGACTAGCACCAAGCCCAAGAGGACTATATGGCACTAAAACCGATGCATAAAAATGACGGGTATGCCATGGTGCAGGGGACAGCAAGATTAACATGAAAAATACTTCCTCAGGCTGAAAGGATTAACTCTTGCTTGAATATTGTTTTCATACATCCATCATCCATCACCCAGTTCTTTGCCCTATCTTGTGTGTAGAAACCTGAGGATAGACTACTCATTACCGATATTTATGGCAAGAGTGACCATTCTCATTGGCCCCTGAGTGGCATTATGTGAGCAATAAACTCAGTCACTCCACCAACATAAGCCCTTATGGGCTCAGTCCGGTTGGAACGCCTTAGCCCACTAAACCACCAGGTGTTATGTGGTTATATGGTTACCACCTAACACAGTAAATGGTTTCCTTATTTACAAGAAACCACTTGGCCGCTCACTCAATGTAGAGTCACCCGAAGGCAGCACCACATGAAGTGAGAGGATGGCACAGGCCCTAACCGCCAGGTATAACGTCAGCTGAATATAGTTAACAGGAATTGCCTAAATTCAAACACCTTAGCTGGACCCTCGCCGTAAAAAGTCTAGGCATAGTTTTTCACCCCTGCCAGTTCGTGCACCATGTCTTTGCTGAAGTTATTGGAATTTAGTGAACCCGGAGTTTGTGAGGAAAAAATAACTAAGTTGGACCATCGCAAACTTTCAGTGATAAGGTCCTCCACCAAGGCTCGTATATGTAAAGGATCCTATACTCTGTTTACTTTAACTTTGTGTTAAATTAACTTCTGACCGTCTTCAATGGTGTGTAACAATAGAATAACATTAAAATATGGTGCTTGTCACGAGTACGAACTATGTAAATGACGGAGGGGCGTAGCATTGTCTTATTCTGCCGTCAAGCTACGTGAAATAGGCAACAAAAGGACGAAAATCTTCCGAAGGTTAAAGTGAATGGCATTTAGCAGTAGTTGCAGTTGTAGCAGTCGCAACCACAGGTTCATCCGAATGTGAAAACGGTAGACTGCAGGCTGATACTACCCTCCTATTGCAGCTCACCATCTTCCTTCCTGGTGAGTATGGAAGGAGCTGAGGGATGTTTGCTAATCGGGCAGTGGAGCTGCTCGGTTATATCTATGCACCTCGTGAAGGCGTCCCCTCCAACGTCATGAATAAGCTAGTCTCTATTACAGCCAACTTTTATCATAAACTGTTTTGTTTTTCTTGTGTGTGTGTGTGTGTGTGTGTGTGTGTGTGTGTGTGTGTGTGTGAGAGAGAGAGAGAGAGAGAGAGAGAGAGAGAGAGAGAGAGAGAGAGAGAGAGAGGATATATACAGGAGGGGTGACAAAGGTTGTTATTGAGCTGTAAAGAGAAATCTTGTGAGGGGGGATTCATTTTTTGTTTTCGTCCTCTTGTTTTGTCGTGACGTCTCTCTCACTGCCTCTTTTTACATCCCGGTCTCCTTCTCTCTCAGCAACTTTCTCTTTTATTTGTCCCCTGTCTCTAATTATATTCCTCTCATTCTATATCTACTCTCTAATTCCCTCTTTACGCCTCACTTTCTCTCTCCTTCAGAACTCTCTTCTTTTTGTCGCCTGTCATTATCTCTTCTATTCTCTTCAGACTCTTTCCTTGTCTCTTTAAGTCACTTCGTCTCTCTTCATGTGCTTTTGTTGTCTCTCTTTCTCCTCTCCTCTCCATCACATCCTTTTATATAATTTTCTCTCTCTCTCTCTCTCTCTCTCTCTCTCTCTCTCTCTCTCTCTCTCTCTCTCTCTCTCTCTCTCTCTTTCTCTCTCCTGGCCTCGATACATTGTCTACATTTTCTTTCCCATGTCCATTTCTTTTTTTACTTTTCTTTTTCTGTCTTCTTATTTCAGCACTTTTCCTTCCTGTTTTTCTGTGTTTCATCTTTCTTTCTCTCTCTTCTTGTCATTTGCTATCCTCTTTTTTCCTCTCTTTTCCTGTCTCTTCTTGCTTTGTCACCTGTCTCTCTCTTCCTGCGCATTTCATTAGGCCGTATTAACATTTAATATGTGAGAAAAATATTTTAGTTGGGCGCACATTATATTTCATTTGGATGCTGAGTTAAACTAGAGGTCCCCTCGAGAGGAGAATCACACCAGCCGCGAGCTGATACATATCTAGCGCGGCTCGGAATATGACCTCGACCTTGACCTACTTTCACCAATTTCGAACTCCTAGATTTTCATCCCTACTACACACCTGTAAAATTTTGTGATGATAGCCTATCTTGAGCGGTTGCGAAGTTATCGTGCTTACAGATACACAGACACACAGACAAACTGAAAATGATACTCGTAGGAGAATTTCATCCCAACTACAGATCTGTAAAACTTGGTGAAGATATCTTGAGCGCTTGCGAAGTTATCGTGCTAACAGACACAGAGACACTGACAAACAATCTCAAAATAAAACTCGTAGGAGATTATCATCCCTACTACAAACCTGTAAATTTGTGATGATATCTCGAGCCGCTGCAAAGTTATCGTGCTAACAGACTCACAGACACACAGACAGACAGACACACAAGCAGACAAACTGAAAACAATACCAGTTTCGCTCTCGTGGCTGGTAAATACAGTAGTGTGCGCCGAATTAACGTAGATTGTCTTACCTACTGTATAATCAGCTACAAGGTGTTATAAACGGTTTGAATAATGGTTTGCTAACATATGAGTAATTTAGGTTGGCTTAGGTTAGGTTTGGTTAGTAACGACACGTTGGCGCCCAAATGAAGTGGTATACTGGCGCCCAAATGAAGTGGTATACTGGCGCCCAAATGAAGTGGTATACTGGCGCCCAAATGAAGTGGTATACTGGCGCCCAAATGAAGTGGTATACTGGCGCCCAAATGTAGTGGTATACTGGCGCCAAATGAAATAATAGCAAACTGGATTTCGCACCCAAATGTCATGCGGCCCTCTTCTCTCACTCCCATTTTCTACTTTTTTTTTTTCCTACCATATTTTCCATTTTCTACCCACCTCCTCTCTTCATCCTCTTTCACTTCCACTTTTCCTCTCCCTTCATGTCTTTTCTCCTATTTTTCTTTATTTTCACACCTACTCAGCTTCCTTTCTTCTCTCCTCTTATTTTTTTTCCCCTTCCCTCTCTTTGCCGTCTCATCTGTCCTATCCTGTCTCCTTGTTTTCTCATCTTTTCTTTTCCCCTCATCTTTCTTTGCTTCTTTTCCTTTCCTAGATCCTCATCTCCTCCCATCTTCTTCCTCCTACTGTCTTCTTCCTACTCCCCCCTTTTCCTCTTCCTAATTCTCTCTCTCTCCCTCTCTCTGTCTCTGTCTGTCTGTCTGTCTGTCTGTCTGTCTGTCACTGTCTCTCTCTCTGTCTCTGTTTCTGTCTCTGTCTGTCTGTCTGTCTGTCTGTCTGTCTGTCTCTCTCTCTCTCTCTCTCTCACTCTCTTTTACTTCTTTTATCCTTGCCTTTCTCGTCGGTTTATTCTCCTTTAGCCAGAAAAGCAACTTTCCTTCTTTTCACACAACTGAGTTGTAAAAAAGACATAACAGTAGGAGGAAGAGAGAGAGAGAGAGAGAGAGAGAGAGAGAGAGAGAGAGAGGTGGGGAGGGAGGGTAGGGGGGAGAGGGTAGATTACTGTAACTCATTGTCTCTATTTCCATCTCACCTCTTTTCACGTTTTCTCTTGGATTCTCCTTTCCTCATGCTTTTCCTTGCCACTTATTTTCCAACAGCACGAGATCTAACAATCCTTCTGTGTCACATATCGTAACGGAGACCCAACAGTAAACCTGGAGAGATGGGACAACTTTGGCTATTCCAGTGTTTGTGTCGCCCACAAGGCCACTACAAAGACTGCCAAGTCTTGTGATTTGTGGGGCTGTCTTGTTGGTCCGGAGAATTACAATACTCTATTTACTCGAACTTGGCCTGAAATTGCCATCTCTTCATTTGAATGTTGAGTTGTAACGAGAGATTAACACCTGCGTATGATGCTGGTTACGAAAAAGGGCTATGGAAAATGTAGAGCCGTAGCATTGTCTTTTATTTTTCTGCCACTGAGCTGCTTGATATTAAGCTGGGAATAACTGGGCTAAGTAAAGTTTAAGGGAGTATAGGACATCTATCCATTACTCTTTTACCCTTTCAGTGCGATGAGCCCTTTATTGCAATTTATTAGCGACGACGGAAGCATGGCTATTGGGGTAGAATCCATTTTCTACATGTGTCTATGTAGCAATGTACAGTCGATCAACACAGTATCACGCAGTTGGGGTACGATGACATCCCAATAAAAAATAAGCATAATAACAACACCTACTAGAAAATGTAACAAGCAATGAATATACAGCATCCTTGATAAAGAAAGTAGGTTTACCAACGAGGTTATAATTCATTTAATATTTTCCAACAGCCTTCGTCCCTGATCCCAAATTTGTTCGTGTCAAATGTGCACCAGTACGGTTTTGGTCGAATGTATGTATGTATGTAAATCGTCTGGTAATTTATCAAATATATGTATACCACACGAATGTCTAATCCTATTTAGATCAAAATTAGAGCGTGCATTAGGTGTAAATCTGGGAAGAGGTGATTGGATTTTTGTGCAGCCCTGTCATAAAAGACTTTGTAGTTACTTGTAGTGGAGTTATATATATATTAGACTTGCGGACGAGCGGTTGTTATATTTGAGTAGCTTTGTAAGTAGATAATCTTGGTTCCCATTTGTCATGTAGTGACAGGAGAGGTAAAGAATAGTATGGGACTATTTTTATTTGTCTTGGAAATATTAACAAGTCTCTCACACAGAGCGAAGTATAAAGTAGAGTCCCGCTAGCTAGCTATCTGTCTCGCTCTCTCTGTCTCTCTCTCAAGTTGCTAAGGCGACCTGTCTGTTCTATGGCTAGCTTCTTTCTGCGCTCTCTTTCCTAAATTCTGGTGAAACAGGAGACGTATCACGTGTGTTCCTTGTGAGTGGAAAGTTCTAGAAGCCTGTGTGTGAGTATGTGTGTATGTGTGTTCACCTGGTGATCGCTGACAAACTACTCGTAACTGCATCATCTCCTGACTCCTACTTCCTAGTCTGTCGTCAGCTTTTCCTCAGTGTAACTTGCAAGATCATTTCCCATTCCCAGGCTCGCATAGAGCTGTCTATCTATCTATTTATCTATCTATCTATTATGATTTGTAATTATAATATGAAGTCCTAATATATGCTCGGTCACGCGAAAATGGCGTACCATCGACAGTTAATAGTCATAACATATTAATACATATTATATACACATTATAATGAACTTATAAGCTAATTAAGTGAAATACATAATATTGTAAAAGTAGCATAATTGTATGAATAGTGTATACATACTGTATAATATTTATAGTAAATAGTGATTATTCAGTAATATTACATTTTAAACAAGTTGTATACATATTTGAATCAATGCATTAAAAGTAAATTATTTAACTGTAATACAGTATGTACTTGGGTTATTGTAGTGAAATGCATACATGCAAGAAAAAAAAAATAGTTTAAAATTAAGATTATGGTAAGAGTTATTAATATTTCATTTAAAGATAATGGTACTGGTATGCCATACATGGGTCATTCTTCTTTGTATTTTTTTTATTTATATATATATATATATATATATATATATATATATATATATATATATATATATATATATATATATATATAATTAATAGTATATACAAAATATGTACACTTCATTCAGGGGGGTTAACTTGGATGTTAACTCTCCCCCCACTAAATAATGACTCCAAATTAGCAATTCTTGCATGCATTCTGTGCATTGCGAACAACAGTACTGCAAATACAATGCAGAAGATTATAAAGACAGTAGGTGCTGGGCTATACACATAATATGGGTTGAACATACTCAAACTCAAATCTTCCCAGGGCTTCATTGTTTCATTGATCAGCTGCATAGTTTCAGACTTAGGTGAAGTCAACTTAATACTTGTGCTCATGTTTAAGTTCATATCAGGCAGTGGGTGGAAATGTTTGTGTGTATGATTGAGAATGGCATAGTGATTGATGGTGGATAAAGTAGACATGGGTGGTGTAAATACCGCACAGTAGTCTGGTGCTATGTATAATCCTGATGCTGATGTATGAGATGGTGGTATATCTGGACAGACTATGTAAACTGATGTGTTATGAGGGAAATAAAAAAACTGTGAGTGTCCAATGCGTTGATGGTGTACAAGTTTATCTGGAGCAAAAGTGAAGTTGCAATGATGATGAATATTGTCATTTCTGATGATAGCCGTTTCACAAGGGACTGTATCAGTAGGCTGAAACGTGAAAATGTACGCAGGACAAAGATGAACAGCATGTAAGGATGTGCGGCACTTTCGTTCAATCGTTGACTCACTTGCGAAAGTGACAGTGTCCCGTCTCTTGGAGACCATGATGAGCTCGGTGTCTGTGTTGATGTTGATGATGACCAAAGTGTTGTTATTTTTATAGGGGAAGGGATGTATTTGGTATACTGTGAACAGGTCTTCAGTGATGAATGGTACATGAACTACTACTGATGTTGGTGTTAGTGTTGCTTCTAAATATGGGTAATATTGCATGAATTCCCTACTGCGGAACAACGGCTTCAATTTATGTTTATGTATGCCTTGACTAACTATCTGACGTAGCTCATGAACTGGGAGTAAGTCAGTTGTGATCTTGTCATCACCAGCATTCGAAATTCCTTGCATAAGTGCCCTGAAACGAACTCTAGTGTTCTCTAATTGTAGTAGAATCGTGTCAATATGTTCTGTGATGATGGAGAAGTGTTGGAAAAGAGTAACGTTTCCCTCCATTTCATTTATTTTATCTACACTCTCGATAGCTACATTTTCTGCTTGTTTCAGATTTTTCACAATAGTCTTCATTGCTGAGTTCTGTCCTGTGATGGATTTATCTTGGTATGTTAGTACCTGAGCTATCTTATTAAATTTGTTGTTTATTTCTTTAAGGTCATCCTCTGTAGCCAATCCAAAGATGTTTCCAAGAACTTCGCCACCCAGGTCGAACAAACCGCGCTTTTGGCGAGTACGTGTGACGTTCCTGTCGCTCAGTACCTCCGTTCCATAAGATGGGAGATCTTGGATCACGATGAGCATAGTTGACTTTGCCTGTTCTAGTTTCCATTTCGCTAACTTTACCATTTCATTCACTTCCTTGGTGTTATGTGCTTGTGAAACATAATTTCCTATCATGAAGTCCAGAGTTCGCATCGGCGTCGCAAGTCTGTCTAGATAAGTAGGTAATTCATACAAGTAATCTAGACTTATTTCAGTACTCATGACATCCTTAACGATTGTAGTCGTGGCCGTTGGAGCTATGAGGCATCCTTGTCGTACTATGTGTTGGGGGTCTAAGTGCGCATATCCTCTTGCTATGTAGAGGAGAATCCATAGCATAAGTCCCTTCATCGTAACCTACCGAAAAAAAAAAAAATCTATTAATTTCCTAATATCGTCATGCTGTGGTCGATGATAGTGACGATGTGCGTTACGGTTGATTGTTATTTCATTTATAGAAGGAGTTTAAATCGATATTTAATTCTCGTAAATGATGTACTGTAGATTTGATTGGAACAGTTGCACCTATTTTCGATTGTTTGGTATATGACCTTAATTTCTTTTTGTAATCATTGTTGTGTTCTTGCTTGGTTTCTTGAGGTACGTTCGCCTGTTCGGTTGTATCCGAGGCTGAATAATTATGGGATAATTCCCTTGAAACTCGTTTTAAATGGTCAATATGAACTTGTTTCTCCTCGCCACTTGAAAGTGACTTAATTAAAACTTTGTTTGCTTTTATGTTAATTACTCTGTATGGGCCCTCAAATTTTGGGGATAATTAATTGTCTCTCGTATGAATGACACTGTAAACAATGTCTCCTAAGCTGATAGATGAATCTTTTGCCTTCTTGTTAAATGCCTCCGTCATTTCTTCCTTGGACATCGTTAATTGTTTTTTGACTCTTTTGTGAATGTCCTGGAATTCACGTAAACGGAGTTTAGAGTAATGATCGTAATTGTATATAGGCATGCTGTCACTTTCTAGGAGCTCATATGGTAATTTTTTATCTGTGCCATATATAATGAAATGTGGTGTGTCACCGATGGATTTATTTATAGACCCATTAATTGAGGCTTCTACTCTGGGAATCCAATCATCCCAGCTTGCATAATTTTCACTGAGAATGTGTCGTAGCACATCTAATACTTTTTTATTTTGTCTCTCTACCAACCCATTCGATGCTGGGTGATAGGCCAAAACGTTAACCTTTTTGATGTTGTATTGTTTACATATTTCTTGTAAGATCTCAGAATTAAATTCCCCTCCATTATCACTTATTAGTACCTTTGGGGTAGTAAAGCGACATATTACATTATCTGTTATTGCCTTTGCTACTGTCTCTGCTGTCTTATCTTTAATTGGAGCTAAAATGACATAACGGGAAAAATGATCCGTTGCTACGAATAAGTATAGGTTATTATTGTATGATAATGGCATCTTGAGTAAATCAACAGCGACAACGTCCCATGGTTGATGTGGTACAGGGTAATTACCCATCGGTGCAGGTGTGATTGGGTATCCTTTGTGTTTCGCACATGATTCGCATTTGTCTATATGATTGTTTATATCTTTTCGTAATGAAGGCCAGTAATATAACAGCTGGACTTGGTTGAAAGTCTTATCCTTTCCAGGATGTCCTGCATGTGGGCTGTCGTGTATCGTTCGTAATACTTGGGGTATCATGTCATTAGGTACTACCAACTGGTTAGTATTTCTTTGGCGTTTTGGTTGTTTAGAGTTAATCTTGTATAATGTATTATTGACCATTGTGAATTGTTCAAGTGAGACATGCAGTTTGGGTAATTGTATGTCATCTCCACTTTCTAACTTGTATATAACTTTAGACCATATTGGGTCAAGTCTTTGTGCCTTTGCGATATCCTCGTGGTTTGGGATATTTCCTTTGAGATCTAACGCCGCGACCTGAATTGTGTTCGGGTTCCTAGATAATGCGTCAGCTACTATGTTCATTTTACCTTGTATATAATGAATTTGTACATTGTAGTTTTCAACTGTACATTTCCATCTTGCTCTCCTCCCAGAAAGGAGTTTTTCTTTATACATACCCACCAGTGGTTTATGGTCGGTGAATAAGTGAATTTCGTAACCATATACCAAATCTCGAAACTTTTGTAATGCAAAAACCACTGCAAGTGCCTCTAAGTCTGTAGTGCAATAATTTTTCTCTGCACCTCTTGTTTGTCTGCTGGCAAATGCAATTGGTTGATTCTTTCCTCTTTTATCTTCCTGCATCAGTACAGCCCCTAATCCTTTAACTGATGCGTCTGTACAAATAAAAAATGATTTTGTGTAATCTGGATATGCTAAACAAGGTGCATTTGTTAGTTTAATTTGTAGATTGTTAAATGCCCTTTTTTGTTCTTCTTCCCATTGGAATACAGCATCTTTTTTGAGTAGTTGGAATAGAGGAAAGGCTATATGAGAGAACCGTGGTACGAATGACCTATAGTACCCAGCCAGACCTAAAAAGTGTCTAACTTCGTCAGTCGTAGTGGGTTCAGGAAAATCTCTCACTGCCTGTATTTTGTCATCAGTGGTGTGAATACCATCAGAACTTAATTTGTGGCCTAAGAAATTTATTTCCTTAAAGCAAAATTTGCATTTAGAAAGTTTAATTTTTAAACCAGCATCACTAAGCTTTTGTAAGAGTAAGTCTAATTTCCTGAGATGATCCTTAATATTCTTTGTTGCGATTATAATATCGTCAAGATAAACAAATATTCCTTGTCCTAAAATTCCGGACAATACGTAATTCATAAGACGCTGGAATGTGCCTGGGGCTGTCATCAGTCCCATTGGCATTCTTGTATATTGATAATGGCCTCTGTTTGTTGAAAAGGCAGTGTATTTACGTGACTCCTTAGATACCGGAATCTGATAATAGCCGTTTAGGAGATCGATGGTTGAGAATATATTATTCTCGGGACCAATATTCTGTAGAACATCGCTTAGCAATGGCATGGGAAATCTGTCTGGGATTGTGTGATTATTTAGTTTGTGGTAATCTACTACCGCACGCATTTCTCCATTTCGTTTGGGCACGAAGAATAAGGGGGCATTCCACGGGGAGACTGAAGGCTCAATAATTCCAAGTTTTAACATTTCATCGACATAATGATTTGCAAGTGTACGTTGGGAGTGTGGTATGCGGTAAGCTGGTACGAAAATTGGTGGTGTTTCTGGGTGCACATTAATCATGTGATTAATCAAGTTAGTACACCCTAATTGTTCTCCGGGCAATGCTACGGTATCCATGTGTGTTTCCAGCAGGGTTAACAAATCATTTTCTTCATCAAATTCACCTGAGTGAATTAAATTCTCTTTTATTCTTTCTCTGTCCGTAGATTTTATCTCACTTGTCACTCCAGCTATAACTATTTCCTTCACAGGGGCGGGACATTTTTCAATATTAACTATGCAAGTTCCCTTTTTCAACTGAACTTCCTCATTCATGTGATTAATTATGAATATCTGAGTTTGCCCTCCGTCGTTCGTATGACGTAATGCGTTTTCTACTGACAATCCCTTTACTTTACATAATTCTTCTAAGACAAGAACAGTACTATTCCGTAATTTGCTCTTTATGGTAATCTTCATGTATGAATTAGGTGGTATAACTAAATCATTAGTGGGATGGGCTGGAAAAATTGATAAATCAGTACTGTTATCTGGGTCACTAATTCTGGAGGATGGGGCTGGTGGTGGGAGTGGATCTATACACCCATCTGTTTGTGTATGTTTGTTTAAGCCTTTAATATTACCAATTCTTTTTGGCTCTCTTCTACCAATCGGTGAGGGCTCTGAAGTTATTTCCTCTATAAATTCATTGTCAAAGTCTATTCCATTCATTTATGGGAGTATGGTATTGTTCTCAGCTCTCATGGATCTTAAGCCCAGTAACATATGAACTTTAATTGCTAAGTTTTCAACGATATAGAAAAATGCAGAGAATGGTCTTGTAGTTTCTGTGAAACTGATATTTAATCTTATCATACCTTTCACTGTAATCTCTTGTCCATCTACTGTGTATAAATCTAAATCAGCTTCATCCAGAAAAGTTACTTTCTTTTTATTTTTAAGAATTCTATTTAGTTCTTCATGTGTTATTAAGTTCACTGGAGAGCCTGTATCTAAAAATAAGGAAACGTTTTGATCCTCACATACAGCTGGTATCAAGATACATTCATTTCCCAACATGCCTCCTATGTGAAGTTTAGACTTGTTTTTCTTTACGTTTGTTCGTTTTTTGTCATGACTTGGTCTTCCCCCGATTTGAACATAGACACAATTTTTTCTACTGTTTTGCAATCACTGGTCCAATGCCCTTGGTATCTATGATGCCTACAGTAAGCACCAAATCCTTGTGTCTTTTGTTTGTCCTCTTTTGCCTTGATAAAGCATTCATACCTTGTGTGTCCTGGTTTTGCACAATAATGACATAGAATGGACCTATCCCTTGACTGTGACCTACGATGTGATTTCCCATAAGAAGTGTTGTTTATGGCGCGAGACCTGCTCGGGCTGCGCGAAAACTTATGAAACTGCCTGTAGGAAGGCGTGTGGGAACGAGGTCTAGGCGTCTTTGTTTGTTTGGGCTGCCTCATTTCTGGTCGCGATCGAGTTTGTTCTCTGTTTGGGGTCGGTGTAGATGTTTTCACAGCTGATACTGTCTCAGGTACCCTCATTCTACCAGAATGTGCATGTGTGTCGACCATACCTGCTTTAATGCACTGCATCTCTACCTCGTTCATTAAGTCTAGCAAACACGTTCCTGGGGTGTACGCGATCGTCTTGGCGATCTTAAGGGTCCTATCAGGTAATTTACACAAGGCAGCTACATAACCAATGATGTCCACGACGAAGTCTGGGGACATCTTTCCATCATCTGTTATCCAATTAGAATTTTCCAAAGTACGAGTAACTAGCAATGTTCTCTTGATTGTGGAGACATCAGCAGTTATTTCACTGAGCACATGGTTTGTAGTGTGCTCCCTTACAAAATCTACAATTTTATGTAATTCTGAAATTATACCTGGCAAGAAGTTCATACCTCCAGAAAATTTCTTTAAAAATTCAGTTTTAAATTCATCATATGTCCTAGCACGATGGAGCTTGTCGGAGCGAAGCAAATTGCTCGCTGGACATCTTTCCTGGCTTATGCAAGATGAAAAAATAGCAATTTTCTCTTGTTCATCTAGTATGTGGCGCTTGATGAACATTTGTTCGCACTGACTGACTAATGAAATGACATCAATGCAATCTTTGTCTGTGCCAGAGAATTTTGGGGCAGTTTTATCCTTGTGATACACAAACACTTGAGGCGTGGTTGTTAGATCAGCGGTATTTGTTTCTTGATTCATTTTCACTGTTTGCTCTGTTAATTCAACTTGGACATGTTTATCGTTGTGTGAGGGAATGGTGGAATATGTACGACCGGACCGGTGAACCCTGTTAAGTATATTGGCATACGTGTGCCAGTCAGCGACAAAGTCCGCACTTGCTATGTCAGAGGAGGTTTCCCACTCATCATCTGAAACTGCCGTATTTGTTCCTTGATCTTTAGTGTGTGGTGAGGTTTGTACAAGGGGTGGGTTGCCTTGGGGCTCTCTTAATTGTGAGTCTGTTGTTGTGGCAATTTGTGTCATCTGGTGTGTTGCCTTGGTGCTCTCTTAATTGTGAGTCTGTTGTTGTGGCAAATTGTGTGTCATCTGGTATTAACGTGGGTGGTGGCGAAAATATTCCTGTCATTAAGATATGGTGTTATGAAATACGCCTCTTGTTTATTTATGTCCTAACAAAATAGATGAGTAAATAAGTTGAAATAAATGATAGATAGTGAGTGTATAAGGTATAAATGGAAATAAGTAAAAAAAGTTGAATATAGCTAATTTTAGCACTGAGAAGAAATGAGTTAGTATAATTTTACCCACTTAATACAGATCGTAGAGGTGTGTCGATACAAAAGTCGATCTCGGAAGAAAAATGCAGGTTTGATTGAAGATCTCTTGATAATTCTAGTGGTTTGTTGATGGACGATATTACTCAGGAAATTCCATGGCCTGGTGCTTGTGGTGGTTAACAGCTGTCCCAGGCGAACCTCAGCATAGAATTTCCAACTCAACTGCGAAAATAAATGAATATGACTAGGAGCTATGTGAATAATGAGTAATGAGTAGTGGGTGAGAGGTGCCTGGTGTCAGTCACACGTTGCTTGACATGGCAGACTCGCGTTGTGATGTCATCTCAGCACATGGTGACGTCGGCTTCCCACACTGGTAGCTGTGGTGAGTAAATGAGTAGCGATGAGTAACTTGAGTGAAGATGAGTGAGTAAGATGTGTTGTGAATATGGATTTGGTATTTGCTTCGTCGTCTTGACCTCTTGACTCCTGCGTCAGCAGTGGAAGTTGGGTGGATGTAGCAGAGAGAGGAGGGTGAGGTCTGGTGGTTATGAGTTATGAGTCGTGTCTCACTCTTCGTTTGTTTGTTCCGTTTTTCTTTGTCGATGTTTTCTCGGTCCTTTTCTCTTGTGATTTACTTGTTGTAGGATGAAGACTGCCGCTACTTGTAGGTGCGTGTAGATTATACAGACGACTCATAGAGTTGTTACTTGTAGTTGATTGTAGATGGTTGTAGTTCGCTGGTTCGCCGTAGAAGTTGCAAGATTGTTTGTATCAATATATTGTTAAACTACTTGCAAGGCGTCCTGTGACCTCTTCACCTCTGCATCAGCATGATGATCGGGGAGACGGAGGGGGGGTTAGAGAGAACTGTCAGGAGCTATTTGTGAGTTGTTGGTTGTGAGAGGTATTCTTGTTTTCAGTCTTGATATTTTGTTGGAATTCAATGTTGATTCGTAGACGAGGTTCGTATACGTTCGCTGCTACCAAATGCCATATAAAAGGACTTTGTAGTTACTTGTAGTGGAGTTATATATATATTAGACTTGCGGACGAGCGGTTGTTATACTTGAGTAGCTTTGTAAGTAGATAATCTTGGTTCCCATTTGTCATGTAGTGACAGGAGAGGTAAAGAATAGTATGGGACTATTTTTATTTGTCTTGGAAATATTAACAAGTCTCTCACACAGAGCGAAGTATAAAGTAGAGTCTCGCTAGCTATCTCTCTGTCTCGCTCTCTCTGTCTCTCTCTCAAGTTGCTAAGCCCTTCTCCCTGCGACCTGTCTGTTCTATGGCTAGCTTCCTTCTGAGCTCTCTTTCCTAAATTCTGGTGAAACAGGAGACGTATCACGTGTGTTCCCTGTGGATGGAAAGTTCTAGAAGCCTGTGTGTGAGTATGTGTGTTCACCTGGTGATCGCTGACAAACTAACTGCATCATCTCCTGACTCCTACTTCCTAGTCTGTCGTCAGCTTTTCCTCAGTGTAACTTGCAAGATCATTTCCCATTCCCAGGCTCGCATAGAGCTGTCTATCTATGTATTTATCTATCTATCTATTATGATTTGTAATTATAATATGGAGTCCTAATAGCCCGACTGAGGGTCAATGTCACGGGTCAAGGACTAATTTCAGTTGGGGTACGACTAATGGTTTGAAATTTTGAGTGCAGTGAAGGTTTATTTCAGAGTGTTCAACATGAGCAACTACCATCACGTCCACCACTACTGCTACTATTTCTATTACCGCAACACCAACAACAATAGCAATAACAACAACGGCTACTACTACTTCTACTACTACTACTACTACCACCACTACTACTACTACCACCACTACTACTACTACTACTACCACCACTACTACTACTACTACTACCGGTACTGCTACTACTACTACTACTACTACTACTATCCTATAAGATAAATTCTCATTTCACGCAGGCGTCTAGTGTCTGGCTACACAGGTAAAAACTGTGTTATTGGAAGTACAGTAATAGACATGCATTCAATCCCTTCAATACGAAGAGTTTCAATTAGTCTGAATAAAATTGCCCATCGTTAGCATGAAATATAATGGTTTTCGTTCTATTTACGAGCCTCAATTTATATAAAACATTGGTAAAAAATTCATATGCCCTTAACCCCGTTCATTGGAATCTGAATGAAGTTCTGTACCGTTTGCCAAAATAAAATTCTAAAAGTGCTTCCAACAGAGAGAGAGAGAGAGAGAGAGAGAGAGAGAGAGATTAAGTTAAGCAATCGCGTTTACGAGAGCAGAGAGAAATTTACTTAATAATGGACAGAATATTCTGAAAAAAAAAATGACAAAACCCTTTACACTGAGAACAAGTTTGTATTAAATGTTCTTTTTATCCACAGATGATATTATTCATCTCTGAATGGAGGAAGGGTTGAGGTGGAGAGGTATATGAGTAATGAAAATTGAGCTGGCGAGAGGGAAGCGTGATGGCGAAGAAAAGAATGACATGGAGGGCGATTTTTTTCTGGTTACTCCATTCGGGATTAAGGCGTCTCGGTATGGATAGATAGACAGGATAGAATTTTCAAACCGGGGGATAGATATTACCTTCATCACACCCCTCGCAATTTGGGTCTGTTCTAAGCTGAGTCAAATCGTACAGTGGCAGCAAGAACGAAATATACAGGCGTCATAACGGTGAAGATATTAAATCGGGCAGGGAGATATGAGAGAGAAAATATGAGAGCGCGGCTCGTTCTCCAAGCCTCTTCACAACAATGACTTTTTTTTATCGCTATCTCCAAACAAATATACGTAGAGTCTCCTAGTAAGAATATATAAATGAGGCTTGCTTGTGTCTCCTCCAGTTAACAATGTCTCCCCAGAGCTGAATAAGAGCTGCAAATAGGAACTGACTTTTAAGGACATTTAGTTTCTTGCATCAGCTAATATTAAGTCATTTTGAATTAATTATATGCACATACAAAATGTGTTTTTATTATGGTTACCATGATTTACGGCTGACATCAACTTATACTTTTTTTTTTTTTTTTTAGTACCGGGGGGAGAAACACCTGTATTAACTACATCACTGCAAGAGGTCTCTCCCAGGCTGAATAATATGGTCCGGAGTTAGCCAGAACAAAAAAAAAAGACACAACCGGTACTCTAAAAGTGAATGGATAAAAATTGTTAACTATTTCACCACTCTAGGTGCCTATAATCACATTCCCGAAGTCGGATGACATTTTCCTGGATAAATAAAAAAAGAAGTATCTATCTCTCTCTCTCTCTCTCTCTCTCTCTCTCTCTCTCTCTCTCTCTATATATATATATATATATATATATATATATATATATATATATATATATAGACAGATAGATAGATATGAAGATGAAATAGTACTGAAATGGATCAACCGAAACAAATCCTGTCAGTCAAAGAGTTATGATGCACTTGTCCACCGTCATCCACTCCTCCATTCTCCTCTTTTATGATCTCTACCCCCCCCCTCTCTCTCTCTCTCTCTCTCTCTCATATTCCACCTCGCCATAAAGATCCTCATTTTTATTACGACCCACTTTTGCGATGCTCTCATTCCATTACGACTCAGTCCCTCCATTACCAATCTTTCATCCACTCCATTCTTCCACTCCATTTCTTCGTCTCTTCTTCCACCCCCTCCCCCGAGTCCTCCTTCTCCAATCCATCCCTCTACTTTCATTTATCATTTATAGACACGCAGGGAAGATCAGTCTTATCTCCACCCCATCCCCTACACCTCTATCCTTCGTCCCTCCGCGTCCCAGAGGAGATAGGAGGAGGGCAAGACAGATACAAGGCAAGGGCGGTGAACCAATATACAGGGTGGTTCGTAAATAGAGCTCAACTATACTCTTTTTATGCTTAGTTGGCCTAAACGTGCCATCTCTTTATACTGAATGATGAGCTGTGACATAGAAAGAATAAAATATGGTGCTAGTCACGAAGATGTGATAAGAAGAGAACGTAGAATCATGCTGCAGACTTTTTCTACCACTGAGCTACGTGAAATAAACTGCAGAAGAACAAAGATCTGGGCTAGGTTAGTGTGAAAGAACTATAGTAACTCGCCTGGTTTTATGTTGTGTTGCGGAGACGGATCAGTGTGCTGGTGTGGGCGTGGGTGTGCCAGTGAGAGGAGGATAAGCAGAAAAATTTGCAGGATATGCATTTACAACGCTGACTGAGCCGTCCCGGTTACACACGAGAAATCATTGGACGGAGGGGAAGGGGAACGTTATATATGGGCCACCCTGTATAGTGACATTAGGATTTATTGTAATCAAATCCACACTCAATCTGTATTTTATACAGATTAGTCTGGACTTGATTATTAACGACTTCAAAGGTATTGCTGTTGTGAACGAGTCTTATCTGTTTATGTATCTACTCTGTGTCTGCATACTGAATGCTTGTATGTGTTTATGTATGTACGTATGCGTTTAATGTATGTATGTATGTATGTATGTAAGTATGCGTTTAATGTATGTATGTATTTATGTATGTACGTATGCGTTTAATGTATGTATGTATGTATGTACGTATGCGTTTAATGTATGTATGTATGTATGTAAGTATGTTAACATTTCGTGGATGACTGACTCAATATCAATCTAAAGTAACATGTACACTGTGTGTGGATATGGGAAGAATTTATAATTTGATACAGATCCATCACAGGTCAAGGTCACGGTTCAAGGTCAAATATCGGGTAAGGCGTCTCTGCGAACTCTGAATACTTTTGATCCAGTTAGAGTTAGACAGTTGAGGACGGACGTAATAATCGGCTTGTTTTCATCTGACGGAACTGGGCTACTTTCACTACCTGAATACTAAGTCGTGGCTGTATGGAATTCGATGAGCTTTAGTTATGAGGTAGAAATGAGTCTCCTTGGTAACTAATCAGATCCACCCTCCGATCTGACTATACTTGGCTATCAACTGAGCTGAAAGGGGTTAAGGATCTTTGTGATGTGAAAATTTTACTATAGTTTGTGAGCATCGATGTCATAAACTCAGTGGCAGTAGGTGGGCCCAGAACCCACTCCAGACCATCCTCGAATGTAAGACCAGTACCAAACCGACCGAACCACTCACTCGCCTCCGCCACGATATCCTCCACCATTACCTTCACGTCGTAGCCTTCCTCCTCTTACCTCTCCCACGCCCCTCTTTCCCTTCTCTTACCTCTCCCACACACCCTCATCGCTCCTCTTACCTCTTCTGCTCCTACCCCATCCACGTCTCCCTCCCTCATACACTTACCCTGACACACCTTCTACCTTGCCCATACCTTGCCCTATTATTATTCCTCTTTATTGTCGCCTCTAAAAGACGATTTTGCTCTTCCGTCCGGTGGCGCGTTGTGTTAATTTATTGTTGCTACCCCCAGGCGATATTAACTGAGCTTTTGGGGTAGAAGAAAACTTTTCCGGTTTGAAAAATTCTTCTGTTCAAATAGTATAGGATTTCATTTACATCATTGAGTTGCAGGGGTTATGATTGGAAACGTGTCTCTCAAAGTGGGCTGTATTCTCTTTGGGGGAGGAGGTGACTGGAGCGGTAGAGAGGCGGTCTGCAGTCCTAATGGACCCAGGTTTGAATAGCAGCTGGGGCAGGGAACAGTTAAAGGATCTGAATATCATAAAAGCAGACTTTCCTGATTTGCCAGAAGACCCTCCGACATGTCATAAAAATACCCCAGCTAATACCAGTTAACCAGTCCAGACAGCTCTAGCATGTATTCAATATGGACAGTGGGTATTAGCACCGAAATGGTAACATGTGGAGGTGTATGGTATGTAGGAGGACTACTTGAGAAATAGGCCCTGAAGCCTTTGCCCAGAGTCGGACACATAAAAAAAAAAAAAAAACAGTAGGCACCCTATTACATTTCCTTTGCAAGTGTTTACACTTAGAGAGAGAGAGAGAGAGAGAGAGAGAGAGAGAGTGCGTTTCGCTCACTGGTGAGCTCGGGTTCGCCTCCCGCCAGAGCTGTAAAAACTTTGGGAAGCGTTCACCAAGCCACTTGCTACTTTGGCGGACACAAGGGGTGCTGTGACTGAACCAGTGTCGCATACTAGTATGCTTGCACCCAATCGGCTTAAGGCGGGCCTATTACACTTGGTTCACAGACTACACACACATCCAAAGCCACTACAACACTACAGTCACACTCACAAGCACTTCTCACCCTACGTTCAGTCTCTACCAGACAGCCTAAGCCACTGAGTAAAGATACATTGGCTGTATCGTCCCTGCATCAGTAGGGATAGGCCGGTCCTGCAGTGGACCTCAACGGCTGATGATGATGATATATATATACAGTATATATATATATATATATATATATATATATATATATATATATATATATATATATATATATTCTCATCTTAAATGTCGGGACAACTGCCTAGCCCCGGGCTCTTACGCTCCTCATGGGGCAATGTAGGATTGGATGATATACTGTATAGATACTGCAGATAGATAGATAGATGGATATAGATAGATAGGTAGATAGCCAGATAGATAAATAGGTAGGTAGATAGATAGATGGATACAGATAGAAGTATAGATAGATACATTGGGTACGTTAACATGATTAGCATGTCAAGGAATCTGTGTTTATAGTATCAAGACGTAAAGGATACACGAGAGAATATCAGAATGTTAAAAGGAAAATTTATCGCTAAGGAACAAGTACTTAAAAGTCTCTTAAGGTGATGAGAAATACGATCCTAAGGTCTTGGCCAGACAGGAAACAGGAAGGCGAGGGCGGGCAGGCTGGAGTCGGGTTTTATGGAAGATTTTGTGATACTGTTGACTTTATTCTCACTGGCACTGGAGTCATCGTAGGGCCTCTTCCTTAGCCACTTGTTTTCCAACTCACATTTTCTCGTGAAAGTTGTGCATATATGCTTATTATCGATAGTTTTACCGAAGTCAAAGTCAAGAGCTTTGCAAGGCTGAGCAAGAATTTTCCGTCCGTCCGTTCGTGCTCTACAGACCTCAGTTATGGACCAACTTCGGCACTTGATGTGGCAAGTGAATCCTCTCAGCCTGACGGTGTGCCCTCATCTTAGTGGTCAGCAAGCTCAGGTCAGCCCCAAGATCTATTGATCCTTCTATCTATACATCAATGTGTCTTTCTGTCTGTCTGTCTGTCAGACAACTTGATCCCTTAAGGGCTGGTCACAAACAAATAGTCTCCATGTAGCCCTGTTCTCTACCATTAATCTGCCCTCTCTCCAGCTCACACACCTCTTTATCTTATATCTCTCCACTCCAACTCAAACACCTCATTATCTTATATCTCTCCGCTCTCTCCCTCAATATCATTCTTGGGGACTCACTCTTCCTCTCCCCCTCCACCTCACCCTCATATGTTCTCCTAGGTAATTTTTCAATCCCCATCCTCTGCACATGGCTACACCATATCAGAGTATTTCTCTTCACACTTTTAGTCACATCCACATAAATACCAGAACACTCCTGTACTTCCTTGTTTGGGCTGTGTGTCTCTCCATGTAACTCCGCATGCTCATATCCACTGCCCTCACTCTTGTGTCCTTCCATTAGGGTCCAGGCTTCACTTCCGTATGTTAGCGTGGGGATCACAATACTGTCTTACAGCAACTTTTTGTCTTCCATGCTCACTTTCCCGTTCCTCGCCACTGTTTTCAGTGAACCAAACCACTGAGAAGAGGAAAACTGTGTGTGTGTGTGTGTGTGTGTGTGTGTGTGTGTGTGTGTGTGTGTGTGTGTGTGTGTGTGTGTGTATGTGTGTGTGTGTGTGTGTGTGTGTGTGTGTGTGTGTGTGTGTGTGTGTGTGTGAGAGAGAGAGAGAGAGAGAGAGAGAGAGAGAGAGAGAGAGAGAAAATGAATATGTACAAATACTTTCTACTCACTAACAATTAACTTTTCTCGTTTGAACCATGCTGGTAGTTGCATAAAACGAATAGTGAGCAGAGCATCCATGACGGTTCACTATTTCGGAGGCATCGCGTACCAAGCACAGAATTGCACTGCGGTGGAAGAGAATTGTTCAGAATCTCAGATTGCTTTAGTAAAGAATTATCCATACTTGGCTTTGCAGTAAAAGAATAAAAGAAATACGGTTCCCTTAGTAATTAAAATACGATACAGTTGCCTGAGATACATTGATGCAGCGTAATCAAGCTCTTATAAAAGCAGGATTTACTGCTATTCTGAGTTTTCTTGTAATGGCTGCTCCTGTATCTCGTAATGCGAATTATAATTTTAATAGCATACTTCTCTGAAAAAAAAAAAAAAAAAAAAGGAGGATGCAGATAACCTGATAAAACAATTTTTTAGGCGTAGTTTCCCGTTAGCATGAAATAACTGAACTGAAAGTAGATCAGAAATGTTCAGATTCTTCCAAAATAGCCAGTCTCGTTCAAGAAAAAAAACAAATAACCTGGAAAAAATTTCCATTACGAAGAAAGCTGAACAAAAGTAAGCCAAAATCTAGCTCAGATGAAATACAGATTCCTGGATGAAAAAAGTTAAAAATAAACTTGAGACCAGAATCATTGGGAAAAATATACTAAGAATAACAGCTACAGAGATGTGTAGTTTATTTAGGACTGAGACTGAGACTAATCGTATTCTTGCATTAGTGATCTGTAAGCGACTAATAAAGATTACATAAATTGTGGCCGTCTACAACAACATTAGCACAACCAGTGTATGAAACCTGCGATAACATCATTGCCACAACGACAGAATACCTAAAAGGGCTGTTAGGAAAATAAAAATTAGTGTCAGACTCATCTGGTGTGTTTTAGATGTTACAATGGGCAATAGAAGAGTTTTCAGCGATATCATGAAAGAAGGATCACCGGGAAACTAAAAGGACTGTAGAAAAATAACTAGCTGAAGGATTCTGACGCAACCTATACTGCATACTAATGATGAAGATTGTAAGAAAGGTGCTGGAACATATTGAGGACACACTCAAATAAGCTGGAAGCACTGTACAAGAGATTAAGAGAAGTGGGATTGAGCGATGTTTATGACTGCATTTTGATGAGAATGGTTAAATGAGAACAAAATACCAAACAGGAAGAAAAAAAAACATTAGTAAGGTCACTAGAACAAAGGCAAAAAAAAAGAAAAGAAATGAAACTGTAACATCCAGTATGGCGAATTTAGAGCGACTAGATGGAGTAACAGCACTGGAATCTCTGAGAGTGGAAGATGATTTTTTTTTTTTTTTTGCTTTGCTTTGTGTTTTTCTTTTTGCCACAGAATTGTATGAGGAGGAGAAGGGATGTAGAAAAGTGTCGCTGGTGCAAGGGTTTTTTAGCAAGGTACCAGAAAGACAAGCAGGAGTTTTTAGTGGAGAGTTCACAGTACTCAAAAGGAATGTTATTGTTCTTGGCAAGCCGGATAACAGATGTAGGACGATTTACAGCAGATACAGCACCATTTAAAAGCAATCTCCTTGTTGGGGCCAGTATTAAAGTATGGCTTTTTGGCATTAGTCGGAAGGTAAGAGAGTTCTAACGAATCCAGGTTCAAATCCCCGCTGGGGCAGGGAACAGTTTAAGGATTTGAATTTCATTAAATCAGGCTTTACTGATCTACCAGAAGACCCGCCGACATGTCGCAAAAATATCCCCGCTAATACCAATACACCAGTCCCGTATGAGACAGCCCTAGCATGTATTCAATATGGACGGTGGGTTTAGCGCCGAAGTGGTGACATGTAGAGGTGTGTGGTATGTAGGAGGACTGCTGGGCCTTGATAGCAGGCTGTGAAGCCTATGGCCAGAGTCGGACACATAAAAAAAAAAAAAAAAAAAAAAAACATGCTTTCACGGTCGAGGAAATAACGTCCGTAATTCACATGGTACACTCAGATGCTGTCTGTGATTCACCTGGCATACATTCAGAAGGCTGTCTACGATTCACCAGACATATTTAGAATGCTGTCTCTAATTCACCAGGCACACTCAGAGGGCTGCCTGAAGTTCGCCAGACACGTTCAGAATGCTGTCCATAATTCACCGGGTACATTCAGCAGGCTGTCCAGAGGTCATCAAGCACATTCAGCAGGCTGTCCGTAATTCGCCAGACACATTCAGAAGGTTGTCTGTAATTCGCCAGACACATTCAGAAGGCTGTCCATAATTCAACAGGCACATTCAGAAGGTTGTCCATAATTTACCAGGCACACGCAGAAGGCTGTCCACAATTCGCCAGGCACATTCAGAAGGTTGTCTCTAATTCGCCAGGCACAATCAGAAGGCTGTCGGTAATTCTCCAGGCACATCAGAAGGCTCTCAACCATGGAAGAAAAAGTCATTTCAGGGAGGGTCAAAGAAGGCCATAAAGAGACGAGGAAATTTCGACAACGACACTTGTCCTTTTATTCGCAGTTTACGACCCATAACTTTGCCGCGTCTCGTAAAAGGCGATTGACTGGCGAAAAACAGATCTGGGCCTTTCACTCGCCAGTTCTGTTATCATCAATAAAGTCTTTACGCCCCACAAATTCCTCGCGTTGTCATAAAAAAAGGACCAGCTGGTTGAGAAAATATTCAGTGTTGGTAGGTCTATTTCCAATTGTCTTTCTCTTCAGGATATCCTTCTTTAGTTAGCTGAAAAAGTCTTGCAGTATCTGGAGAAAGGAATTACAATAATCGCATATAAATTCCTAACTATTTCAGTTTCCAATATTTCGGGCTGGTTTAGAAGATTTTACTGATGTAATTATAAAACATGTCCGTATTGTGAAGGTAAATCGCCTCATATAGCACAAAGGGAATATGGGGATTGTGCTTTTTTTCCCCCCTTATTACTGTAATCTAAATTTCATCACCCCATTCTCACACTGCAGTCTGGTGGAAAAGTCTACATGTCAACAGGTGAACATTAGATTTGGGAATTCGTATGATTGTGAGGCTTCTTAACACATCCCCTATAGATATTTAATTTGTATTATATTTCTAATATCTAGTATGTTATCTTCACCTCTCTTAACAATGACAGGGACTGCAGTAATAACAATAAAGAATATAATAGCGTAACATATTAAACCACAATATTCTTTTGTAGGACATTTTTAGCATCGACATAGCTTCCCCAAAATCACACAAAATATCTTAATACGAACGCATAAAAAGAGAAAAAATAACAACAGAGACCCTCCAAACTTCGTAAGACTAAGCACTAAGAGAAATATTAAACCAAAGACCTTACTCTTGTGGATACAGATGGCAGAATAACACTTAATCCTTATCAGTTTGTCTTGTATATGCTGCGTTAATGCTTTCTTAGGTCGGCCATGGTTCAGGAGAGGGACATCGTCATGTGGTGGCACTGATATGACCGGGTGGATCCACAGCCTAGTTATATAAGTGTCCCTCAATTCCCTCCCCATCCCCCGAATGGAGGATGGTGTATTGCAGGAGAAGGGTAACTTAAGCCTGCAGTCTACTGGGTTTATGTACAGATGAGCCTGGGGTTACAACAACAGCAATAACAGTAACAACAAAATCACCACCAACTACTACTATTGCTACTACCGGTAGTAGTACTACTACTACCATTATCACCACTGCTATTACTAGGCCTACTACATCGGCCATATTCCCGTGGACATAGAAGTCTCCCTAGCACCTCTTCTTCTTCTTTTTTTAAGCGAATGTCCCTGAATTTTCTCTATATTCACTATATTTGTCCTGAAAGACCGAAAAATTTCCACGAATTGATTTTTTTTATCTAAATAAAAAACGAGCACTCAGAGAGTGCACCACCCGCATCCCATAATCAGTTTAAGGCCGACCATTGACCCTACCCTGCGATCCTGACCTTTGGCCGATTGTTCTCAAAACCGAACTACTTCATGCTTCCCTGTGCCTCAGTCCTTCCACCAAGTTACACAAGATCGGACCAAAAGTGTTTAAACTGGTATTGTCCTGTCCACCTTTATATGTCACCTATTATTCTAAAAGCAGAATCACTTCATCCTTGGCTGATCTTAAACCCTTCCGCTAAGTTTTATCCAAAGCGAATCAAACTATTCTGAGTTAAAGGTCCGAATCTTTTACCTTATCCTGTGACCTTTATTCATCAGTTCTTCTGACCGTTTTCAATCGTTATTCAAAATTTAGTGAAATTCCATTCAGCAGTTGTCCATAACGCTGCTAAGAGACAGAAAATTGGAGAGACAAATAAATCAAGCCAAAGACATAATCCTCTTGAGGTACGTGCGCGAAGAGAGAGAGAGAGAGAGAGAGAGAGAGAGAGAGAGAGAGAGAGAGAGAGAGAGAGAGAGAAACACTGGTAATCGAGTCTGGCCTAACCTAACCTAGAAAGTCTTGCCTAATCAAGTCCACTCAATCCAAACATGACCTAAACTAACATGAGTTTAATTATACATACGTACATACATAATTAGAGAGAGAGAGAGAGAGAGAGAGAGAGAGAGAGAGAGTATATAATATGCTAAATTATCTGACCACACCTGGCAAGGCTAAGCACGGTTATTAGTGAGGTTAGGTTAGGGTTTGACAAGATTTGGTTTCGCTTTATGGTTGTATGGTAAAAAATGCCAAGACACTTTTCAGTCGTCAGGCCCAATACAAGGTTAGTATTAAAACACTACAGAATATCAAAGGGCCTGAATGCACCTTAAAATTCTGTCATAACATTATTATCGCGTAACAGATGGGAACAACAACCATCCACTCACTGGATGTGAGATTGCCTTTTGGTGGCTCTAAACTGAATGACTAACCAAATGGTTTCCTGTATCCCAGGAAACCATTGAATAAGTTGGTTGGTACACGCTGTTCACTTGAACTAGGCCTAACTTGCCATCTCTCCACCCTGATTTCTCCTTGATGATAAGAGGTTAACACTATAATTTGATGCTAGTCAGTAAGAAGTTTTACTGACAGGATGTAGAGCCTTATTATTATGTTATTCAGCCACTGAGATCAGGGAAATAAGTAGCAACAGGACGAAAATCTGGCCCAAGTTAAGGTGAACGAACAATAACCATACAAGACTATCGGTCATCTGTGAGCCAGGTAGACTGTAATAATACTCTTAGATGAAAACTTGACTACTTTTTCTATCCATCCTGGATGACTCCCAGTGCTGGTTGAGTGACATGAACTCATCTTGTGACTCTAAACAACTTTGATTAATAACATTTCCTTTTACAATCAATACTCTCTGAGTTTCGAGTTTTCGACACCGGCACACACAGATACATTTCGTACAAAAATAATGACCATGGACTTCGTCTACCTGGCTCAATAAATAAGTTATAAACGCCTGGTGGTCAAGTGAAATGTCTTTCCAATGGATGTGGCCCATTGGGATTTAAGTCCGACGGTGGTTGGGGTTTATTGCTTACATAAAGCCATTCAGGAGCTAAGCGATGAAGTAAAGGAAAAATAAGCATAATTATTATTTTATAGGGACATGGCAACATAAATGTTCTATAAGAATGTATTAGCTTGCCGTATGAGAAACAGAAAGAAGGAAAAGGAAACAGAAAAGAGAGAAAAAAAAAAAGAAAAAAAAAGAAAAAAAAGAAAGAAAAAAAAAAAAAAAAAATCAAAGGCCGCTGGGAGTCTGCCAAGTCTACGAGTATGGAGCCCAAAAGCAAGGCTTCACCCCATGTTCATGGTACCCTTCCTACTTCCAGGCGATTTTACTTAGCGAATGAGAAAATAAAATGTGTCCTTCGTTAACCCCTTTAAAATATTAGATTTCTTCCTGTCTACATGTTTTGTTTGTTTGTTTCTACTTCAGTCACGCCCAAACCAAGGGCCAGAGACCCCCAGACCCATATATATATATATATATATATATATATATATTCTGAATCACGGAGACCCAAGGATGATTTTAGGGGTGTCAAAATTCAGATCTGGGTCATTTGAGGTCACCGGTAGAATGTTCGCCTTTTCTGGCCCGGGCAACGCCGGATACCCCTGTAGCCCAATTTTTGGCATGGAAACTCACATGACCTCCAGTCTGGACATAGGCTATGTGAGGTTGACCTCCGAGGTCATTTGAGATCACCGGTCGGAGATCACTTGAGGTCACCGATAATATACGCTCGAACGACTGGACCCAGCAGCTCAATTTTTTACATGGAGACTCACATGGCCTCCAGCTCGGACATAGGCTATGTGTGGTTGACCTCCGAGGTCATTTGAGGTCACCGGTAATAGTAAACAAATGCGCACAAATACTGTGCGTTAGCCTGCGAAAGCTGAAACAGAAAGTTACTGGACCTCTTATGATTCCTCTTCAAAAGCATAAGAGGTACAGTTGCGGACATATCAAACAGAAACACCCCGTCCGCCAGTGAGGTGGTGTGATGCTCTCGGCATCTGGTAACATTGTTAGGTGTGGAACTTCACCAGGTTTCTTTCAGTCGCTAGGACGAATCGAACGTAGTGATGACTCCCTCTGTGTGCAGTTATTGGTGGCAATAGAATATGTAAGCAATGTTCAGCCAGAAAATATGCGGATAATAGCATGTCATTATTATGGTTATTTTTTAAAATTATCACACAATACATCTTCTACATAATGGCATGTATCAGGAATGACATGGATTTCATGGTCAGTTTAGTTTCGAGTCATGAACCATGCAACAGTTAACAGTTCCTTATATAAGTCATAGTTGTCAGGGTCCCCACAACTATCAATGAACAGAAAATCATCATGACGCCCACCCTTGCAACCGGGAGCATGACATTGGTAATGGTAGACGTCTGTAATCAAAGTAATTTCACTACATACAGGAGGATACACTAGGTCCACAATAGGCGGCAGGGTGTGGGTGGGGGACCTGGGAGACAGGAGGAGGGAGGAGCATGAGGAAGGGGACAATAGTGGTCGAAATGAGAGCTAGAGGAGAGGGGTGATGAAGTAGGGGGTGTGGACTTCGGTAGACGACAGGAGCTACAATTGGATCGATAATTTACAAGGTGAAGACTGGGCCACCTCATTGTTTCATGGAGAATATGGAATTTTTCAGTTAGACCATGAAACGTTATATTGACGTTGCCACGTGTTGTAGTTGACCGTCATGTTTTGCAACAATTCACGACATTTTCCACTGGGTGGCTTGGTACCCTGTATTATGAGTATGGTGACTATTTGTTAATGTCCAAATATATGACACGTCTCGACAGTTTGTCAGATTCAGCTGTTTTTATAGTGATTGGAAATTATTCCTGTAGCCTAAATTCCCATTCGCACTAACTGGCAGTGACCGGAGGACTGTGTCCACACCTGACAGAGTTATATCGGGCACGACTGCGATGTTGTCCAAACTGTGAGCAGTAGGTGGCCGGTGAGTAGGTAGTCGACAGCGCCTGAGTGCGGTATGAGAATGGCCAACACAGTTTGTGCGCGAAAAATAGCATTGTATAGAACAATAATTGCTGGACTAAAAATTAAAAAAAAAAACAAAAAAAAAAACACGAGCAGTGTCTGGTTATTTCACTGAACAATGGGCATGGATTGCCTGTTGATTTGCCAGTCAAACTTGCCACAAATTGATACAGACCTCCCTCGCGGCCGCCAGTCACTGTCCACTAGTGTGGACAGTGATTTACGGAACATCATCATGGATGACGACTGATATCGTAAACAGAGTAGGGATAGGCCTATGTAGTTTTTCCTTTATCACCAATAAATATGGACAGTCTGACAGTAATGAGGGTCTCTGTGTGTTTCATTAATATCTGTATGGCACCGATGTAAAATAAAGTGGATTTATTTAACACAGGTTTATGTTACCGTTTTCCGTATGCCTTGTTTGGCTGTTGATTTTACACAGTCAGTGGTTATTACTCAAATTTAAGTTCATATTGAGCAACTGTGGTATGACCCAAGCATTCCTTCACAAATCCTGGAACCAATAATGGTGGAACAAGGTTGTAATGTCTGCAGTTTTCCAGTCTGAGCACGTGCATATTACATCAACAATGCAATTAGTTACAGAAATCGCTTGTATTAAACGCAAACACAATTAATCTGCAGTGTTTTGTTAAACTAAATAACCGAGTAGTGTTCACTCTGTATGAATGTTCAGGATAAGCATATATACGAGGATTGGAGTCAAGCAGGGCCGTTGCAAGACATTCAGGACATAGGGGGCTTACCTTAGAGTTCTGTAGAATCAGAAACGACGAAGGCACGAGTTCTATGTGGGCCTGGGGGTATGCTCCCACAGATTTTTTTTTATTTTTTTATTCAGACTATCACTGACAGTATTTCCTGCCATCTGAGAGCAGTTGAACGAAGAAGCCAGTCTGAAATACAGTACTGCATTTTGTTTATCAAACTGATTTTTAAACATTTCTTTGGATGTGAATTGGTGTGTACAGTATTGGAAGTAGCAGGCTAACAAGTGTCCGGTGTCCTATAAAATCGTACAAACATTACGGTAATTATGGATGGAATTAATTTTTTTTATATAAATAACTGAACGGAGGAAGGAAAAACAAATGAGAAAAAAAAAAAAAAATCCATACACTAGATTACTGGTGTCCTCTGTTCATAAAATATCTGTAACAGTTAGACTTGAACAGGTGTGGGTTGAAAATTGGAGGAAAACAACTCTGGGGAAGCGAGTTCCAGGGAGATGCAGTTCTGGGAATGAAAGAATTCTGATAGGCAGAAGTTCTGCAATATGGCTGAGTGACATTCCAGTCATGAGCGCTACCAGATGCCCGTTAGCACGAAGGAAGGCATGGAGAGGTGGCACCATGGACGCAACTTCGTCTGAGCATTTGCCAAAAAATATCTGTAAAATAATGCAAGGGAGGCAACATTCCTTCTTACTTGCAGGGGAGGTAGTTTATATGTAATGGCAGGGTTGTTAATGATTCTAACAGCTTTATTCTGAATTTTGTCTAGTTGTCTTAATGCAACCTCTCCACAACCATTCCACAAGGGCGAGCAATATTCAGGCTGAGAGCGCACATGACTTATAAATTATAGCTAACTGCTCAGCGGCAAAGAAGTTACGGACTCTGTACAATAATCCAAGTTTCTTTGAGGCGGTTTTAGCAAGTGATCTGACGTGAGAGGTCCAGCTGAGGGCACTGTTAAGTGAGACGCCAAGAATTTCAATACTTTTGGAGATGGGAATATTAGTAGCACTGAAGGTAATGTACGAATCTGGCAATATATGTCTATTAGTAAACTGTATATATTTAGTTTTACTAACATTAAAAGAGACAAGGTTGTTTTGTCCCCATTCACTGATTCTAGATAGATCTTGATTTATGGAGATGGCTGTACTGAGTCGAGAGGTGGAGATATTAGACTTTGTAAATGGATGTCTGAGTGTGAATGAACTATGTAGTGTTGAGTCATCCGCATATGAATGAATGGGATTGTGGGAGACAGATAAGAGATCATTAATATGAACTAGAAATAGGGTTGGCACCAGAACTGATCCCTGCGGCACGCCGGCGTTAACTGAGTGGAAATTGGTATGTACATCATCTATTTTTACTCTTATTTTCCTGTCACAAAGATATGAAGAAATCAAAGGAACAAAAGACGTTAGTCCATAGCAAGGGAGTTTGGACAGCAGGGAACGGTGCCATACTCTGTCGAAAGCTTTAGAGATATCAAGAGCTAGTGCATGAGTTTTCCAAAAAAGATCAATTGATTGATGGATGGTATGAGTTAAGAGATTGAGAGTGTCAATGGTGGATCTTTCGTGGCGAAAACCATATTGTTTATCAGTAATTAAGTTGTTGGATTCAAGATGTTTAACAATGTGCTTATTGATTAAAGTTTCAAATACCTTACCAAGAGAAGATGTGACAGCTATTGGTCTGTAATTGGAAGGGTCAGACGAACTTCTTTTCTTCGGAACTGGGTGGATATTGGCTTCTTTCCATGAATTTGGGAATAAAGAAGTACATATGCATAGTCTGAATAATTTAGCTAGGACACTGGCAAGTTCAGGGGAACACTTTTTCAAAACAATTGGCAGAATTCCATCTGGGCCTGGAGCTTTGTTGGTAGGTAAATTGTCTAAGATGGATTTTACGTATTTTGTCCGTATTTTAAGTGGGGCAATTTCGGGAGAATCAAGTTCCAGTACTGGGACATTCTGGCTGGTATCGTCTATGGTAGAGTTTCTGGCAAAGTTACTGGCAAAGATATCTGCTTTCCCACGTGGGTCACTTGTAATGTCGCCATCTGAAGATTTTGGTGGGGGAATGGAAGATGACTTATTAAAGTTATTATTGAAAGAATTAAGAGTTGACAAGAATATTCTATTGTCATTAGGGTTGTTAAGTAGTTTTGATGCTTGCTTTTGAAGAAAGTTTGATATAGATAGATTTAATACAGCTTTAGCATGATTTCTAGCAATTTTAAATTGGGAGAGTGATTCAGATGTTTTTGATTTTAAGTAAGAGTTATATGCTAATGACTTTTGGGCTGTTGCTCTGGCACAGTTACCATCAAACCAATTTGGAGAGTTCGATCTTTTAGTGAACTGTTGACTTGGTATGAATAAATCCATAACAGCTAGTATTAAGTCGCAAATGTGGGACTGGGTAGAATTGGGATCACTAGAGAAGAAAGACTGCCATGGAACATCAGCAAGATAATTTCTAAATCCATCCCAGTCTGCCCTATCAAAGTGCCATCGGGTCACCCTGACAGGTTCAGAACGGGGAGGTGTGGGAGGGTTAACTAATGAGGCTTTGATGAGATTGTGTTCAGAGGATCCAAGTTGTGACAGTACCTCTATCCTCTATTGATATGGATTATTTGTCAAGAATAAATCCAAGAGATGGGCATTATGGTCAGGATTATCAGGTATTCTGGGTTGTTGCTTTACCAACTGGGTGAGATTAAATGATTCCGCAAACAGCTCGCACTCTAGACCAGCGTCGTCAGTCCGGGCAGAATGCAATAACCATACAACATTGTGTATGTTAAAATCACCCAAAATGGTATTTTCAGTGCCAAGGGCAAGGTCAAGGTTACTCAACTGAATGGATATGGAATCAAATACACTGGGTTCTGAAGAAGCATTGAGCTTAATTTTTATACAGTGATATTTCCTTATCAACACACACACACACACACACACACACACACACACACACACACACACACACACACACACACACACACACACACACACACACACACACGCACACGCTCACACACACACATACGCACACACACACACACACACACACACACACACACACACACACACACACACACACACACACACACACACACACACACACACACACACACACACACACACACACACACACACACACACAAAGTTTCTGGGCTAGATAAAAAAGATTCAGGGTTAAAGCACCGAAAGTCCACCCCTAACACCGGCCCTGGAGCCAAGACAGCTATACAGGCGTCCACGTCAGACGGTCTCAGGTGAAGGTGTATAGGGTACTGATGAGCATCACGCGGAACCTGAAAAAGATTTCAGCGCAATTAATCCAAGTAATGGAAGTAAAATACGTAATGTTTATGGGAACCGAGGCAATACAACATGCATGCGGCAGCAAACAAGGGCAACCGTAGGTATACGTTCCCAATAAATTTCTGACCTGTGTAGCACTGCCAACCCCTATAAAAATACATACCAAAACACACACACACACACACACACAATACATATATATATATATATATATATATATATATATATATATATATATATATATATATATATATATATATATATATATATATATAAATCTTCACTGGGTCAATCCAATTGGAGCTCCGTAATAACCCACTAAATAACCAGGCGCCAAATTTTGCTTATATGGTTACCACCCAGCATAGTAAATGGTTTCCTGGTGTACAGGAAACCATTTGGATTGACACTGTAGAGTCACCCACAGGCAGAAGGAAAACGAAAGAATGAAGCAAAGAAAGACAGAAGAGGATGGAAGGAAAGAAGGATGGAGTAGAGGAAAGGGCAGACACCCGAGAGCAGCACTACATCGAGTGAGTGGGGTTTATTGCTCTCCTAATGCCACTCAGGGATAAGTGAGGCTGGTCACTCTCATCTTAAATGTTAAGACCAACTTGCCTAGCCCCGGGCTCCTACACTCCTAACGGGACAACATAGGATTGGATGACGAATATATATATATATATATATATATATATATATATATATATATATATATATATATATTGTGTGTGTATGTGTGTGTGTGTCTGTTTTGGTATGTATTTTTATAGGGGTTGGCAGTGCTGCACAGGTCAGAAATTTATGGGGAACGTATACCTACGGTTGCCCTTGTCTTTTTCTGCCACTGAGCTACATGAAAGAAGCTACAAAAGGACGAAAATCTGGGCCAAGTTAATGTGAAAGAACTATAGAGGAGAAGTGACTGTGAGTGCAAATTTCTCTGCTTGGTGCCTATCTATCGCTGTTTATGGATTTAGAAAATAGGGTTAAACTGAAAGTGTAGAGGGAAAATAGGAATACTGTAGGGAAGTCCAAGTGTGTGTGTGTGTGTGTGTGTGTGTGTGTGTGTGTGTGTGTGTGTGTGTGTGTGTGAGAGAGAGAGAGAGAGAGAGAGAGAGAGAGAGAGAGCACAAAACAGAAAGGAGGAATGGGGGGGGGGGGCTGTTGCATTCCCCCAAAAGCAATCAAGAGTGAGCACATTCCAGCCAACTTGATAATCAGGACACAGTTTAAGCCTTCCCCCTCTGGCCTTGGCCTCGTAGACCTAGCAGGCTTCCAGGCACGTACGTTTCTTCTCTGTTAAATACTTTACTCTTTCTCCTAACAATTTTGTTTACTGTTAGCAGGGGTACCCGGCGTTACTGGGCCAAAAAGGAGAACATTATAATCCCGTTTGTTCTAGTTCAATCTTTCTTTCTACTCCAGGAAGATTATGAGTTGCGGACATATCAAACAGAAACACTCCATCCGCCAGCGAGGTGGTGTGATGCTCTCGGCATCTGGTAACACTGTTAGGTATGGAACTTCACCAGGTTTGTTCAGTCTCTAGGACGAATCGAACGCGATCACTACCGCTGTGTGCAGTTACTGGTGGTAACTGTGACTAACATCATATTCCAGTGTTAATCTAGTGTTACAGCTTAGCATTCAAGATGGAGAGATAGCAATTTTATGCCAAGTTAGAGTAATACGGGTATGGTGTACTATTCCCTCCAGACGATTTTATTCATCTGAAGTGAGTCATAGGAGCCTGAGAGTGGCAATGCCGGTACCATTAGCAGCGAATAATAGATCATACTGTTTTGTTCAGCTGAGAGTCAGGATCCTGAGTACTAGTATCACCACTAACCCTTTCATCGTCGGCACAACTCTAGTAATCTACTCCAAATAATACGTCACGATTTTATTCAGCTGAGAGTGAATCATAGGAGCCCGAGAGTGTTAACCCCATGGCCTCGAATACGCCTATTTCTTCGCATGGAAGATCTTCCACTCACATAATTATCATATCCGTGTTTATCTCGTTCAGTCAGTTGGCGTGCTTTCTATTTTACTCATGCTATCTCCGGACGATTTTATTCAGCTCGAGAGAGACTTTATCGATCTGGAAGGGATGGACCGCCTTCATAACTTGTGTTACTTGTGTGAAGCTTTCTTTAGATAAATAAAATCGTCTGGTAGCAGCGAGAATATACTAAAGAGGACGCACCATTATAGGTCTTGGGGATGGACTCCTTCACGTGGTGGCACCGATATAACTGGGTGGTGGTGCTGCCCAGTTACATTATTGTCCTTCAATCCTCTTCCCCTTTCCTCCTCTTCCCTGAAAGGAAGATGGTGGACTGAAAAAGGAGAACTTTAATCTGTAGTTACCACCACCATTAGCACTACAAATTCCATTTAAAATTCACTGACTACAACCAGACCCGTATTCTCGTCGGTTAAGGAAACCCCCTAAAGCCTTTTCATAAGCGGTTTATTTTTCATTACACCTTAATGCCTTATTCTGTGTTATATACTCGTCAGTCTTTCAAAGCTCGTCATACTCTGCATAAATATCGTATAAAGGGATATCTGCCAGCCGTATCTAAAAAAAAAAAAAAAAACGCTAGAGGTGCTAGGGAGCCTCATTATCCAACGAGAATCCGTACACAACCTTTCAACCCATTCAGCCCGTGGGCACCAGTATTCTTGCTGTCACCAGACGATTTCGCTCAGTTCGCGAAAGACTTCCGGTAGTGATACAGGTAAAAATTTATCACGATTGGCTTTGATTTGGAGCAGGTACATGCAACCTTCAGTAATTCTCATACTGCTACCATACCCTCGTCAGCTGAACTAAAGCGTCCTGAGAGAGCAAAGATGGAAGTAAAATTAATACATTACTATACTACTAGGACGGAAACGGTTATTAACCCGCCCCGTCCCGACCACTTTTTGACCACTGGTACCCCCCAATCCCGACCATTTTTCGACCCTTTTTTTTTTTTGCTAAAACTTTCGCTTTTGGTCAGAAACAATGGTCAGTGGCAAAGAAATTGTTCCCCGGGGTCCATAATTACCCTAACCAGGTATGCCTTGGTCCCACCTGGCCCCGTGTTCTCCGTAGGCGGTCTGAGCCTCTAACGTTTTCTATGGTATTATAAGTCTGGGAAACCAATGAAAGTAAGTAGATATGTATTTATTACAAACATAAAAACATGTGATAAAAGAGTATATTGGATTTTATACAAAAATAGAGCAGAAATAAGCATTGTACCATCGTGCGAAACGAGCAAAATCGGGCAACTTGGTCACGATGAATCGCTAACATTCTAAAATCATGATACATATCATTTTTTTTACTTACATAATACTTCTACAATAACATTATATCATTTTACATTTTATTGAACTGTTTTTACGTATTCACAGGCCTTTTGATAACATTTAGCCTAATGTTAGCGCTTATTTACGTAGTGAGTGAACTCGCTGTGACTGTTGTTTCAACTCGTATTGTGTTTTTTCTACTTGCATAATACTTTTCTAATATTATTATACACTTTTCAACTTTATAGAACTGTTTTGAGATTATTTCAGGCCTTACGTAAATATATAGCGTAATAATAGCGCATAATAACACACACGGTGAAGTCGCTATGACAACTATTTCAACTTACAACCTATTTTTGTACTTATATAATAATTCTCCACTAACATTGCACATGTTTACACTTGATATAATTGATATCACATAATTTCAGACCTTACAATTCAACTGAGCGTCATGTTAGCGCGTACTTACACAGTGAGTGTTATCGCGATATCATTTGTTTCATATTACACTAGTATTCAACTTATAAATTACCTTACTACTAACATTACAACAAATTCCACTATATATAATTCCTATCACATACTTACTGACCAGAATGTTCTACTGAGCGTAATATTTTCGCAGATTTACACAGTGGGTGTACTCGTGACATCAATTATTACAACTTACACTATTTTTCAACTTATACGTTTTATTCATGCTAACATTACACCCGTTTCCACTTTATATTCTTGCTATCACATATTTACTGACCAGAGTGTTATACTGAGCGTCATATTTTCGCAGATTTATACAGTGGGTGTAGTTTTCATATCACTTCGTTCAACTTACACTATTTCTCAACTTATACATTACTTTCCTGCAAACATTACACCCGTTTCAAGTTTATATAAGACTTGGCACATACTGACTGGCCTTACCATTATACTGAGCGTCATATCGCCATCCCACACAATTTCAGTAGTGTAGGAAGTTATGGTACTCTCTGAAACATGGCTGAAGACACAACGCAGCATTGGTGGTGGTGGGGGAGGTGGAGAGCGGCGCCTTTCATCACTCGCACTTCTCTTCCCTCTCCCTTTTCCTTTACCCTTTCCCTTCCCTTTCCTTCCTTTCCCCACATCCTGGGGCTGTGTGGAGGAAGTTGGGGAATATTGTATGGCAAAAGACGTGCTGGGGGGTGGCTCCACCTCCTCTCCCCTAGGCCTATGTGCACCACGTGCTCGTGCTGCCTCCCTCACACCACTTCCCTTTCACCCCGCACTCCCACCACACCACTTTCGCCTTCCCCAGACAAAACACTAGGCCATACTTTAATTGCCTTCTCGCCCCACCTTCTGATCCTCGGGGTGAGATTTTTTCCTTCCCCAACCACGAGGCAACATCACGTCCTAAGCCGCCGTCATCGTCATCGTCCTCATCCTCGTCCTCATCAGAATCTCTCTCTAGGGGATGGAGAGAGGTCCATGCAGGTGTTTTGGGTGCAGGCTGGCCTTCCCTTGCCTTACGATACGTGACATACCGCTTTTTCCGGGGCGAAGGGACCTCCTCATCACTGCTTGTTATTTCCTCCTCAGGCTGCACATAATCTCGATCCACCACACCATCATCAAGTGGAGAATCACTATCTCCAGTGAAGGCATCCAGGGCGGATTGTATTTCATCGTCTGAGAGACCTTTACGCGCCATGTCTGACCTGGGTCACTGCTAACAGGTGAGTGACCGAGACAAGGGCGAGCGCAGGTCACGCGGGGTCTGGGATGCTGCCCGCCTGGGGGCAGGTAGGGGAGGCTTGGGTACGTGGGCGAATCGACAATCTCGCGCGAATTTTGAAAATTGTGGAAATTATGAACCTTGCAATTGCAGGACATTGAAGTACGTCAATGGGATTGGCAGTGACATAACGTGAGGACGTGGAAGTACGTCGACGGGACGCCGCGGGTTAATGATCTTTCCATTGATTTTCCCACAGTGCAGTGAAGAGAGAGAGAGAGAGAGAGAGAGAGAGAGGGGGGGAGGGGGCAGACAGGGCGACACACACACAGGCAGACAAGCAGACAGATGGATGGCAGCACCATGTACCTCAAAGCAGGTAACAAATGCAGGTAAGCAGGAACTCTTTGGCACTGCAGGATGGAAGATGCACACTGGGTTATAAATGCACCACAAACTGACTGGGATGAAAGTGGTGGTCATTTGTCTTGTGATGGAGTCCAGAAAGTTTGGAGGGCGTGGGTGTGGAGTAGGTGGGGGAAGGTGAGTGGGGGAGAATATGAGGAGTAAGGGGAGTGGGGGAGGGGACGCTATGTGAGAAGTAGGGGGAGTGGGGGAGTATGTGAGGAGTAGGGGGAGTGGAGGAGTGTGGGAGTATGTGAAGAGTAGGGGGAATGGGAGAGTGTGTGAGTAGGGGGAGTGGGCGAGCATGTGAGGAGTAGGTGGGGGACATGTGGGAAGTGTGGCTGAGGGACAGGGTGTATGGGGGCATGAAAGGGGGTATGGAGGCGTGATGGGGCGTATTGAGGCGTGAAGTGCGTGGTATGGAGGAGTGAAGGGGGAATATAGGGTAGTGAAGTGGGGGTATCGGGTGGGCGTGGAGTGGGATATGGGGGCATGGAAAGTGGTATGGGGACATGGAGTGGGGAATGGAGGAGTGAAGTGGGGTATGGGGAGCGGGGATATGGAGGCTTTGAGTGCGACATGGGAGCGTAGAGTGGGAGTATGGGGGGCGTTTGGGGGTATGAGGGAGTGGAGTGCGGTATGGGTCGTGGAGTGTTAGTATGGGGATGTGGATTGGGGTCATTGGGGTGTGGAGTTTAGGGTGGAGTTGAGGTGTAGGGGACGTGGAGTGGGGTATAGGAAGGTGGAGTAGGGATATGGGGGAGTTTAGGGGGACTCTGAGGGCGTGGAGTGGAGGTATGGGATGGGAGAGGAGTAGGGTAAGGGAGATTGGAGTAGCGTATGGGGGAGTGGAGTGGGAGTATGGGGGAAGTGGAGGGGTATCAGTGAGTGGAATGGGGATATGGGGGGGGGGGACGTGGAGTGAAGGGACATGGAGTGCTGGTACAGGAAGCATGAAGTGCGGTTTGGGATGCGTGAATCGGGGATTTAAGGGACGTGAAGTGGGGTATGGGGGATGGTGTGGGGTATAGAGTGGGTTGTAGGAGGGCGTGGAAAGGGAATGTGGGGACGTGGTGTAGGGGTAGGAAGACGTGGAGTGGGGGCATGGAGTGGGGTATGGGAGCTTAGAGTGGAGTATTTGATTGCAAAGTGGGGGTATAAGAGGCGTGGAGGAGGGTATGAGCACGTGGAGGGGGGCATAGGGGCGTGAAGTGAAGGTTTAAGGGCGTGGGGTGTGAGTATGGGAGCTTGGAGAGGGGCACGAGGGGCGTGTAGTTAGGTATGGGGGAGTGAAGTGAGGTATTAGGGAGTGGGGTGGGGTTTGGGGGCGTGGAGAGGAGTATGAGGGCGTGGAGTGAGGGTATGGGAGCGTGAGACGAGTATGGAGACTTAGAGTAGGAGTATGGGGGTGAGTAGGGTATGGAGGTATGGAGGGTATGGAGGAGTGAAGGGGGAATATGGAGGAGTGGAGTGGGGGTATGAGGGCGTGAAGAGGGGCATGGGGACGTTGAGTTTGGTATGTGGGGCGTGAAGTGGGGTATGGGGGCGTGGAGTGGAGTATGAGGGCGTGGAGTGGGGGTATGGGGGCATGAAGGCTGGTATGGGGACAGAGGGTGGAATGGGGTATGGAGATGTAGACTGTGGTATGGGGGCGTGTAGTGGGGTAAGGGAGCTTGGAATGAGGTATGATGAGAGTGGCTTAAGAAATGATGACTGTGGAGTTGGGGTTGTTGGGGACTGAGACAGAGTATGGGGACGGTGAGTGGGGCATGGGAATTTGGAGTGGGGATATGGGGACGTGAAATCGGGATATGGGAGAGTGGAGTGAGGGTATGGGGTGTGAAATCGGGGTATGGGGGAGTGGAGTGGGGGTATGAGGGAGTATTAATTTAAATGATTCAAGTGCTCCAGGACCCTTCGGGCTCTCTCGCATTTGCTCCTGCGGAGGGCTCTCGCACTGCGCTCGCGCATTCTCGTGGCTTGGGTAGACTCGATTTCTAAAAGTTCCGGTACTGAATTAACTGTTTTCCCAACCAAACTTTGATCACTCTGAACTCTAATAAAAAATCATTAATCGAGATGGGACCAAGTTTTTCGACATCAGCGAATTTTCTGCGATTTTCATGCCAAGTTTGGTGCACCAAGACGCCTCCATACCGAAGAAAGGTGCCCTCACCTCGCTTCGGGAATGGAACCCAAGTTGTCCGCACTCAAGTCCGAGATATTAACCACTCGGCCACGGCAACCGACCGGGCGCCGGGAGCGGCGTTTTTTGGTCAAAATGTCATCGCCCAATCAAATATAGTAAAAGTTTTTCAATCGCGATGGGACCAAGTTTTTCAAATCAGCGAATTTTTTGCGAATTTTTTGCCAATTTTGGTGCGATTTAAAAGTGTAGTTTCGGCTGCCCAAAATACACACACACACACACACACACACACACACACACACACACACACACACACACACACACTGCTACTGCTATAGTATATTAGATTGGTTACAGCTGAGAGGTGAGGCAGTTTACCTGAGCGTGACGGGGTTGGATGAGGTGATAGAGTAATTGCGGGACTGGCCAGGGTGGTATGGGGTAAAACTGACAGGTGTTATGTACTAGGTGAGAACGAGAAAAATCATTTGATCATATCACTGTTCCTGCCTCAGGGTCAGAGGTATATTTTATAGACATGAAGTTTCTATGTTTATCAACAGATTTCTATTTCCTTCTTATTTTCCCATTGAATCCTTTACCGGAAATTGACTGTCCACTGTATTTACAAGTCTCTCTCTCTCTCTCTGAGTGTGACTATCACTCTATCCATCCATATTTATTTCTACCCTCGTACCCCAGCATCCCTGTACCCTACCCAATTATAATAAATAAGAGTGTGGGCGTGTCTGGTGGCAGGGGCTGAGAGGATGGCTTTATATATAGCCCGTGTTACTTTAACTTAATGATGCAGAGTCATCAGATTGCAATTTGTATATACTGTACTTTACATGCGTGTGAGTGTGTGTGTAAGTATATGTGTTTTTGTATGTGACAGTGATAGGTAAAGTACCATGAAGACGAATAGGCTTGATACACACACACACACACACACACACACACACACACACACACACACACACACACACACACACACACACACACACACACACACACACACACACACACACACACATACACACACACACAAAATTAGTTATTCTATTGACATAAATCATTACACAGTAACAAATTAGTTTATAAACCGAAAGAAAACAAAATTACATAAAATTGTTTGTCAGATATATGAGAGTACTACTGGAAGTATGAATTAGGACACTTTTTCTTTCATAATACAAGAGACATAATGTACAAAAGCAATGGCAATAAATATTCATATTACAGAAAATCAAATATATTCAAGCTATTACTCGTAGAACAGTATTTCCTAAATTCTTAGTCATTTGTAGTGTAAAGTTTTAACACTTCATCAGTGAATTTGCACATTTCTGTGTTTTTATTATTCTAACTAAGGAAATCCTTTAGTGAGATAAAAGATAAGTTTGGATACCGTCGAGGAAGGACTTCTGACGTAGTGCATTCTAGCATTATATGGGACTCATCCTGGATTTTATCGTCACTACACTGACAAATTCTGAGATTAACCGGTGTCCAATCTCACGTTCCTGTTTCAGTTTGCAGATTAAGGGACATTATACGTTACCTTGTGAATGGCATACTTACATACACAAATCCCTCCTCACTGCCCTCACCCCCCCCCCCACACCGCCACCACCGCCACCACCAGATTTTTTCTCTTAGGAAAAGGTATACGAGACCTCATCCATTCAAAGTACGTCCCTGTGATTCATTTCTATAATAATGTCTTTTTTGTTTGTTTTCATCTGAATGAACTTGGCCACACACAAGTTGAACACTAAGTTGTAGTTGCATGAAATTTGTTGATTCTTAATTGTGCGATACAATTGAGTTTCCTTTGTTACTACGCAAATTGACCATCCAGTCTGACTACGAGTGACCATCAACTGAGCTAAAAGAGGTTATGAACTTTCATCAGGTTATAACAAACCCACTATATCTGTCATTTATATTATAATACCCTAAATATAGCTTCTAATATATGTCCATGCTTAAGTAATAACATCAACACTTGGTTGCCTGCTTGAAGAAGTGTTTTTAGCTTCTTTGATGGAATCATATCACGGTTTCTTCATTCTCAAGAAGACTCCAGATTAGCTCCAGCAACTTCCCAACTCTTGGTAAGCCTCTCCTTGAAAACAGAAACATGGAGTAGGAAATTTACTTCACCATCTTGAATGAGTCATTGTTTTTCAGCAGTTTCAGAACGATCTTTCGTTTAATGCCAAAAATAAAGGCTTTATGCTTAGACCTTTGACCTTACGGTGAAATGCATACTCCCATTAATTTTTGCGATAATTTCTGACGTACATGACGAAGATGGGATAAGTCTGGTCTTCCTATATGGTTGTTGGCTGCATTCTGTAGTATGGGATGCAGGCTGACCATATGTAATTAAAGCAGACGTTCCACAAATGACAGTTAAAAATCTGGGCTTTGCATTTCACTTTGCGATTCAAGGCTTACTCATACAACCCTAAGTTCAAATGGAGAATAGTAAAATTAATAACTTTATATCTAGTGGCAGATAATAGGCTACCAAGAGTACCCCTCATGCCAGTGTTTCTGATAGTACGGTATAAGCTCAGATTTTATGGTTTGATGGTCTCTCTCCAAAGTGCCCTGACTATGAGAACAGTACAATATGTAGTATCGGTTATTTGTTCAGTGTTCAGTTCTTCCAACGACTGAATAAAAATGTGGACATGAAACTTGCTGCCTTGATGTGACTGCACTTTCCTCGGCAACCCAAACCTGATGAAAAAGACAAGCATTTTCTTTACAACCGCGTGGCTGTGTCGTATAGGATTTACCTCAGGATATCTACTAGAGCATATCGATCATGTGTAGGACATAATAATGACCTGATGATATCTTTAGCAATGGTCCAGTTGTGTCCACTAATATTGCACTGAGAGGGGTGTCGAAAGAAGCAATTGGAATCAAAGGTATATCAGGAATAGGCCTTACAAACTGACATACAATTTAAAGAACGTTACAACGTTGTGCAACATCCCGACGTGCTCCTAGCCAACAGAAGTGCAACCAGACATGAGCCAAGGTTAGGCTCTGATGACCTAACAAATAAAATCATGAGCGATTTAGATTATGTCATGTCAATAGTGTCTGAACTGTCATACATGTACACTTTTTGACATATTGCCAGCATAACAGGGCCTCCATCTATGCGTTAACCACTTCGTGTGACGAATTACGTATTATATATCAATGGATCCCAAGGTAGTTGCGTGTGGGATGTTGGTGGAAGAATACTTAGAGTACCACCTTCCTCCTATTGGCTCATACTAGGGAAAGTCATTAGGTCTGAACTCTTTTATTAACTATAGAAAATGCATTGCTTCATCAATTGTTCTGGACCAGGGCTCTCAGTGGGATATTCTTGTTAACTCCAAGCGATTTTATTCACCTCAGGAAACATCCTAGTAGTTGGGGAATTAATATAGGCCATATCTAACCACGCCAGTTCAAAGTCCGACATTAGCAAAAACAAAAGTACGACACGTTATCAGAGTGAAGTCGTTAAAGCACCTTTCTTAAGGTAGTGAAAGACGAACAGTTCATTTTCTCTCTTGCTCACTCAGGCCCAGTCCTCTGCCTCAGCCTCAGAATCAGCGAACCTAACAAGAAAGTGTCGCCAAGAGATATACCAGTCTCTGTATCAAGGTGTTCAGAACATGGATTCAGCAGTGGCACACGGAGCAGTTGTGAGCTTTGGATGGTTGTAGCCAAGCTAAAAAGTGCGTTCAGCAAAACAGTTAAAGGAAGCAAAACACATCAAGGGTTATACAAATTCCCAATATTATGAACAGTTAAGAGGAGCTGACGGATTTAACTCCAATTCCACATAGCACAGCGCATTCAGTAACCAGGTAAGTAGACCAGCATGCCTCACCGTCACGATAGCTCTCACAAAAATATAGAAGAATTGTGAGGATCAGATATGAACCCTGTATGTACCCTGAATGCTAAGGTACACAGCGCAGTTAGCAAAATGGAAAGAGAAACAAATCATACTTTACTTACATCAAAAGGCTTTAAAAATACAAAACAGTTTTGAAAAATAGATGTGCCTTTTGCTTGCATGCCCATTTGTTGCGAAGTAGAGCTAAAAACGCAAACGTTTGTCAGAAACTGTGTGGCTTTCATACACTCATAAATACTGTGAAACTGCCAGCCAACCGCGTGAACGTTTAATAACACATTGTATGATGCAGATTTTTTTTTTTTTTAATGGTGATAATGTTGGAGTGCAATATGTTTCGTGTGTGTGTGTGTGTGTGTGTGTGTGTGTGTGTGTGTGTGTGTGTGTGTGTGTGTGTTTGTGTGTGTGTGTGTGTGTGTGCTTATTAAAAAATATCACCCATATTTTTTACCTATCTAGTACGACAAGTCAAGCCTCAGCTGAATAAAACCATCTGGCGGTATTAGAAATAAAATATAATAAAATTATATGTTAAAGATTAAAACTAGACCTAGCAACCCTTAACTAGGATGGAGGCCTCTCCTAATCCCAATAAATCGTCTGGTGGAGAAAGGATAGAATATCTAAACGTCATCATCAGTTGGACGTAATGTTTTCTTCAGCAAAAGATTAAGAATTCCCTTCAATCGAATTTTTTAAAATTCAGTTTAATTACTCCCAGACAATTGTAATCAGCTTAACCCATTAAATCCAACATCGTATTTTTTATTCCAGTCTTTCCACCTCCAGGCAATATTATACACCTTTGGAGAGACTTTTTCGAACTGGAGAAGTTAGATATAATCTCCATTAACTTCTCCTTTAGGAGGCTCTCCTATTCTCGATGATATTGTCAGGAGGGAGTAAGAATGGAATACAAATACATCACCAGGTAGAAAGGGTTGAGGAACGACCAGGTATAGTAAAAATGCAAGCCAGTCAAGTCTGTATCTAACAATTCAAAGTCTCCCCTGAGTTGGATGGAAACGTAAGGAGTAGCAAGAATAGGATGAATTATACGACACTGAACTGAAGGGATGTACAGAATCCAACAAATTTTTTACTGTTTGCTGGGCCTTAATATCTGTAAATATATATAAGATTTTGGGGTGTTTTTATTTGCTTCATTCTTTCTTTGTGTGTGTGTGTGTGTGTGTGTGTGTGTGTGTGTGTGTGTGTGTGTGTGTGTGTGTGTGTGTGTGTGTGTGTGTGTGTTTTTCTAAGTACAGTTATTGACAGATTAGTTATGTAGATTAAGTTGGGAGTTTAGGAGACGATTTTATAGTTACACAGGTTATGCAGGGTGTTCCGCAAGATTTATTAGAAATTTCAGGAGGTTATTGTAGGATTAATTTTGAATAAGAAATGCTATTATCAGCATGGATTAAATATAAACTGTTAAGGAGCTACACTTTCCAGTGAAAATATAGGCTTAATATGGCAGACTACTTTCACCCACAAGGGCTTCAGCAATTGCAACTCCGTAGTGGTTGAGAATTAGACCCGTGATGATACAGTACTTTCACTCTAAATTGGCACTTGAATACCCCCTTATGTTAAAAACTCGAGGGACACCCTTTATTAGCCATCTTAATGTGTCTGTTTTCTTACAAATATTATTTCTGGAAGTAGCAAGTATAAAATGGAAAATAAGAGGAAACGCAAAAGAAACTAAGGCAAAACGTCATATGTTTCCTACATGAAGTTTGAGATTAACTATGATAAAAAGAATTGCATAAGCAAACTTGCACAGGCGATTTTCATATGATGCTGTTAGTATGGTGGTTATTGTGTTTTAATATTAACATCGAGGTTACACACACACACACACACACACACACACACACACACACACACACACACACACACACACACACACTCTCTCTCTCTCTCTCTCTCACACACACACACACACACACACACACACACACACACACACACACACACACACACACACACACACACACACAATACTGGAATGTCCCGTTAGAGACTCATTTATGTCCTACAAGAGTTATTCGAGCCACGCGAGGAATTCAGATTATGTCGCAGATACGAGCGTTTTGTGCATTATTGTAGTAGTGGTAGTTGTAGTAATAATAGCAGTAGTAGTAGCACTGGTAGTAGTAGCAGTAGTAGTAACAGCAGCAGTTATAGTAATAGTGAATAGAAGAGTAATAGTTCAGCAGCAGCAGCAGCTCTAGTAGTAGTAGTAGTAGTAGTAGTAGTAATAGTAGTAATGCTTTATCCACCAACGTTTCTGATGGCTATTGTGTATATACCTAAATTCATCAAGCTATTTTGAAACAGTGACATAAAAGATAAGAGCAAAACAGCATAAGGATATTTGTTATAGTTCAGTGGTGGAAGAACATAATACTACGGCTCTATATCCTTTTCACCGCACTTCTTCGTGACTAGCATCTTATTCCTGTGTTAATCTTTTGCTACAACTCAGAATTCATGATTTAGAGATTGCAATTATTGGACAAATTAGAGTGAAGAAAGAGTACAGCAAGTTAATGATCAGTGACAGGGAGATAGGCTGAGTCACGTGAAACAGCATCAGGATATAATGCTTAATTTTTGTAAATGTCATAAACGTGATTGCCTTAATAACCCACAGGGGTCATCAAAACGTTTGCAAAACATGAAAGCTGCACGAGAGAGAGAGAGAGAGAGAGAGAGAGAGAGAGAGAGAGAGAGAGAGAGAGAGAGAGAGAGGACTACAAATCCAGCGGAAGTTAACTGTATCCCCAAAAGTGGAGCTCCAAAGGAAGAGTTTTCAGTTGAATAATAATGAATCAATTTATCCATCAATATGTTTGTCTCTCTATCTATCAATCTGTCTGTCCATCTGTATATATAGCTATGTATTTGTATATTTGCTTACTTATTTACTTATTTACTTCTGTATTCGTTTTCATTTTTAGAAATACTGGCATAAAGACAGACAGACGGGCAAAGACTTATAGATACTGGTACCAATGGAGCTTAAGTCCTTCAACTCTGACGAATTCTTTCTTATTACCTTCTCACTACCAAGAGAAAACTTTCATTCAGCTGACGAACGATCTTGAGTAGGGACGTGGTTAATGAAGGCTGCATCTAACCTCTCTAGCAGTGACATGGTTAATGAAGGCTGCATCTAACCTCTCTAGCAGTGACATGGTTAATGAAGGCTGCATCTAACCTCTCTAGCAGTGACGTGGTTAATGAAGGCTGCATCTAACCTCTCTAGCAGTGACATGGTTAATGAAGGCTGCATCTAACCTCTCTAGCAGTGACGTGGTTAATGAAGGCTGCATCTAACCTCTCTAGCAGTGACATGGTTAATGAAGGCTGCATCTAACCTCTCTAGCAGTGACGTGGTTAATGAAGGCTGCATCTAACCTCTCTAGCAGTGACGTGGTTAATGAAGGCTGCATCTAACCTCTCCAGATCGGAAAGTTTTACATAAAATGAATAGAATCGTGTGGAGGAAGCAAGAATGAACTGAAAAATATTTTGTGTTATCAGGATGAAGGGGTTAATAGGCAATTTTTACGTAATATACTGTGCACGTAATTGGAAATTTGTAAAAGAGGAAATTTAGTGTATATAAAAGTTGGAATTATTGGGCTATCACATATGAATATGAGAAATATTGTATTAAAGGTTAATGGAAAAACATACATTAATATCCAAGTAAAAGTCTGAAAAAATGGATAATAAGACCATAAACAGATACCCGGTAAGTAAATTCTCTCTCTCTCTCTCTCTCTCTCTCTCTCTCTCTCTCTCTCTCTCTCTCTCTCTCTCAATAAATAAATAGAATTAATATATATCGACAGATAGATAGATAAGGAAAGATAGACAGATCGACGGCTAAGATAGATAGATTGATATATAGATAAACAAAATTCTCGGGAGCAAAATGCAGAAAATATAGATAAAAATCGATAACGAAAAAATCGTAAAATAAGACAGCTCCTGATATTTATCTTTGGACAACGAAAGGTTGCTTTTAAGCAGAATAATATCGTCCACCGGCGCAACAATACTGTATATATATATATATATATATATATATATATATATATATATATATATATATATATATATATATATATATATATATTTTTTTTGCTCTGAAATGGCATCCTTACCTGGATAGTATGACACTGGTAGGAATATATGATATTTGTGGCAGAAAGAATTTATACGGTTGGTGGTAACGAGGAGAGTTTTGTGAGAGGATATGATAGTAGCTTTGCGGTCAAAAGATTGCAATTTGCTTTGATTTCAAAAATGAAGCACTGTTGTTGTGTAAAGGAAGAAGTAGTTTCATGGCAGAAAGAATGTAATCTTGTGGTAGAAAGAATAGTATTGTGGTAGAAGGAATGAAGTAGTTTTGGGGTAGAAAGATTTAATTTTTTGGTACAAAGAATGAAGTATTTTTGTGATAGAAAGGTTGGTTTTGTGCAGGAAAGACTGAAGTGTTTTTGTTGTAGAAAGAAAATGAAGTAGTCTTATGGTGGAAAGAATGAAGTAGTCTTGTGGTGGAAAGAATGAAGTAGTTTTTGTGGTAGAGCTTTGTGATAGAATGAATGAAATAGTTTTGTGGAAGAAAGAATGAAGCCTTTTGTGGTAGAAAGAATGAAGCGTTTTGTGGTAGGAAGACTGAAGTAGATCTTTGGTAGGAAGAATGAAGTAGTTTTGTGATAGAAAGAAGTATTGTGGTAGAAAAAATAAA
>NC_136992.1:5842832-5872832 GCF_032717465.1 Coenobita brevimanus | reverse complement strand
CTTCGAAGCATTTATTATCTCTTTTCATTTGTTCTTGTTTTTTCTTTCTTTCTTTCTTTTTTTTTTTTTTGGTTTTTTTGCTAAATATAGGTCACACAAACACTTCGATAAGAACAGTTCACGATGACACTGCTACTTGGGCTGGATAGAAGATGTCATCACTAACAACAAAATGTTTTCGTTGGGTGTGAATTACTGATAAAATGGCTAACGAGTGTGCCTGTTCATCGACAAACAGTTCAGGAGTCTGCAAGGCTCCCAGCTTTGCCGTTTTAGTTGAAAAAAAAAAAGAGCAATTGTTTTATTTTATGAGAGAAGCACAATTAGGTTCAGAGACACAGACAGACACAGACAGACAGACAGATAGAACCACACACACACACACACACACACACACACACACACAGAGGCAAAGACAGTGACAGAGAACTATGGTGTTTTGGGGCGCGCGCGAGGGCGTGTATAAGTATATATATATATATATATATATATATATATATATATATATATATATATATATATATATGTGTGTGTGTGTGTGTGTGTGTGTGTGTGTGTGTGGGAGGGGGGGCGTTTCGTCATTGATGGCAAAGGATGTTATTAGTTGAGTAAAGAGAAGTTCATGAAGGAAGAAGAAGAGGAAGTTGTGGAAGATGAGGGAGGGAGGGAAAATGAGGGAGGGGTAGAGGGAGGGAGGAAGTGAAAACTAGAGAAAGGTGGAGGGAGGGAGGAAAGATGAGGGAGATGTCGGAAGGGGTTGAGAAGGGGAGAGAATGTAAGGGAGGGATGGAGGGAGGGAGGAAACGTGATGGAAGGGTGGCGGGTAGGATGAAATGCGAGGGAGGAATGGAGGGAGGGAAGGGAGGAGGAAAGGTGAAGTAGGGGTAGAGAGAGAGAAGAGTGAAGGAGGAATTGAGGAAGGGAGGAAGAATGAGGGATGAGTTGAGGGAGGGAAGAAAAGGTGATGGAGGGATGAAGGAAGGGAGGAAAGGTGAGGGAGGGAGGAAAGACGAGAGAGGGGTGGCTAGAAGGAGGAAAGGTAAGGGAGGGAAGAAAGATAAGAGAGGGGTGGAGAGAAGTAGAAAAGGTGGGGAAATCGTGGAGGGAAGGACGAAAGATGAGGGAGGGATGGAGGAAGGAAGGAAAGATGGGGGATGGATGAAGGGAGGGAGGAAAGGTAAGGGGTGGACACACACACACACACACACACACACACACACACACACACACACACACATTCTCTCTCTCTCTCTCTCTCTCTCTCTCTCTCTCTCTCTCCACCTCTCTCTTTCGTCTGGGGATGAATGAGCAATATGGAAGGCAGGACACAATGCTGGCAGAGGAATATCGGCGAACTTTTGCTTATGGAGGATCACAGAGAGGGTACAATGGGAATGAGGGTGGAAAAATAAATGGGAGGGGTGGAGACGAAGGGGGAAAAAAGGAAATATGGTTGGGGGAGAAAGAACGTAAGAAAACGACTGGAAGAAAAAGGAGGTGCATGGAGAGAGTGGAAACAAGATGGTGATGCAAATAAAAAAGAAAAAGAGGGAAAGAGAAGGAAAGAGGTGGTTGGAAAAGGATGTTACTCTGAAGAGGAGTGAAAGAAATTGACAGGAAGAAAGGAAACAGTTGAATGGTGAGGATGCAAACAAGGAGAGTGAACTAGAGAGGAAAAGGTAGGGAAAAGATGGCAAGAAGTGGCTGGAGAATCATGTTACTAGGAAGAGTAGCGAAATACATAAGGAAATGACAGGAAGACAAGAAACAGTTCCATGGAGAGGGTGCAAACAAGGAGGAAGGGGAACTAAAGAGGACAGCACTGTGGAAGGGGTGAAGGAAGGACTTAAGGATAATGTCAGTAGGGGAGCAAGTAGCTGGCAATAGAAGAGTTCATTAAGGAGAGCGCAAGTGACTTAGTACCTAATCCCTTAACTGCAGGAAGGGAGTGAGGAAAGGTGGGGGAGGTATAGAGAGAGGGAGGGAAGGTGGAGGAGGGGTGGAGGGAGGGGGGGGAGGAAAGGTGAGGACGGGATGAAAGGAGGGAGCAGAATGTAATAATGTTACTAAGAACAATGAAAAAAACATAATCTTGTTAAAGGGCATCGTATAATTGTAACAGGGGAGTAATTAGATGACAATACAAGGCTTCATTAAAGATAGTGCAAGGAAGAGGGTCACTGACCCTTCTCCCTTTACTGCAAGATGTCTTCTCGTAGTTGAACATAATCGTTTCGGGATAAGAATAATAATATAAAGTTTTACGTACTGAAGGCTTAATGCTTGCAAGGGAGTTAATAGACATCAATAGAACACTTCCTTAAACAGAGTGCGTGGAAGTGCAATACGTAATCCCTTCACTACAAGAGGCTCTGTCCAAAGCTGAGTAATACTGTGTAGTGGTAACAAGACTGAGACACAAAAAGACGTTCTTGAACTAGCTTCCTGAATCCGAGGATGTATTTCTTAGTTATTTTTTATTTACTTATTTATTTATTTATTTTTGCTGCCGATACAGTATTATTCGCTTAGTAAAGAACTTCGAACAGGAAAGATTAGATTTTGTCATCATTGATCTTTTTAACACCAGGAAGCTCCCCTAAAACAGATAAAATTTATCCAGCAGCAGCAAGAATGAACAGCAAATCTCCGTCATCGTACTGAAGGGAGAAGGGGTCAAGATGATGTCGGTAGGGGAGTTAATAACAACCTGACAGACAGAGACAGACATAAATGGGAATGCAAAGGATAGCAGCACCTATCACTCCACCTCAGACGATTTTCTGAGCTTGGAAAGAACCTCTTGTGATAAAGGGATCAAAAATAGCCTCCATGAACCTCTTCACTCTGATCATATTTCCATATTCTTGTTAACTCAGAAAGATTATTCCTTCAGCATAGAGTGGATAATTTCTGGAGAAGGAGTTTGAAACTGTCTTCATGAATCAATATCCTTGTGGTGATGGAGCCTCTGTTTTATTCTTGCCACCACAGACGATTTTTTCTTCGGTCTCTGGAGTAATTCTGGATGTGAGTTAATGTGGACTAAATAGTACAGTGTCATGCCTCTACCCCTCACATCATTTCTGCTTCCTCTCCCTACCTGTTTATTGCCAGTCTACCCTCCTCCTCTAACTTTCCATTTCCCCACCATCCATCTTCTACCCTCCTCTCGTCCCCTGTCATCTCCACATCCAACTTCTCTTCTCCTCTCTTCCCCTTTCATCTCCCCCTCATCCAGCTTTTCCACATCATCTATCTTTTATCCTCCCCTCTTCCCTTTCATCTCCTCACCATCTTACTTCTACCCTCCCCTCTTCCCCCTTTATCTTCCACCCTCCTTTCTTCCTCTTTAATTTCCTTACCATCCAACCTCTACGCTCCTCTCTTTCCCCCTCTCATCTCCCCACCATCCAACTCACCTTCCCCTTGTCTCTTTTAGTAGCTTTAGTACTCCCTCCCTCATTTCGTGATTCACCCTACTGCCTCCCCTTTCTATCTTTCGTGCCCCGCCTAATTTCTCCATCTCTCATATTCTTCTACCATCTCACCTTCTTTACCATATTTCTCTGTTTCGTATTAGAAATATTTTCTCTTCATGTTTTGTCAGCCAGCTTACTTCCCCAACTTTCGTGCCCCAAACCTTTTCCCTTCTCTCTTCTCTCCCCCTCTCTCATTTATTTCTACAACCTACCTTCCTCTTGCCACATTTTGCGCCTCCATCTTACCTCCCCCGCCTATAATGACCTTCCTTTCATCCCCACTTTCTTGTCACCCACTTTACCCCCTCCCCTTTTCATATAGCTAATACCCAAAATTCTCTCCCCCTCTTCCCCACTCCAAAAACCTATTAAAGTCATGCCATTCAGCTCACTCCCACTCTCCCTCATTTATCGTGCTTCCAGTCCCTGCCCCCCTCCCATTCCCCCGCCTGTCTCATATCTCTTTATCAGATGTACAGTACCTGCCTCTTCACTTTACCAGCAGGCCTCTCACTGCCTTATCTCACACTCCCTCTTTCCTTAGCAGTCTACTATCGTACATCTCCCTACACCATCTTTCGTTCCCCCTTACCTGCCTCCACCCCATCTCTCTCTTTCTCTCTCTCTCTCTCTCTCTCTCTCTCTGCATGTATGTATGTATGTGTATGTAATCGTATGTATGTATGCATGTGTGTGTCTGTATCTTTGTCCTTCAGTATGTCTCTGTTTCTGTCTAGCTGTCTGCCTGTTTTTCTGTCTGCCTGTCTGTCTGTCTGTCATGGGTTAGAGCAAAAGGTTTAATCCCCCCCTCCCCTCCGGTCACTTAAGGGCAAGTGGAAAGAGAGAGAGAGAGAGAGAGAGTGTGTGTGTGTGTGTGTGTGTGTGTGTCAAGAAGACCACCTCCTCTTGAATATTGCATGACGCTCTCTCTCCTTCCACACGTGTTATTGTCCCTCCCTCACTTCACCTTCCTCACTTTGTTTTGACTTTCTCTCACTCTTCCCTTACCACAGTTTTCCCTCACTTTCATAGCCTTCCTTCATTTTTCCTTCCTTTTACTCTTTTTCCCCTCATCACCCCATTTTATCCTCTCTTTTCTCTTTCCTTCCCGTCTCTTATGTTCATTCTTCCCTCTCCTTTCTCTTTCCTTCCCTTCTCTTATGTTCATTCTTCCCTCTCCTCACTCTCTCTTTCCCATGACCTCTCCCCATTCGTCTTTCTGCTCCTTTGCCTTTCTACATTACAAATGATGATGATGATGATGATGATGATATGCATTATCAACATCAGATATTTCTTACTAGCATTTATAAAATATAGTTGATGACCGTGACGTTAAGAGCTTATTCACAGGTGGCAAAGAGAATATCCTTGTCATTACTCTGAACAGGAAAGATATGTTAATGATGGAGATAAAATAAAACCTCATAAGTCACCTGATCTGAATGAGATTTTTGCAGAACTGAAGGAGTAATAATAATAATTGAATCTCACTTTAACTCTAATTTTCAGTAATTTACTAAGAAGAGGATTGTGCCAGCTCGACTGATGATTGCATATATAATCCACAGTATTTCCAATTCGCCAAATGAGAAAAATAAATGTCTCAGATGATAGACTAGTAAGTTAACTTCAATAATTTGGAAGCTTTTAAATTAGAACTCAGAATCCTCTAAAGACATGATCTTGTAAACGACAGTCAGCATGAACTTACTCTTGGGTCACTCCTGCTTAACGTACTTTTGTCGTTGTACTCCCAGGTGTGCGAGGCATTGGAAAAAGATAAAGCAATGAGAGGTTACTCTTAACTTTAGCAAAACAACTGAGTACCTCATTAGGGACGAATTATGAAATTTTGACTATATGGATGGGATGGATTAAAAGTAACGAAAATGTCCTAACTCATGGCAAGAGCATGTACTGTAGAGTTACTATTAATGAGGTAATATCTGACTGTGGAAGAGCATCAAGTGAGGTACCTCAAGGATCCTTTGTTGATGATATAAAATTTTTAATGTACAGTACTGACGTTCATTTAGGTGTTAGCATTAACATCAAAAAATTTGCAGATGGAACAAAAGTTGATAGAGTAATAAATACATAGAAGAAAGAGTAGACCTTCAGAGCGGCCAAGACAACTGTCTGAGCAGTCGATGAAAATGTCACAGACATTTAATGCAGAAAAAATGTTGTCATGTGTCATTAAACCAGAAGGATTTTATAGATACAGACTGACAGGGTTGGAAACTGGTGTTAGTTAGTTAAGACTTAAAATCTAGGTTATAGTGCATTATGGTTGTGTATAGATTAAGGCAAGAAAGTTTGTTTTATTATTACCAAATGGTGTGAGTAATTTTATGGCCACTCTAATGCTATAGTTTCACCATGATGAAGTTAGACGATATATTGACAGTGTAGTTCTGTCCACCAGGTTACTGGATGGATATCATTTCGTGGGAAGTGTTCAGAGAAATAACGACGAATCTGCCATGTGAGGATAGACTTTAAAAAATAGATTTCGTAGCCATTTGAGAGTCGAAGAGTAAGGGGTAACTTAGCAGAGGTGTTTGAGTAGATGATGGACGTAAAGAAGGTAACGCTTATTGGTAAGGTACTGATTATGAGTAGCCAGGATAGAACCAGGTGAAATGGATTAGAAGAGAAAAGTTAACTTTAGAAATGAAATTGAGAATCACTTGCTTGATAATCGAGTAGTAGACTAATGTATGAAGCGACCAAAGAACATGATAATATCACTTTCATCGAAGACTTTACCAAAATATTTAAGAAATATGCCTGTAACAGAGGTGGGCTTTAAGGGTGTCTGAATTGCATGGGAGTCAAAATGCGGTAAAGATAAAGTGAAGATTATTAAAACAGTTTCCAAGATTATTACCCAATATGGTGCACTCAAGAATATTAAGCTTTGTTTTATTTTCAATACAAGGATAAGAGAAAACGGATCTGTAATATATTTGTGGATGAGTCGAACAAGTTACCTAATGATGATAATATATAACATTTGGACAGAGCTTCATTTATGAGGTAGAAAAGAATTCGAGTGAAATTGATTGATAAGCTTGATAAGAGTATGAGTGAAATGAACTGGGTATGTACAAAACTCCAACCAGTCACTGCAGCCCTTGAGACAGAATTCTGACTTTTTTTTCGGTTCTTTAGCAGCAACGTATGTCATGTTCTTTAATATTTCCAAAATTTTTCTCGTGAGTTACCAATGGACAGGAAATGTTTTACTATGAACCAAGTGGTCTACTGTATCATCTCTTCTGCTTTTCTACTCCTGTGCTCACACTCGCTTCTCATTTTTTCCCTTCATCTCACATACTAATCCTTCATTCCCCACTCCTTCCTTACTCTCCCTTAATTTCCCCCTTTCTTCAGTTACCGTCCCTTCATTTTACCCTCTCTACCTTGTCCTTTCCTTCATTATTCCCTCTCTTCCCTGTCCCTTCCTTCGTTATTCCCTCTCCTATTACCCTTCCTTCATTCTTTCCTCTCTTCCCTGACATTTCCTTCCTTCTTCCATCTCTTCCCTGACCCTTCCTTCATATTTCCATCTCTCCCCTGAACATTCCTTTATTCTTCCCTCTCTTCACTGACGCTTCCTTCATTTTCCCCTCTCTTCCCTGACACATCCTTCATTCTTCTTCCCTGATTCATCCTTCAGTCTTCCCTCTCTTCCTTGGCTCTTCCTTGATTCTTCCCTCTCTTCCTTGGCTCTTCCTTGATTCTTCCCTCTCTTCCTTGGCTCTTCCTTGATTCTTCCCTCTCTTCCATGGCTCTTCCTTGATTCTTCCCTCTCTTCCTTGGCTCCTCCTTGATTCTTCCCTCTCTTCCTTGGCTCTTCCTTGATTCTTCCCTCTCTTCCTTGGCTCTTCCTTGATTCTTCCCTCTCTTCCTTGGCTCTTCTTTGATTCTTCCCTCTCTTCCTTGGCTCTTCCTTGATTCTTCCCTCCCTTCCTTGGCTCTTCCTTCATTCTTCCCTCCCTTCCCTTATCTTTCCTTCATTCTTCCCTCTCTTCCCTTATCTTTCCTTCATTCTTCCCTCTCTTCCCTTATCTTTCCCTCATTCTTCCCTCTCTTCCCTTATCTTTCCTTCATTCTTCCCTCTCTTCCCTTATCTTTCCTTCATTCTTCCCTCTCTTCCCTTATCTTTCCTTCATTCTTCCCCCCCTCTTCCCTTATCTTTCCTTCATTCTTTTCACTCTCCTCCCTCACCCCTCTTTTTATTCCCCTCATACTTCCTTCATCGTTCCTCCCCGTCCCATCTTTTATTCTCCCTAACCCTTCCTTCTTTCTTCCTTCCCCTCATTTACTTTCCCCATTATTCTTATCTCCTCTCCTCTTCCCTTTACTGACTCCTCCCTACCCTCTCTTCTCTTTTCTGTCCATTTATTTTTAAAGAAGTTCCTAGATATAGTGACTACCTCCAGCACAAGGCGCCTCAGTACACAATGGTGGTGTTGCGGTACACTGGTAGAAACAAGCAGGTACATTTTCCGGCAGAAGTACCACTCCTTATCCGTTAATGAGGATATTTGTGTGAACTTCATGTAAGGAATAAGAACACATTAATATTATAAGGGACATAGTTGCGGCTAACCAGTCAATGTGCAATACACATATATTTCTTAAGTCATTTTCGGTGATACCACTATTGTCAGAAAAGAGATGAATTTTTGCAGGCGTCTGTAAAGCTTATCAGTGACACACAGATATGCCTTCGTATCATGAGTTACATAGATATAATACCTCTGTAGCTACCTAAACCAACTTTCTGGTCAATAGAGGATATAAGGTAAATATGTATGACAAAAAAGTCAGTCACAGACGCTCATTACCTTATGATAAGGAGTACAGAAAGATAGTTTGCAGTTATGCGTATGGTGCGAAGTAACTAGAGGATACGGGAAAACATGGACACTTCAATGTATAAAATTCATTTGATACCATATACAGTACAGTTTGCTACATGAAAACCAATTCGCTTCGTTTGATTTAAAAAGGCTTCATCAAGATTGTATGCGTCGGCCTTGATCACCTAACGTCGCCTCTCCACGCTGCTCGATCTCTAGATCCCTGAGGTCACATGTATGACCTCCTCTCAAGTTTTTTTTTTTTTTCCTCTCGCAACTCTGCCCTCAACATTCATACATCTCAGCCTCTGCATCCAAATGTCTTCCTTCCTTTTCACATGTCCATATCATCTCAGTCTACCCCTTCTCTTCACATCACTAATACATTCAAGTCCCATCCTTCCACTCAGATCTTCATTCACAATCCTAACCTCCCAAGGCCTGCCATTCAAGGGCTCACCACACGTCCATCTGATTTATTCTCATCTCTGTATGTTTGAATCTATGAATATCCTTCCCCATTACTGCGTAAATCTCATTACCGTACAGCATTATATTCCTAGCACATGCTTCCAACAAGGATCCCTAAGCATGGAGGGAGAGTCCTCTCAGTGTCGGGAAAGACAACAGCTCCCTAAACAACTTCCTACCACAGCTTACCCTTGCAGCCGAGCTAGCGCCAGCCCCACCCACAGCACATAATTATCATGTCTCCCAAATAGCAAAACTGTACACTAAAAAAACTCTCCAGCGATATTAATCTTTTCCCTCCTCTCGCCTTTGTATGTTATAGTTTATATACCGTCCACTCAAAATACACATTATTTTGCATTCTACGTCTACTACTAATACATCTCATGTATCCACTTATCACAGACGCTACAGAAATGGAGTTATTTCTCACACCCTTGTGGAAAACTGTACAAAAGCAATATTTCTTCTGCGAAGAGAGTACTGCCATTTGCCTAGATAACATCCATTTTGTTTTACTCAAGTTTACTATCAAACTCTTGTGCCCCATTTCATCTCTCCACTTCTTAAAACTTTCCTCCTCTACCCTTCCATTCTCTGCGATCAACACCAAGTCATCAACGTACAACACCTCCCATGGGAGTCCAGTCCTAAAATCATTTGAGTGGTTCAAGCACCATGATAAACACTAAGGGATTTAAAACGGGCCTCTGATGCACACCAGCGCTTACGGAAAATTCTACACTCAAACCTCCGTTCACTTTCATCTGGGCACTAGCACCCTCGTACATCGTCATAGCCACTCTAACCAACCATTCCTCAGTCCCAAGCTCTCTCATTGCCCACTTCACCAACTCCCTGGGTACTATCAAAAAGCTTCTCTAAAGTCAACCAAACTAGGACACATAATTATATAAAATCACTGTTGTATGCATGGTATTATATTCGTTTTACAATGGGGTACTGTAAAGAATAGACGATAAAATAACATGTGAGCTAACAAATCCATATGTAAAAATAATAACAATGCTTTTAGAGGTGTGTTGCTCTTATCTACTTTGTATCGTTTTTATTTGTCTAGCAGGGGCACGAAGATTTGAAATTAATATCGTTTAAGGTATAACATATCACAATCTGTTGAAGCAGTAAAGTGTTCCGTGCTTAGAACTTCTCCACATCATCCACTCCCCTTCACACACACGCACGCACGCAAGAACGCACGCACACACACACACACACACACACACACACACACACACACACACACACACACACACACACACACACACACACACACACACACACACACACACTCACTCACTCACACACACACACACACACACACACACACACACACACACACACACACACACACACACACACACACACACACACACACACACACTCTCACTCACACACACACACACACACACACACACACACACACACACACACACACACACACACACACACACACACACACACACACACACACACACACACACACACACACACACACACACACACACACACACACACACACACACACACACACACACACACACACACACACACACACACACACACTCACACACACACACACACACACACACACACACACACACACACACACACACACACATCCCGTCCCATCCCCTCCCGTCCCCTCCCCTTTCCCTCACTTTCCCTTCCATCATTCTTACCTCGTCACCTTATCTCCCTTCCACACACACCATACCCTCCCCCCCTCCCTGTTTAATGTACACTCATCCTCCCTTGTCCCCTCGTAACCCCCCCTCATCCTCACCCCCACCCTCTCCTCCTCTTGTTCCCCCCTCATCGCTTCTTTTTCTTACTCCCCCGTCATCCTCTTCTGTTTCTACTCCCCTGCTACTTTTATTCTCCCCTCACCCTCGCCTCCTCTTACTTTCCCCATCCTCATCCTCCTCTTACTTTCCCTTCACTGTCTCCTTCTCTTACACCACACCCTCTCCTCTTCATACTCCCTCCACCCTCTCCTCCTCTTACTTTCCCCTACCATCTCCACTTACTTTCCCCTTCCCGCTCCTTATCCTACTCTCCTCCTACATTCTCCCCCCCTCTCCTCCTCTAATACTCTCCCCTCATCCTCTCCTCCTGTTACTCCCCCAGTCCCTTCTCTCCGTCATTTTCCTTTCTTTGCTAACTTACTCTTACCCTGCTCCATCATACTCCCTTCCCCCCCTTTCTCTCCCCCCATCCTCCTACTTTCCTCATATACCATTCTCTCCCCTTCCCCTCCAACTCCCCCCTTTACACTGCTACTTATTGCCTTCCATGTTCACTTATTTTTATCTTCCCCCAACTCCCATCCCACACACCCTGTCTCTCGCTTCCCCTTCCCTTCTCTTACCTCGCCTTCCCTCCCGTCCCCTTCATCTCCCTCTCATCCTTCTCTTTTTCCCTTCTACCCTCCTCCTCCTTCCCGCCCCTCTCCTTTCCTTGTCCCTCCCCCACCCATAGTCACTTACTGCTCCCTTCACCCTTCCCTCCTTTCCCGTCTCTTTCCCTTCGTCAGTCAGGGATAATTCAGCTTTTTAGCCCTTCAGTAAGATGGTCACTTCGATATTTTATTGTTACTATCTCTAGACCATTTTAAACTCCGCTAAGGAAGTTGTTTTTGCCAGCGCTGGTTTGTTTTTGTCTTTCTGTCTGTTAGCAGGATTACTCAGAAAGTTATAAACTGATTTTGATGATATTTTGTGGAAGGGTGGGCCATGGGCCAAGGAAAAAGATGATTAAATTTTGGGGCAGACCAGGATCCGGAGTATCCCGCACAATATCTCCAAAAGTTCTCGATGCATTTCAATGAAATTATGTCGGACGGTTGGTCATGAAGCATGAAAGAATTTGTTAAATTATAGGGTGGATCCGGATCCGGATCCTTTTATTGGCAATGGTATTAGCGGAGGTATGCGCTCTCTGAATGCTTTCTAGTGATTTTTGTTAGCTCAGAGGAGACGTCTGGTGGTAAAGAAGTCGGAAAAGAATCTCTTTTACTTATGTATAATGACGTTTTATCAGTTTCCTCATTTGTCTGTCCTTCTTCACGTAACTCCACTTGGAGACAACGGAGAATGAAAGACTGGAGGAGTGTTTGTGAGTCAGACTGAGGAGCAAAGGAGGAGGAAGAAGATGTAGATTACATGGAAAAGATAGGTAAGAGTGGTACAGAAGAGAAAGACTGTGAACTGAAGAGAGGGCAGCTGGATGAAATGGCGGAGGTTTGTTTGTGGCCACCTCCTCTGGAAAGAAGACACTAGACTTAACTTCAGCACGAGTATAATCAGCCTAAAAGCAGATGATGTGTAGGTCTCTTAAAACAGAATTGCTTATGAATATTCAAACATTTCCCCCACCCATAGAGGAAGCCAGCAATATTCTCGCACACAAGGATATAAAAGAGACTGATATTAGTGTACATTACCCAGACACCAGAGAAGATTTGTTTTACAGGGAAATGGCTCTCAGAAAGAACAAGGCTATGACATGGAAGGAAGAGGAGGTCATAAAACTCCCCCTTCTCATAATCCCATAGCGGTTATATGCCTGAATGACCCTTGTGCAGTGAATTGACAACAATCTAGCTAAACACACACACACACACACACACACACACACACACACACACACACACACACACACACACACACACACACACACACACACACACACACACACACACGCACACACACACGCACGCACACACGCACGCACACACACACACACACACACACACACACACACACACACACACACACACACACACACACACACACACACACACACACACACACACACACACACACACACACACACACACACACACACACACACACACACACACACACACACACACACACACACACACACACACACACACACACACACACACCTGGAGATCATCGATAACCCCATAGAAAAGACGCGAAGAAAAACCACCACACAGTAAACCTACCTGCACAGAACCGGTAGCCATCCTAATTGCCTCACCGAGAAGACCTATGCCTGTTTTACGTTCTCTGGGTAGTTACAGCTCAATGACTCTCTTCTCCCAGCCTAAAGTGTGTAGTCAGCTGGGTTACCTACAGTACACTACGGGTATGTACAGGTTGCGGTCTGCCAGCTTGATGGAGTATATGAAGTCTACCCAAAATTATATAAAGACAAGACAAATCTACTGTTCATTCTCCTTAACTTGGAGGAGATTTTCGTCCTGTTGTGGCTTAATTCCCGTCGCTCCTTGACAGAATAAGACAATAGCAAGGCTCAATATCCTTTCCATAGCACTTCTTCGTGATTAGCATCACTTTCTAGTATTGATCTACTGTTATAAGTTAACGTTCAAGATGGAGAGATGGCAATTATACGCATTGTTAAAGTGAAGAGTATAGCCGCGGTGACGTAATCAGGAACAAACTAACATCAAAAGCAAAAGGTCAAGGGTTCGATTCCCGGACCGACTACAAGACTTTAGGACAAGGGCTCGTATTATAGTCGGTTAAGGAAGCTCTCTAACACCTTTTCCTAAGCAGCTTATTTTGCTTATTACACCTTACAGTACTTTCCCGTGTTACCTAAATTATTCTAATATCGCCATACTCTGTCCACATAACTTCAAAAAGGCTATTAGCCAGTCGTATCCAAAATTAAGTCGCTAAGGAAGAGGTGCTAGGGAGTTTCCTTACCTGACGGGAATATGGGCTCATCACCCCAGACTGCACCGGGAACTGAAACAGGGACCTGGACATACACAGTGACGGTTGCGTGTGGTAGGCAAGGTTTTTTGGGTGTATTCCTTGTCAGTTGTGCTGTGCTGGTGACTGATCAACAAAGCTGTGGTCATTTGGGCTTGTATTTCGTATTCTCGTCGGTTAAGAAAGCTCCCAACACCTCTTCCTAAGCGATTTTTTCAAAATATGGGTAGTTAATATCTTTTTGTACGTTATTTATGCATAGTATGGCGATCTGTGTATGTAACACAAATGAGGATAATAAGGTGTGATAAACGAAATAAATCACTTTGGAAAAGGCGTTAGTAACCTTCCTCAACCTACGAGAGTACAAACTAGGGTGTCATTGTGTTTTAATTTCTTCACTACAATGGCGTGGTACTGGAGAGGGACGCCTTCATGTGGTGGCATCGATATCAAATTAGACGGTTCAACTGTCTGGTTATACAAACGTCCCTCAACTGCTTCCCTGTCCCCCGAAAGGAGGATGGTGGACTGCAAGCCAAGAGCAAGCTCAGCCTACAGGTCACCGGGTTAACATTTCAGATGAGCCTGAGGCCACAACCAAAACAACAGCAACAACAACAACAACAACTACTACTACTGCTACTACTACTACTACTACTACTACTACTACTGCTACTACTGCTACTACTGCTACTACTGCTACTGCTACTACCACTACCACTACTACTACTACTACTACTTCTACTTCCAGTACTACTTCTGCTTCTACTACTACTACTATTACTACCACCACCACCAGCACCACAACAATGAAGTATTTTCGACTTTCTTAAGCTACCACCCCCAGACACACACACACACACTCTGTCTCTCTCCGTCTGTCTGTCTGTCTGTTTGTCTGTCTCTCTGTCTGTCTCTCTGTCTCTATCTCTCTCTCTCTTAGGAAGAGCGTCCAGTAGTGAAGGTTTTAATATAGGTCATTATCTAGCCTCTCCTCCAGTCTCATTATAGTCATCTCGAGATAACGTGGATGAAAAATATGTAATCATCATCCTATTCAATGTTTATTAAGATTATTATATTGTCTTTCATGTATGTGTATTGTAGTCAGTCTGAGGCTTTTATTTTGCCTGAACCATTAAGCCTTTGAAATCCTGGCCTCGAATTGTCAATTAAAGAAGCTCCCTAACACCACCTTCCTTAGCGATTTATTTTTGGATTTGGGTGATTGATATAATTTTGTACGTTATTAATGCTTTATGATTTGATATTTTACAGACATGGAACATTGTAAGTTACGTAGAAAGACATTTTTCTTCCTTTCTTCAAAACGCGCATTGAATTGTTCATGTATTTTAGAGACAATATTGCACGATACGTTTACCAATCCCAGACTCCGGTGTCTCATTGTTTGTTAAATGAAATAGCTTATCGTTGGCGAAGGGGAATGCTTGAGGTGTCCCAAGATTGAGAGGGTTCATGATGCCTGTATTGACGCTCAGAGCCGTATTCTAGTCCGTTAAGGAAGCTCCTTAGCACCTTTTCCTTAGTTATTTATTTTCCTGACTCCCCATTAATATTTTTTTCTTCTCTGATTTTCTTCATGATGCCATTGGCTGCATGAGAAACAAACAAAAATACAATAACCGCTCATATACAGAAATAAATTTCCTTCCTTTTGCAGTTTATTTCACGTAGCTCAGTGGCAGAAAAACAATCCTACGGCTCTACAACCCTTCCACAACACCCCTTCGAGATCAGCACCATATTCTAGTGCCATATCTCTTCTTACATCTAAGTGTGTGAAGGGATGGTAATTTTAGGTCAAGTTAAAGTGAACAGAGGAGACTGTAGCTCCAGTCAAAATTAATGATAGACAGTATGGTTTTCGCCACGAAAGATTCAGTGTTGATATGCTCCATCTCTTGACTAATACCATCCATCAATCAGCTAACCAACATGGGGAAAACTATGCAGTAGCCCTTGATATTTCTGAAGCTTTTCACAGAGTGTGGCACCATTTCCTGCAGTCCAAACTCCCTTGCTATGGCCTGTCATCTTTTGTTCAACTGACTTCCTCATATCTCAGCAACAGAAAGTTAAGAATAAAAGTAAATGAGTTACATTCCAATTTCCACTCGAATAATGCCGGCGCGCCATAAAGATCAGCACACGGTCCAATCCTGTTCCTAATCCATATTAATGATCTCTTATCTGTCACCCTAAATCCCATTCACTCATATGCAGATAACTCTGCACTTCACAGTGCAGTCACACTTAAACGGCCATTCACAAAGTTTGCTATCTCAAACTCACAACTCAGTACAGCAATCTCCATAAATCAAGACATATCTAAGGTTACTGAATGGGAACAAAACAGCACTGTATCGTATAATGCTAGGAAAACGAGATTTATACAATATACTAACAGGCAGATATTGCCTGATTCTTATATTTCTGTCATTCTTACTAATATTTCTATCTCTATAAGTGTTAACATTCTTGGTGCCTCACTTAAGAATGCCCTCAGCTAGACCTCTCATATCAGATCACTTGCTAAAACCGTTTCAAAGAAACTTGGAATGTAAAGAGTCCGTAACTTCTTCTCTGACGAGCAGTTGGCTATAAATTATAGGAGTCATGTGCACTCTCAGCCGGAATATTACTCACCATTGTGAAGTAGATTTGGAGAGGCTGCGTTAAAGCAACTGGACAAAATTCAGAACAAAGTTGTAAGAATTATTAATAACTCTGCCATTACAAATGAACAGCCTCCCCTACAAGTAAGAATTAATTTTTCCTCTCTTGCATTTTTCATCAGACTCTTTTATGGCAAATGCTCAGACGAGGTAGCATTCATTGTGCCACCCCTCCACGCCTTCCCCCGTTCTACACGGGCATCTGGCAGCGCTCATGACTAAACTCTTACACTGGAATACTGCGTGACTTCTGCCTCCCAGAATGCCTTTATTCCCCGAACTTCATCTCTTTGGAATAGCTTCCCCCCAAACTTCAACCTACAGCTGTTCAAGTCCAACTGTTACGGATTTTTCATGATTGGAGGACACTTGTAATCTGGTGTATGGAATATTTATTTTTTTCGCTTCATCTGTTCATCTTCTAAAAAAACAATAAACTTCCTAACAGCAAGAGAATACCTCCCTCAGGTTCCTATGACTCACTTGGCTGCATAAAATGGCTTGGCTTTAGCAGGAAATGAATACTGAACTTGTCCAGGACTCGTATTTTCGTTTGAAGGAGCTCCATAACATCTTTTCCTAAGTGATGCATTTTTTACTTCACCTGACTCCCCTCTTCTGTATTACATAAACCCTTCAAGTACCGCCATACTCGGCATAAACCACACACCTTACTGCCCTATTCTGTGTTATGTACGTTTTTCAAACCGTCATACCCTGCATTTATAAACTACAAAAGGCTATTGACCACCCAAATGCAAAAATAAATCGCTAAAGAACAGGTGTTAGCGAGCTTCTTTAACCAACGAGAATAGGAGCCAAGGACTTGAAAGGATTAATGGTTTCAGTGTTAACACACTCAAGTTCCTATGACTCACTCTCAGCTGCGTAGAATCGCTTGGCGTTAGTGGAAAACATACTGAAGCTGTCCATACCTTGAGAGGGCAGTCGGAAATGTTACACCAAAACATGTAATGATAAAGAATGATAAACAGCAAAAAGAACTCCTCTGTTCAGGGATTCGCTCTTCAGATTCTCACGCCAGAATACCAAAAACTTGAATCCTACCACGTCCTGTTTCCTTCAAGACAAGTTATTACCACCGCCGAGGAGGTTATTTATTTATTTATTTTTGCTTGGTTTGATTTTTATCTGTCTGTCCCTTACTAATATTGTGATGACGGGAGTTGTGTGAGGTGTGGCGCTGACGGTGGGATGGAGCTTGTCCTTAGAAATCCTGTGTGTATGTGTGTGTGTGTGTGTGTGTGTGTGTGTGTGTGTGTGTGTGTGTGTGTGTGTGTGTGTGTGTGTGTGTGTCTGTGTGTGTGTTTGTGTTTGTGAGATTGTCTGTCTGTCTGTCTGTCTTTGCCTTTGTGCGTGCGTGCGTGCATGCATTCATGTATGTATGTATGTACGTATGTATATATGTATGTAGGGGAAGGCATATGAAATGTGGGGTGGGAGGAGAAAAGCAATATAACAACCTGACACAGTGGTGTGGAGTGAGCCGGGCCAGGGGTGGTACACCCTGTACAGTGGTAAGGACGTGGTGAAGGCTTGGTGAAGTCTCCAAGCAGAAGAGACAGCAGAACAAAAGACTAGGGCTGAGTCACTCTCCTTTATTGGACAGTCCCCCCACTTCCTCCTTACCTCCTTAGTTCTGAGTTTACAAATAGACTTCAAATTTCCTACAGTATCTTTACAATCCAGAATCTTTAATTTACTAAGAGTGTGTTGTATGTCAACTGTAAAAAACTCCATCCTGTAGAATACAAATAAACTTAGTGACACTGTTTAAAACTTGAAGTCTGTCTACTGAAGCGGAACATGGAGAGGTGGGGGTGGAAGGACGGACCGTTGCAGATATCTAACAAGACAAGGGGAAATTAGGGAGCTATTGTAGGATAGTATAACGAAACAAAAGTCTTGTATTTTCCTAGTGCTCTGCTGATCTGGGAAATGAACAGTCTTATCTGAAAATATGAACTAGGCTGTGATTTGACTTATACAAGCTCAAGTATATTTATATGTTTATTTACAATATACTCAATATATTAAGATGTGCATAACATACATGATTAAAGAATGGTCATACACTGTGATGCAAAGTTAGTATACCGAATTTTCACCTGAATAAAATCTATTTTTATAATATACATCGACATCTGAAAACACGCACAGTAAAATATCTGACAATCATACACAAAATCATGAGTGATGTGTATCTAACGAAACAGTTTACAGTGAAACAGTTAAAGGCTGCATGATTTAGTACAAATTCTGACAAACACATAAAGCAATATGTGTTTAAATTTACATAGGGTAGGAAACCAGCAAGAAATGGTTACCAGAACAAAAAGGTATTTTCTCTAATACATTTACACACAAATAACCGTGTACTATGCAATGGTTCAGGGACTATGACTTTAAGTACATCCATTCAGTTTCATACTCGTGTGTATTGTGTATTTTTTGTGGCAAACCAACGAGACACTTGAGAATTATGTATATTTATAATTTGTTTGTGGTACATTTTTATACAGGTATATTGCACGTCGTATTACGTATTCATGTCTTGGCATTATGGCACTTATTGTTTGATAAATATTATTATTTATTTACCACCTATTGAGTCTCATATTTCAATGGTTTATCACTACAGACAGTGGTTATTAACTGTTACGAAGTTTGTCTTAAGTATATTTATGCTTAAGTTGAATTCTGATATGTTTCAAATCATATTATTTCGAGTCCCCAAATTGTGTCATATAAATATGTATTAATTATTGTTCCCTTATCTAAGATATATAATTTAAGTCTGGCCACAACTGCAATGTATCTAGTGTCACAGTATCATGATTGCTCAGTTGGTTGAATTATGCTCACAAGAAAGTAGATGCCAGAATACGAGTAATTTACCCACTGGCAAAGAACACACGTAAAAGTCTGATATGACCAGTTTAGATTCGGTACAAATATTTCAGAAGTATCTTGTAATCTCAGATAACTTACTAACCAATCAGCGGGAATCATAATGTCAACGGATCCTCCGTTGTATTCAGTAATACCATAATATTGTAGTAATTCAGTCTCGGTGATACACAGCCTTGGATACATTTGACTCGGGCACTGGTGTGGGTAAGTTCAGGGCTAAACAGGATGGCAGGACTGAAAATCGTACCTCACACAGACTTAGTATTCCGACAAATTTAAAATACCATTTCAGTTGATTCATCAGTTAATTGAAGTTTCAACATTAAAAGAGTGTATTTACACCGTGTTCCATCCAAACCAATTTTATTTGCTCAGTTCTGGACACAAACGTAAAGCATGATAAGCACATTACCAAACATTTGAAAAATCACTAAGGATATGAGTCAGGAGCAATTCGCTATCCAGAATATATGTTCGCTTTTTTCACAAACTAAGTGTTATGGTACATCACTGAACACTTAAGCAACAATTTTAGTTTTAAAGATTTGTTCATGGAAATTATCTTGGGAAACAATACAAAAAGACACATCACTAAAGTTGAATAAATGTACAACAGATGGTAAGGCTTGTGAGGTGGAGTCAGAATTTCGAGAACTTGAATGATGTATGAATGTGTGGTTAAATTTCACTAGGCATTCTGTTGATAGTTCGACTGCTTTTGTAATTATCGTTCCTTATTGACTGCTGTTACTTCTCCTTCCCCTTAGGTGGGAAATGATGATGATTTTGGTTAAGATTTTTTTTTTTATTTTAGCTAGAATCTGAAACCAGCAGTATCAAGAGGGACATAATTAACCCATCTGTGCAGTTTTTCCCGTACAGGATGACGTAATACTTCTTAAAAAGTTTCTTACGAAGGAAAGAACCCTCATGTTTGAACCTACTGTATGTGCATCGTGACTATGACCTGGTAGGTGATGGGTAGTAGACAAAGAAATTTCCCTGTAGACTCTCTCATGAAGCAACCTTGGGCAGTCGTGGTTGAAGTAGCCTATTTCAAGTTGACTTTTTTGTATTGATTCTTGCAGCCATTTGGCAATAGTACTAAACTTACTGGTACCAGAAATCATAATTACGAAGTAGTGAGCCTCCTCAGTTTTAAGAGTTCCATTGAAGTTTAATAAACTTTCTACAGGCGACATGATCATAACAGAAAGGATATCACTGGACTGAAGCAGTTACATTCACCTTTCACCATTTTCACTAATCTGTACGTCCATGGTCAGTCGTCCAGTGCAGTAGAGGACAATAGCTGATCATTTGCACCAACTCTGCAGCAAGTAATTTTCGTTACCTGTCTTTGTGTTTCTGTATTGTCATACTGGCGGTAGATCTGTTCAGCCATGTACCCTTGTGGGCAGATAAACCAATAGTCCCATTTGTTTGTCTGCTGAGTGTCATTGACCACTCCTGGCCAAGCACCTTGGGAGAGAGCAACATCCTGACAGTCAAGTGAGTCCACCACCCAGTTAACCACGGGATAGCAAATAGCGTCCAAGTGTTCAGTGTTATCCCAGCTGACATCAAGACCTTTCCCACCAAAGTCGTAAATACTTGTAATGACGTAACCGGGGCTGCAGGGTTTGGCATACATTGGGTCCATAGGCGCTGAATCCGACTTTGTACCAGTCTCGAAGGGCAGGGCATGTTCAGGGAGTGAAGGCCTTGTGCACACCAGCCAGTCAATGTCACTCATCTCAGGTGCACCAATCCTCAGGGCCAGTCCAGTGAGGCCATAGTTCTTGTCGCAGCCTTCCTCCTTCTTGATTATTGTGTCGTAGGTAACTGAAGCTGTTGTTGTTGGTGGTGGTGGTGGTGGCGTTGTAGTTAATGTTATTGTTGTTGTTTGTGGCTGTGGCGTTGTAGTTATTGCTGTTGTTGTTGTTGTTGTCTGTGGTGGTGGAGGCGTTGTTGTTGTTGGTGGTGGTGGAGGCGTTGTTGTTATTGTTGTTGTTGATGATGGTGGTGTTGGTGTAGGCGATGTTACTGTTGTTGTTGGTAGTGGTGGAGGCGGTGTTGCAGTCGAGATTTCTGGTTTTGCTATCGAATCTGAAATGTATGTGCATGGCTTTATTAATATAATGGTGTTATTTAATTTCTCTCACCAAACCATTAAAGATTTTGGTAGACTGTTTGGGGTGGAAGGGTATAGATTTAGTTTTCATATACCCCTTTTCTACAAGAGATCTTCCCCAAGCTGAACGAAACTGCTCAGAAGAAGGAAGAATTAATGAACTAAAATAAATCAAGAGACGAAGCCCTGAAAAGAGTTAGTATCCCAAGAAAACGAAAAAGGGGAAACGAAATCAGTACTCTTCACTCCGATATGCCTGGACACCTTTATAGTAGTTTGATACTTTTATATAACAGAAGGGATCACTTTCATTACTAACGTTAAAGGAATTGGTATGTATTATTCATAACCACATTAATTGTACTGTAGGTGGCCAAGGAGGCTTTGTATTCCCTTTTTGTGGCGATTTTGTATATTACACAATTATTTTGTTGTATTTTTACACCATTTTTATACCGGGCGTTTGTAGTAATATCATTTAGAGATAACTGAGGCTCCAAATGCAATTTAGGTCTCTAAGGAAGAGTGCTACAACGTCTCCAAAGCCACAAATTACGACCCTGGGACTGGATTTGGACAGTTGTGTAGGTCAAAATAAAAAGCAAAAAAGGAAAAAAAAAAAAAAAAGAGGGTACCCTGTTTTATTAGGCCATGTCCTGGGCTGCCGGTGTCTCAGCATGAAGCAGAATATAGGTGGCATTAAGAAGAGAGCTAATAATCTAAGCATTCACACGACCGTCCACTCTGAGTCATAATACATTCAATTCCGGCCACAATATGAATAGGCCCAAGATAATTGATTTCCTAACAGACAATGAAATTGTCACCAAGAGAATACAACTGTGCATCCATGTTCAGTCAGCGTTATTTTTCAATTCCTCGCACCTATCATTTTCGGCATAGGACAGACTTCTGAAATACTGCTCTGTTTACCTCACTTCCATAATTAAATTGGGCGGTTCGTATGTTGCGCTCGTCTTCCACATCGTCACGTGATGCTAGGACAACTCAGTTAGCGTTAATGTCTACCCTGCATGATTTATTTATGTTCTGTTCTCCCCCTGGGGAGGGGGGGAGAGTACTTCTTCAGTATCTGTATTTGTCGTAAGAGGCGACTAAAACGAACCTTTTGTCTCCTTTCTCTCCTTACTGTCCTCTTCTTCTCTGCCGTCCTACCTCTCTTCCTGATATTTCCTTGTTGCTCCCAGGCTTTATTTTCCTTCTTCTCTTATTATGTGAGACATTTGGTTTCATGACTTGGAAAGTTTAAGGATCTCTCCTTGATGTTGACCGTTCCTCCCTTCCTGGGTAAGCCTTTCCACCAGCCAAGCCACTTCATCGCTAAGCCACATTAACGCCAAAGCCGTTTCATCGTCAAGCCGCTTCATCGCCAAACCGTTTCATCGCAAAACCACTTAATCGCCAAGTCACTTCATTGGCGGCCTTAGTGTCATGTTGCCAGTCTATGGCTTGGTGCTAATTCTTCATTATGCCTTCCTTCCTTCATTTCTTGCACCCACACTAACAAACGCACTCCCACACCAGCAGACTGAGCCATCTTCACAACTCATAAGGTACCACCAGGCTATTTGCAAGTCGAGTGCTATTTACGGACCACCCTGTATATCATTTCATGTTCTTTGCAACTAGAACACAAGCTCGATTCTTGTGCCGGTCAGACTGGATGTCTCAGTTTGTTTCCTCTTTGTCCGTGTTTCCTCAGCGGCATAGCATAATTAGGGACCTGGATGTAAGACTAACTATCGTTGGTTTGTTTTCATCTGAGGGAACTACACCATTCATGCAACTTGAATACTTAGTCGTGGTTGCCTGAAATTTGATGCCTTAGCTGTGAGGTAGGGATGAGTCTCCTTGGTTACTAGTGATATTAATTCTCCAGTCTGACTACATTTGGCTATCAACTGAGCTAAAAGAGGTTAGAGATATCTATGTCCGAAGAGATTAAACAGACTATAGTGCGAATCTTGCGCTAGAGGAAGAGTGAGACTGCGAAAACTGATGTTTTTATTTCAGTTAGAAGACACCTTTTGTAGTTATGGAGTCAGTGAAGGCTCTGTCTAACACCTCAGTTTCGAAAAGTGCTCGAAACTATATAAAATCGCCTGGTGACAATAATAAGAGACCAGAAAAGGCCATCGGAGTGCAGTGATATGGAGTGCTTAGGTGTTACTCAGAAGATATGCGGTGGTGTTGGAAGTGATCAAAGTTGTGTTAAGGAGAAAGTAAGAGGTTAGGAATGATAATGCAGAGTTATGGAGATGAAGTAATGAGAAGTAATAAAGCTTTAAGAAAAGATAAAAAAATCAGAAGTGATAAGGTTGTGTTAAAGAGAGAGAGAAAGCAGTGAGAAATGATTAGGTAGTGTTGAGATAATGTAGTAAGAAGAAGTAAAACTGTGATAAGAAAAGAAATTGAGAAGCGACAAGGGGATGTCAAAACAGAGAAGGTAATGAGGAGTGATGAGTTTATGTGAACCCCACACAGCCCAGGGTTACAGTATGTTGGATCTGGTGGGAAGAGTACGTAGCTTACCGCTCTTCGCTTGCCATCTCATAGTCTCTAAGATCATAGGTCTCTCCATGGATTAGGTTTTGAAAATTCCTCGAACCCTCACCTCTCGATGGCACTGGGCTCTAGAGCAGTAGTTCTCAAACTTCCTTGTCCCGCGACTCCTTCGGATCACACACACACACACACACACACACACACACACACACACACACACACACACACACACACACACACACACACACACACACTCGCACACATACACAAATACACTCGCACACATACACTCGCAAACACACACACACACACACACACACACACACACACACACACACACACACACACACCGCTCGCTGGTGCAGTGGTAACATTCTCGCTTGCCATCTGGTAGACGGGAGTTCGCGCCTCACTCAGGTTGCGAAAAGTTTCACTGACGAAGTGGGTGGTTACTGTCCCCCTTGAGCAAGGGGACGAGTGTGTGCGTGTGTGAAGGTCACAGCCTTGCCCTTAGATCGGACTATATGAGCTCTCAGCTCCCTTCCGGGAGGGTAAAAGCTGACGATCACGACCATCAGGTGATCCTGACCGACTCAGTGAATTACACACCCACTCATTCACTCATTCACTCACTCACTCACTCACTAAGTCACACACACACACACACACACACACACACACACACACACACACACACTCATTCACACACACACACACACACACACTCATTCACACACACACACACACACACACACACACACACACACACACACACACACACACACACACACACACACACACACACACACACACACACACACACACACACACACACACACACACACACACACACACAAAGGCCCTCGCGCGCGTCCATTGCTCTTTCAGTATAGGTCTGATACTGGGCAGATATCTTTTTCGTTTTACCGGTCTTTGTATATCGTGTACTTGTACTACATTGATGACTCCACCCTTCACCTTTCCCTTCACTTCTCACAGCGTCCATTCCAGTAGTTCCGTCAACAAACATGGCATGAGGCTATGGCACACTTATTTTCTGACTGGGCTCATCTTTCTGAATAGGATAAAAGTAACCTTGTTGTTTTTAATGCATCAAAAACTCAGTTCCTGCATCTTTCGACCCACCAAAATTTTCCGCTGGAGTATCCTTTAATAGTCAGCACTATCCAGCTTAAGCCTGCATCATCACTCAGCATTCACTCTCTTGCAAAATCAGCTTCCAAGAGCTCAGGTAGGTTACGCTGACTTCAAGCCTTCCTTATCCCCTCACAGATGTTTATTTTAACATTAGTTTTTAATGCGTCTTCCGTGGAGTGTGTGGAATACAATACTCATATGTGTGAGGGGATAGGGGCTACCCACATACAGCTCTTTTCAACAAGGTTAAGTCAATGGCTTTTCGTCTCATTAACTCTCCTCCTTTTGCTGATTACCGTCAACTTCGCTGTCTTTGCAGCAGTCTTGCATCTTTACCTCTCTTTTGTCACTACATCAGTGGTGACTGCTCTTCCGAACTGTCTGCCTGATCCCCCCTCCATTACAGAGGGAGCGTAGCACCCGTCTGGCAGCAAACTCTCACTCTTTTTGTCTCCAAGTCGCTAATGCAAGAGCGACCCGATACTTCAGTCCTTCATGTATGCAACAGGTACAATTCTTGTACTGTCTTCCACTGTATATATTTCCTACTGCCTTTGACCTCAAGTCTTTTAAACAAAATGTGTCCAGACATCTCGAAATGAACGGATCTTGAATTCTCTCTCCCCTTCTCTCTCTCTCTCTCTCTCTCTCTCTCTCTCTCTCTCTCTCTCTCTCTCTCTCTCTCTCTCTCTCTCTCTCTCTCTCTCTCGCTCGTTCGCTCGCTCGCTCTCTCTCTGCACTTCTCTGCATTAAAATGTATATGCATTTCCGATTCCAGAACAGAGTGGATGGAAATGCAACTCGATGGTCAAAAAACAATACCGTGTGAAATTATCTTGGCATTTCCGACACTTGCACGGTCGGTCACTCTGGAAGGCTCACCACTGAGTCTGTTAGGTACTTGATTCGAATTACAAGTAGATAGCATTTAAACGGTAATATCAATGGTTGGGTTAGAGTTTTTAATTTTCTGATGCTTTCTACTTATTTAATTTCAGTAACCTAAGGAGTAGTAATCTACCCGTACTGTGGGTGTCACTAGCTTGCAAATATTGAACACATACACCAAGCACAAAGACTTGGCAGCTCATAAGATGTCACTATCGATTCATCTGCCATTGCACTGTGTTGCTGTCGACAGATGCGACGTATATTAGGATCGATACCCTAATATTAGATACTACATTCAAGTGCCACACACTCACTTCTAAGCATAGGTGCTGATATTTAGACATCAACTGCTTCTAATTTAACTTTGAGAATTATAAGAATTTTCCGCAAATTTGTAGTATGCATTTTCGAAAATCAAACTGATTATATGTACCAACGGACCTTCGCATAAAATAGATCGTGAACATTTAGGAATGAAGTGATGATTTGCTGAGGTGCGACGGTCAGGGGAAAAAATCTCGATCTCGAACAATGTACAATACATTTTTCGCCGGGTATCCGTTGTGGCTCTCCATTTCATCAAGCAAATATGAATATGAAAGTATGGCAATAAATTTTCCTGTATATGTTTAGTACATTGCCAGAAATACATGCCGTGAAATCTAACAGCTTTTATCCATACACCCATACAGGCACACTATCATGGCGGATCATACACTAAATATTTAAGAAAAAAAAAAAAGTTACAAGTAATGACCACACAACTGTAACTTAAGCGACTTGTACTATCCATACGATTATCGTAATCCGGTGTGTCGTAGGCCTATATATAAAATATTTTGTAAACTCTATTATAAGAAGAGACCACACATTCATTTGCAGACTTTTAATACACGCCAGGAACAGGTAAACTCTCATTTAGAAATTATCATTTTTATATGTTTTACATTCTAGAAATTATCTAGCGATCCTCCTGGGCAGCGCTATCCAGTTAGAGAACCTCAGCTCTAGAGGGTTAAGGAGAGATAAGGAAATTAGATGCAATGAGGCTGTATTAAGAGAAGATAAGGTATTGAAAAGATGTAAGGTTGGTTTGAGGATAGATAAGGTGGTGAGGAAAGATAAGATTTTGTTAAGGAGAGAAAAGATCGTGAGGAGTGATATGGCTGTGTTAACGTGAAATAAGGTAATGAGGAAGGATAAGGTTGTGTTAAGGAAAGATGAGGTAGTAAGAAGTGTTAAGTTTGCATTAGGTAGAGATAAGGAAGTGAGAAGGTTGTGCTGGCAAGAGATAAGAGATAAGGCTGTGTTAAGAGAGTAATAGGCATTGAAAAGTGATAAAGTTGTTAGGGAGAAATAAGGTAGTGAGAAATAAGGCAATAAGGAATGATAAAGTTGTGGACTCTTACCAAATCCAGTGGCAGCGGTGGGATCAGGCACCAAGTCAAGCGACTGGGGTATGAGGTCAGTCAAGAGACACACCATCTGCCCACCACTGATGAAAGAACTCCACGCCAAACACCCAGTCATGGCAAAGCACCTCGCCCGACACATGCCTGTAGGAGGTGAAGGTTAACTATACTCTGTTCACTCTAAATAGGCATAAAGTAGCTATAAGAAGAGATTAATGCCAAAATATTATGCTGATCACTATGAAGTGCTACGGAAAGAATGCTGAGCCTTATTACTTCTCTTATTCTGCCGCTAAACTATAGGGAATAAACTGCAAAAGGACAAAAATATCCTCTTACTTAAACTAAATTAAGTATACTTCAGCCTGATGACGTCTTATTTATTCTAAACAGGCACCCACAGAAGAACTTATTAAGCTTAAGGGGAATTTTATGCAGTGAAAGGGTAAATCAAAAGTAATCTAACTTTTCTAGCTCCAAAAGTCTAGTCTCTCCTAGTATGAAAGTAAGTCTCTAAATGTGGTATGAATAAGACTAGAAATACATTACTGAAGACATTAGCAGAAGAATGTAACAATCAGTTTGTGTACAACTTTTTAAAATATTTCTGTAAGCTACTGCAGGCTGCAACACACACACACACACACACACACACACACACACACACACACACACACACACACACACACACACACACACACACACACACACACACACACACACACACACACACACACACACACACACACACACACACACACACACACACACACACACACACACACACACACACACACACACACACACACACACACACACACACACACACACACACACACACACACACACACACACACACACACACACACACACACACACACACACACACACACACACACACACACACACACACACACACACACACACACACACACACACACACACACACACACACACACACACACACACACACACACACACACACACACACACACACACACACACACACACACACACACACACACACACACACACACACACACACACACACACACACACACACACACACACACACACACACACACACACACACACACACACACACACACACACACACACACACACACACACACACACACACACACACACACACACACACACACACACACACACACACACACACACACACACACACACACACACACACACACACACACACACACACACACACACACACACACACACACACACACACACACACACACACACACACACACACAAACAAGCTTACAGTGGGATGTAACGGGTGTCTCCATGAGGGGTTCAGCATCCAGCCTCACAGCGGGGTGCACGTAGTGTGAGATCAGCAATCCGGAGGCCATGTTGGATACCCAGAGTACCACCCACACTGTCTGCATGCCCATGTCTGCCTGCAGTAGCCATGTGGTTAGAGAAGTGAACTGCTGCTCTTAATGATTTGAGTTCAATCCATGATTGTTTCATTAACCCGCCCCATCCCGACCACTTTTCCACCATTGACTCCCCCCAGTCCCGACCATTTTTGGAAATATTTTTTGGGGGGCTCGAACCTCCACTTTTGGTGAGAAACATCGAAAATTCACAGAGAAATCGCTCACCTGAGGTTTAAAATACTCGATACAGGTAGGAGGACCTCCTTACCTTACTGGGTTTTCTAACAGGCTGACACCAAAGAAAACGAGTTCTATGGGAGGATAACTATTTCACACCACTCATAAACGGTATTTATTTATTTACTTGGTACGAATTTATATGTAGTACGAGAGTATATTGGTTTTCAAGCAGTAATATAGGCATTATAAGCATTGTTTCACTCACTAACTCATCACCATACCTGACCTTTTTTTGCCACATTACCTGATCATCATTTCTGACTGTTTCTTCCTCTAATGCTATGTAAAGTTTGTCCTCCACATTGTCATTGACTGGGGAATCACTCTGGCCCTGAATTTCGTACCGTGGCCTGACATGGCTTTACTGGCCAGGTCACTGATAACAGGTGAATTACTGAGACAATGGCGTGCAGGGGGTGGGGAGGAGGTCATGCTGGGTAAGGCATCGTCCCTGCCTGGCATCTTGTAGAGGAAGGTGTCACGTGTGTACGTACCAAAAATCACTCGCGAAAATTGAAAATTGTGCAAATTAGGGACCTTGCAATTGATTCGCGTTTATGTACGTCGACAGGATTGGCAGTGACAAAACGTGTGGACATTAAAGAACGTCGACGGGACGCCACGGGTTAAAACAAAAAAGACAGGAGAGCAGTCCCATTGGCAAAACCACTTCGTACATAGTGCCTTTCTTTAACCCCCCCCATCCCGACGTTTTCTGGGCAGTGGTATGCCCCAGTCCCGACATTTTTGGACCTTTTTTTTTTTTGGCTCAAACATCCACTTTTGATGAGAAACATCGAAAATTCACAGAGAAATTGCTCACCTGAGGTTTAAAATACTCTATCCAGGTAGGAGTACCTCCTTACCTTACAGGGTTTTCTATCAGGCTGGCTGCAAAGAAACCGAGTTCTATGGGAGGATAAATATTCCACACCACTCATAAAAGGTATTTATTTATTTATTTGGTACGAATTTATATGTAGTACGAGAGTATATTGGTTTTCAAACAGTAATATAGGCATTAT
>NC_136992.1:5812832-5837832 GCF_032717465.1 Coenobita brevimanus | reverse complement strand
CTTTCTATCTGTTCTTACTGTCTATTCGTATTGTCTATCTTTATTTACTACTACTTACTATCTGTTCTTAGTATCTCTTCTTACTATCTGTTTTTACTTGCTGTCTATTCTTTCTTACTATCTTCGTACTATCTATTCTTACTTTCTATTTTTACTGACTATTCTTATTTACCATTCTTACTTGCTGACTATTTATACTATTTTTACTATTCTTTACTTTTTATTGATTCTTGCTGCCAATTCTTACTCACTGTTCTTACTCAGCTTATGATAAATTTCAGAAATCAAGAAACAAGACAATACCTTTAATGACCCCCTGAGTCACAGAGATCTTTCCTGAGCTGAACAATATCGCATGGAGATAGAACGAAACAATAAGAAATACGTGACAGGTCTGAATGGGTTGTGCAATTTTTTTTTTTTTTACTCTATGGCCTGTTTCTTCTCTCTTTGGTTTTCTTTTATGCGTGAGTAAATGCCTGAGAGACTTGAAAACATCTTTGTAATCTGATATTTTTATGTTAGAAAGGAGCAAAAAATCGTTCCCTCTAAAATAAGCTAACAAAAAAATAGAGCCTACATCAAAATCAGTCCATTTAGAGATGGCTGAACACACTGCGTTATCGAGACTGGAGATCATAGGCAGTGGAAGAGACAGAAGGACAAAAACAGTTCCTGAGTTAACCTTTTTATAATATCAAAAATTGGTTCAAACTGAGGGTGGTAGTGGTGATGGCTTTTTAACACTCCATATATAACAGCAGAAATCGGATGAGGATTAAGATGATGGTAGTGGTGGTGGTGGTGGTGGTCGTGATGGCGACGATAATGATAGTGATGATGATGATGATGATGATGATGGTGATATAATTTTTAACCACCATATCATAGCTGTAGAGATCGGCTTATGATTGTGAGTGAAAATGATAACAACGATGATAGTGACATTCGTTTTGATGGTGATGAAGATGATGATGATGATGATGGTACCTTTTATGCAATTTAGACCATTTTACTTATATTATTGCTAAGAGGATGATGATTATACTACCCACCTTACAATGGTAGAAAGAGGTTTAAGACGACGACGAGGACGATGATGATGATGATGATGTTATTTGTACCAACTCATTTGTAACAGTATGAAGATGATGATGATGATGATCATGATGATGTTGATGATGATACACCACCTCATTAATAACTGCAAAAATATGATGGTGGTGATGAGGATGGTGATGATGAAGGTTATGATGATGATGATGATGCTGTTGCTGTTGCTGCTGTTGATGACGATAATGACGATGTTAATACCTGTGACTCTACATCAAAACCTTGGCTCTCCCACCTGTGTCAAGCCTCTTTTGTAGTGTGCATCTGTCTTAAATGTGTTGTCTTTGTATTTCACTCACACGTGCATTTGAGTAATACATTGTTATATAGTACTGGAGTAGGATTATCAGTCTGTCTACCTATCTATCTATCTATCTAACTGGCTACCTGTCTGTCTGTCTGTTCATTTCTCAGTCAGTCAGTCTATCTACCTACCTACTTATATCTCTATCCGTTCGTCTAACTGTCTATTTATCTATCTGTTTCCCAGTTTTTCTCTCTAGCTACTATCTTCTTCAGCTCTCCCAGCAGACAGTCATATATAAATTCAATTCCCAAAAATATTATTCTCAGAGCTCTTGCCAAAGGTCAATTGTATTTGTTCGAGTAAGCGAGAGAAACGAGCAAGGAACAACACTTACACAGGCCAGCGGGTGGTTGGGTGGGGGTGTAAACTGGGGCAGCCTCTGGTCTTGCAATGAGGAAATGTTGAAGGTGCAGATATAAATTATACCTTATTGCAACCCTGGTGAAAAATTATGAAAAATTAGTATGGTCTAGATGCTGTCGCTCTCTCTCTCTCTCTCTCTCTCTCTCTCTCTCTCTCTCTCTCTCTCTGCTTTTCCCCTTCTTTTCTTTCCTTTTGTTTCCCCCTTCCTTCCCTGTCTTCTCCTGTCCCTTCCCCCTTTTTCCCCTCGCTACCACATATCATACCCTCTGTAGTTCTTTTTTCCTTTCTCCCTTCTAACTCCCCTCCCTCTCCTCTCCTTCAGTCTTTCTTCTCCCCCCTCCTTCTCCTCTCCTTCAGTCTTTCTTCTCCCCCCTCCTTCTCCTCTCCTTCACTCTTCCTTCTCTCCCCACCTTCGTTCCCCTATCTCCCCTCCTTCTCCTCTCCTTACTTATCATTACCTCTTGCTTTCGTCTTATTTCCCTGCTTTCAGCCCCTTTTCTCTCTTTTCTCCCTCCCCTTTCCCCCACTTCCTTCTCCTTTCGCCACTCCCTCTTCTTTGTTTCTTTCGTTACCTCTCCTTCAATCCTACCTCCCCCTTCCTTCCCTCTACCCTACCTTCCCTCTCCTTCTCCTTCTCCTGCAGACCTCCCCCCTCCTTCTTCTGCCCCTACCTTCCTCTTTCTTCTCCTCCATCACCTTACCCCCTGGTCTCTACCCTGCTCTCCCTCTCATTTCCTCCTACCTTGGCCACTTCTCCCTCTCTTCTACCCATCTTCCTCTTTCATCCCTTCCCTCACCCCATCCACTGTCTACCCTTTGTTTCTTCCTTTCCTAATCCCATCCCCTGTCTCTTCTTACTTTCTCCCCTTCTCTAACAACACCCCCTGTCTTTCCTTTCTTTGCGCCCATCCCTCATCCCATCCCTTGTCTCTCCTTTCTTCTTTTCTTCCCTCACTCACTCCCTGGTCTCTTCCTTGTTTCCTCCCCTCCTTCATCTCACACCCTCGTTTCTCCCTGTGTTCCTCCCTCTTCCTCATTCACCCTCTCCTCCACTTCTCATGTCCTCCGATATTTCCTCGCCAATCAGTTTCACCCAAGGGACCCTTCACTTTGGCTGCGATCGAAACCACTTTGCTTTGGCCCTACCTCACTTAAACAAAGATATATGAATAGACACAGGTAGATACAGATACAGAGAACAGACAGACAGACAGACAGATAAGTAGATATGTTAGACAGGAAGACTGATAAACAGACCCTTCGACTTACCTCATTCAGTATATAGATAATTAGACTGATAGACAGATAAAGGTATAGATAGATAGATATATAAATACACAGATAGATAGGTAAATAAATAGTCCGATGACCTCCTTTCTACTCTATTGCTTCCACCAGACGATTGCTCAGTTTGGGGAGACGTCTTGTAGTGAAGGGTTAAGTGAAGGCTAAATCTAACCTCTGCAGTTCGAAGAGTATAGGCTACTAGAAGTTAAATATTTCGCCGGAAGACATAAAGAATTAAGTGAAAGCAAGAGAAGACAAAACTACGTTAAAACAAGAATAATGTAAAAGCAAGAATTAAATAGATAACTGGGTAAAAACAAAAGTTAAGTACAAGGATGAATCAAGTAAAAGCAAGAATTAAATAAGAATTATGTATTAAGAAAAATTAAATGAAAAAAAAAAAAGTGAAAAGGGACGTTCCGTGATTTAAGGGGTTAAGAACTTACACTCAGAACAAAGTGGCCTCATATCATTCTCCCTGATGGTGCCGTGATGTATCATTGATAAAAAAGTATCGGCACCTTTTCATCGTGAGACATTATGGTACACGGACGATGATTTGCGGAAAATGGCACGGTAATGTCGCTTAGTATCCTTCATTTGTGTTATTATGTTTTACAGATATATTACTGGATTCGTCATAGTAACATTGTGCTACATGACAACTCAACCATTTTTGTGAATTAAACAGGCCTGTCAACACTACCGATTGAACCAGAGACGAAGCATTTCACATCTTATCCGACCCCAGGGTGCCGATACTTATTTTATCGGGGTACAGCCACAATGATTGGGATTTATGGAGTGGAGAGGGATAATGGATTGGTTTGGCAGGGCGGATTTTTTTTTTTTTTAATGCATGGAAAAAGGAACCAAGGGCCAGGGACCTGCAAATTGATCCCTCCAAGAATATACCAAACGAGATAACAGAGAGCCAAATTCAAAATCGGCGGAATGGGGTAATTGAGGGGTTTGGCGGCGTGGAATGGGGTAATGGTGGGTAGCATGCAGGAAAATCAAAATTTGTAAAATGCAAAATAAATCGCTGAGGAAAAGGTGCTGCGAAGTCACTGATGCCATCTCGAAAAAACAGTCCTTTGTGGCACATCACCCCTTCACACCGAGGATTATTCTTCTATTTTTTTTTTTCTTGCTATTTACTGACGATTTTCTTCCACACCTTTTGACAGAATTTGAATTAGAAAAGTTACATACAGCATTCATTATCTCGTCACTACTATCCTATTTTTACTCTAACTTGACCGCTCAATTGCCCTATCTCCAACGTGAATGCTGAGCTGAAACGGAGATTAACGCTATAATATAATGATAGTCACAAAGAAGTGTTATAGAAAGGATGTACTACTGTAGTATTATCTTTTTTTCGTCTCTGGCCCACGTGAAGGAAGCTGTAAAAGGACGAAAATCTGGGCCAAGTTAAAGTAAAAAGAGTATAGAGGTTTGTAATAAGCTGAATAAAATCGTCCTGAGGTAATGCGAATGCAGTAAAAATATACCACTGGGTGAAGTTACATACAGCCTTCATTATACTTTTTACTATACTGTACTGTTCACTTCAGCTTGGCCTAAAATTGCCATGTCTCCATCTTGAATGCTTAGTTATTTAATATTTTTACACGAGAGTATGGTGCTAGTCAGGAAGAAGTGCATTGGATAAGAAGTAGAGCCGCAATATTGCCTTATTCCGCCACTGCACTACGTGAAGTAAAAGCAAAAGGATGAAAATTTGAGCCAAGTGAGAGCAAAAATAGTACAGAATATTGTCCTACGCTGAATAAAATCGTCTGGGAGAAGCAGGAATAAAATAGTAATACGTCACTGGACTGAGGGGATTAATTAGTCAAGGGTACTTATAATAAAATGGCAATAGTTATCAGATTATCAGTTCATTATTCCTTGTGACATGAAACCATAATACAATTAGGTTCATAAATAGCACTGCACTAAAAACTCAGCTGGGAGTATCTTATGTGTTGTGGGGACACTTTAGTCTGCTGGTGTGGGCGTGAGTGTGTGGCAGTGGCTGTGGGAAATGAAGTAAGAATGCAGGATGGACATCGACAACGTTGACTGAGCCGTCCTCGCAACACACAAGAAATCGCCCCGTGGAGTGTTATAGGAGTGTTATATATGACCCAGCGCATCAACGTTATATCAGAAAACTATCAAAGCTGTACAGAATATACTCAAACATCCTAAAAATATATTGTCTACGTATCTGTCTGTCCATAGCCAGACGCCTTAATCCCTTAAGTGGTGGCCACAAGCAAATAGCCACCATGTCGCCGTGTCCCTTGTCATTTCTCTGCCCCCCACTAACTTAAATATATTGTCGCATTAAAATATACTGTCAGGACAATTAAACACAAGATACCAACAGTCTCACGTAGTTGTTTAATGGAGTCCAGTTGGTTACGTAGCAACTTATACGTGACTTGGTGCAGTTACGAAAAAAATTAATAAGAGTGTCAAATTATCTTTACTAAGGGGATTATGATAGTTATTTCGATCGTACCTGACAGAGATTTGCGTCCTCCTTTAGCCAGTTACTTGTTATCTAATGGTAGAATAAGTTAATGCTACAACCATTTTTTTACGTCATTTCTTCAGCATTTCTTCATAGGTAGTGACATATTTTACTGCCCATCTCCTGTATCAGCTCAGCATTCCATATGGAGAGGGGGCAATTACCCGCCAGGTGAGACTACATCAACTATAGTAACAAGCAAGTATAACACTGTATCTTTATACACAAACGTCCATGTACCATCATTCAGGGACTTCGAACGTGTAATGTCCTGAAATTTTACCAGCAATATAAACTTCAAGCAAATTAGTCAGGGTGCTAGTTAAAAGACACACACACACACACACACACACACACACACACACACACACACACACACACACACGTTTAACCTAAAATTGAGAAGTGGGATGTAGACTCCAAAATTTTGACAATGATTTTTGAAGTGCTTGACAATGATGTAACGTATCTGGCCTTCCTATTTGGTTGCTGACTGCACTTTGTATTATGGGATGCAGGGTAACCCTGCATACTAGTAATAACCACAGGCGTTCCATAAACAACCGTGAAAAATTAGGGGTTTGCATTCCACCTTACGATTTAAGGTTTAAGAACACGACCTTTTGTATCAGTTACGTACGACATAATTTGAGACCAATATACAGTAACCTATTGTCATTGGAGGTCAGTTTTCTGCACGACGACATTTCACTTTCGAGAAGGCTCTTACTAATTTTGTACAACTTCGAATATCTCTTACACATACCCACTTTGTATTCAATGGTCAAAATTTTTTGTAAAATTTTTAAAGATATGTTCTTTAGTTATTATGAAGTCCGTGTACAGACAGTTATATAGATTCCTTGTTATATGCCACCTTGTTACAGTTAATCTTTAGGTATTTGGTCATCAAATCGTCGTGGGAGAATAAAAAGTCGTCTGAGAAGAGTTCAAGAGGAGATACTGTTCAAATATTTAACTCTAATAAATAAAACTCTACGAATGACCTCTCATTTGTTTGTATATTATGTAACTGACCCTGAGCATAGACTAGAGAAGATCTGTTCCCTGAGGACCAGTATTATTTGGTCTTTGAAAATACTGCAATTCTACTCACTCGATAATCACATGACGTTCTGACGATACCTTACTTAGCTTTTGGTTTATATTTAAATTAAAGTTCACACAGCTTTTGGTGTTATAGATATTTAGGTGTTAAAGATGATCATTGCAAATGTGTTTTTAATTATACTTATATTGTTACTCGTTGTTTCCTCTAATTCTTGAAATATAATTAAAGATTTTATGTAAACACAATCCTTATTTTCTCTTATTCTATGTTGAAAGCAGTAGAAAATTTAGAGTTCTGTTTTTTTCCAACCTTGTATTTTATTATTAGGTAAAAAACTGAGGCCTTATTTTTATCACTGTCTAAAGTTATGAAAATATGGCCGGATTATTGAGAATATGTATCATTAGTGCCAACCACAAAATAAGTCGACAATTCTGACCGAAATTTGCAGATTTTTTTTTTTTTTTTTAAGCAAAGAACAAGGAAAAGAATGCAAAACATTTTCCCACGTCTTTCCCGCAAACACAGATCTTAGTTACAGCAGAGAACTCAAGCTCTTTCGTAGGTTTCGGCCCAGAGCACAGACGAGTCGACGAGAAAAACAAGAGTTAGTTTTATGTCTCTCAATTGCACTACAACCATATTTTTTTTTTTTTTTTCCAAGTTACAGTCTTCCTTTTGATGAGCGACAGCAACTGTCGAATTTATATCAAGGTATCAGTTCTGCTGCTGCAGGCACGAATTTTAAAGAGGGGGGGGGAGCTGCCTTCTAGGGAGTACCCCACCCTGTTTTCGGTAGACCAGTGATTACTTCCCCACTCCAAAAAAAAAAAAAAAAAAAAGTTATTTTACCAAATTTCATGCAATGACTATATGTTTGCACCTATATTTACCTATGTTATTGTACTATATTTATTGAAACAGATAAAATATAAGTGATTTTTTTCTTATCATTTAGGTGCAGTAAGTAGTAATTGTTAGGAATCACCCGCACTTTTTCCATGATGCTGGATCCTGCCCTGTGCTGGGTGAATGGGGACAAGGAAGAAGTAAACTTTCATAATGTGACTGGCTCAGGAATCGAACTAAGGATCTTTTAGTTGTCAACTCAATGGGCTAACCAATTCAATGGGCTAACCAATACAGTACCTGCTCGTACAGGAAGGGTAGCGTTAGATGGTTCTTTGTGTCACTAGTTATTCATATAGCCATGTACTGTCCATTAGTTTGTCAAATATTCCATCACATCTACTTCTGACCACCCTTGGATTGAGAATATTCTAAAGCTGAATAAGACGATGTGTTTCTCTGTTTACAGATGACTCTGTAACATAATTCGTCATGGAGGAATGTCACGGACATGTGCTAAGTGTGAAACAGAAAAGTGGAGTAATTATCTATAATGTCCCTAACTGTACTACTTTTTGACAGACGAATCAGTCAGCCCAATCTGCTAGCTAGAGTTGATGGGAGATACACTCGACAACACTTCATGGAGGTCAAGTGTCTCTCTGCATTACGAGTTACTCCCACAGCCATGTACCAATTGGGGCAGGCGAACCAGTCAGTCCACTCGAGTGTCTTCTTGCCATTGTCGGTAACGCCTTGCCAGGGACCCACGACGCGAGTCATATCTTCACAGTCACTCGAGCTTACCACCCAGTTCGTCACCAAGCTGCAGACAGCGAACATGTACAGTGAGGATTCCCACTTTCCATCTTCGCTTTTGTATTCACCTTCTTCAAACGTGTTATACCCTTTGATGTTCGTAATAACCCTGTTCTGGCTGCATGCTGAACTGTTCCCAGGATTCATGGACTCTTCCACATCGGTACTGAGGTTGATAAGGAATTGTAGTTCAGTTAGTAATACATTATTTGAAGGCTTCGTGCATACTAGCCAGTCTATGTTTCCCAGTTTGGGTTCCTCGATAGCTAAAGCCAAAGCAGTAACCCCAAAATTGTCAGAGCACTTTTTTTCACCTCTGACCTCTGAGTCATTAACCCACGTGATGGTATTGCTGGTAGAGGCTGATGTAGTACTTGCTGTAGAGAGCGTTGGTGTTGTACCTCTTGACGGATGAATGTTAGGTGTCGATGAAGGAGCTGGTGGGATGGTGGTAGTTGTTGGGGAGAATGCTGGTATTCTTGGCAAGGGAGACCCTGGCGTAGATGGGGTTGATGATGGCGTAGTTGTTGCTGAACCAGTTGTTGATGCAGCAATAGCTGGTGTTGATGGAGATGTTAATGCAGTAGTTACTGTTATGGAAACAGTTGGTGAGAAAGTTGTTGATGAAGCGGAGGTTGATGCTGATGATGATGATGGAATATATCTTGTAGTTACTGGAGGAACATCTGTTCTTGTCGCTGACTGTGGCCTGAGCGATTCTGTTAAAAAGAATAAATCTTTAAGGTTTATATAACATGGAGGATTGTGAGACTATGACTTGTCAGTTTTTGTTATGGAAAGAAAACAATAACTATGCTATGAGGCTCCTGAGAATTTTGACTGCCATATTTGAAAATGAGTCTTCATTCTTACAGTCATACAAAGAACAGACCACTTCATTAAACCACTTCATCACCATGTAAAATGTGTGAATACTGAAAAGGAAAGCGTGGCCAAAAAGGTAGTCATTTATTACTACATGCTTGCTAAATGATGTTTCAGTATAGCACTGTAGCTCTCAGCTTCGCTAGTGAACAGTTTGCTTCTGTAAATAAGGTTGAATTCAATGACAAATCAGTTTAAACAAAAAGTTAAGGCCCTGATAGTGAGTATTACTGAGAATGCCTGAATATGGGCAGCTTTATAGGTCACAGTAAATCAACATTGTAACATGAGAAGACAGTAGCACTGGTACAAGATTTGGCTTGCATGTGAGCCTTTTAGCTTCATGCCAATGAATGTACATAATCAGGCACTGAGGATATGATTTCACATCTCTCTAGCAAGTCCTGCTATTGATATATAGGTAGTGCCTTAGTGTAACGATTTATATGAGATCCTTTAACTACTTGTGTGAATGCAGCCACTCTTCATGTTATCAGACTTTTATGTTTTAATCGCTAGACTAACATAATATTACTAATAAGTCCGTGTCACCATTGTCGGTAAGATCTAACAATACTGAGTAGTAAATTGCATTGTATTCACTTGCACTTAAAATCTTACTGAGTTGAGATTATTACTGTTAATTTGTTTGTATAGTTAGGGTTTATTAATGTTTTTTTTTTTTTCATTATTATTTTAGTGAAATTTCAGTGTTCATTGTTTAGCTCATATTCATAGTTTGACACCAATCTTCCCAAACACTAAGTTACTTTAATGTGCTTCTGTAGAAGAGTACTAAATTTTTCCATTACTTTATATTTTAACCTCTCCCCGTACCCTCATTCCCCATTCCCCATCAACATTCTGTGACAGGGATGTTTCTCTACTGGGCTGAAGTGAATCCTGCAGAGGTGGACTTGCCTAGCACATAACTAATGCCCTGCCCACACTGTCTTGGCTCAGTTTTGTTCCTGAGACCTGCCTCAACCAACTACAATGTTTTTCATTTGTACAATATCTTGATATTACAAAGACCCTCTGGTGTACTCAACTGCCCCTAACTGATTAGCCGAGGTGGTAAAATCTCTCTCTCTCTCTCTCTCTCTCTCTCTCTCTCTCTCTCTCTCTCTCTCTCACACACACACACACACACACACACACACACACACACACACACACACACGCATTCCATTCCTGAAATCCGAGTTTCGCCAGTGTTCATCTTAGTCTTTACACCAGGTTGCAGATAGTAATCGCGACTATATCCGGTGGCAGCGGTGGGATCCATCACCAGGTCGGACCTCTGTGGAAAGGAGTCAGCCAGGCCACACACCATCTGCCCACTGCTGATGAACGCACTCCATGCCACGCACCCGACCAAGGTAAAGCATCGTGCCCGACACATACCTTAAACACACACCAAAGTATCATTATCACCTTTATTGTCTTTCACCTCCACCATCTTTATTATTATACTATCAGCATGAGTAACAGTACCAGCATAAATTTCACTGTCATCCTTACTGTCGTTATTGCCATTGTCATCAAAATAGGGTAGAATAAACCGAAACATAATAGGGCTGGACAGCCTTGTAGGGCGTTGTAAGAGGAGCATAACATCAAGGTAAAAATAGGCCGTGTTTAACGATATGTGAAGGATAATGCAGGTCAGACACATAGGATGGGGCAAAACAGCAGAATTATGTAACTGATTACAAAAAAAGCGCATCTGGAATAAATTCTAAACCCATAAGTACCCCCATCAACGAAGTTGGAGGAGATTATGCATTCACCTATGTTCGTTTGCTTGTTTTTCCAAGCGATATATCCAAAAGTTCCAAGTGAATTTTGGTGAAATTCAGTGGAAGAGTGGGCCCTGGGCCAAGAAAGAATGAACTAAATTTGGGGGCGGATCCGAATCCTATGTATTCCACTGAATCCGGATTCTGTTTAATGGCAATGGCATTGGCGGAGGTATGCACTTTCTGAATGCATTCTAGATTATTATGTACTGAAGAAGCAATCTAAAAACAACTGAATAAAACAACTGAATGCCCGCTCCGTCACGAGTCAATGGAAGTTTGAGAAACTATCCACGCCCTATTTTTTTTTTTTTTCATTAATTGCTCCTGTTTGCTGTACAGGAATCCGAAACTTAAACATCGTAAATATTATACATTTCAATATCCTTATTCTAAAATACTTCTAATCACTATTTTCTCCCAATCCTTTTCCCATGATAATAAACTGAATGGGGAGGATGTACAGTCGTCATCAAAAGTCTTGTCATCATCTCAAAGTTCTCTCTCTCTCTCTCTCTCTCTCTCTCTCTCTCTCTCTCTCTCTCTCTCTCTCTCTCAAGTGATTTAGATCTTAACTGTGTGTAATGCCAACAAATCGACATTCATATTTTTTTTGGTCACGGATCACTGTCATCAGGGTCAGTTACTGTGGATTCAAAAGACTAATTTTCAAAGTTCATAGAGATAAAAGCTGGACAGGAGACAGGACTTTTGATGCTGATTGTACAGTACTTAAAAGTAAAAGAAAATGCACAAATTGGAGATTCAGTTATCGGAGTATCGAGTGAAATGTGCAAGATATCCATCCAGAGCACTGTCTCTACTCATATCTTGCTTACGAGATGCAGTGGTGTAAACTGTTCTGAGAAGTTTCAGTCATTCTGAAGGTTGAGAGTACTTGAAAGGTACTTGAATGTAATGAAAAGTGCACCATCATACTGAAGAATTAAAGCTTTTAGCCGAATATTTACTTCTCACTTACAACGAGATGCAACGGGAGCGACCATTAAAGAAGGTTCGTACATCCTGAAGCCCGGCAGTATGTAATCCGCTCCCAGTCCTCCGTGGGCTATTGCAGACGGCCACAGTAACGCCCAAACGCCCATACCAGTCCACACCGCCCACATTCTGCCTCTAATCACATTCATCTTCGCCTGTCCCACCTGCAAACAAGACACTGCGCTGTATCATCGTTAGTGTTCGAGATTTCTTTCTTTTTTTTTCTTTTTTTTTTTTTGCACCTCGTTTTTAGTAATTTATTTCTCCGTATGAACTGTTAAAATTTTCTTCATCAGCAGCTTGATCATACCAGCACACACTGCCCACACCCTTACTGTCACCGCCCTTGCCTGCATCCTGTAAGCAAGACACTGGGGCTTTTAATGGTGCACGAACGGAAGCTGTGAAGTTTGCCGTGCCATAATAGTGCAATGATAACCTAATAAAAATATATTCTGGGTGATTAATTGAACAGGTTATGTGGTGTGAAGTGGAATTCAGAGGAACATGAGCAAAAGATGAAAAAAAGTAACCATATAGTCAAAGAGAAACAATATAGCTGGAAAACTGAAAAACAATGTGCAGAGGAATTAGTCAGTGAAATGGAAGCATAGCATTTCAGAAGTCATACATGGAGCACATACAACCAGTATTAAGTGATGATAAAATGCTGTGTGGTACTGGAAAGGTATCAACTGGCGAGAGAGAAATAGCATGGTCAGTTTCAGAAGCAGAACAAGAAAAAAAAAATGTAAGGGAAGAAATGGAAGGCGTGGACGCAAGACAGGAAATAGAATGAAAGAAGTGATGGCATTAGGAATGAGAAGGAAAAAGATGAGGAATGTTGTGGAAAATCAAGGCATATTTCTCTGGAAATGGGAAAATGTACTGATAAGAGATGTGTAGGTTTTATACGGGAAAATGTAGCTGAAGTAAAAGGAAGAATGAAAGAATACAACTAAATCGAAGCGAGATAAAATAAATAAATGGGCAACAACATAAATCCAGAGCGATGAGCTGAAATGACGAAAAAAGGGTAGTAACAAAAATGGCTGAGGTGAATGGTATACAAAGAAGGACTGAGGTGCTCGATGATGTGGAGGTCAAACTAGTGAAGAATGCTGCTAAAAGTTTGAGTGGTCAGGTAGCAGTTGTTAATATAAGTTAAACTTGAAAATGATACAATGTAGTGGGGAAAGCGTAGTGAGCTATTAATGGGAATTATACCAAAATGGCCAGGTTAGTGGAACTGTATCAATGGTACAAAAAAAAAAAAAAAAAAAATAGGCTGCAAAAGATAACCTTGGAATAAGGCTAATGAGTGCTGTGATTTCGGTAAATGGAAGAACAAGGACAGAAAAGGTAAGACAGGTGTCATGTCAAATAAGTAATAAACAAGGTAGATACCGAAGAAGTTTTTTAATGAGATATTTGAAGGAAGACAGTGAAAAAAAAAATGAAAAAATATATAATTTTTTTGGTATTAGAGGTTAACTACTAAATGCTGCGAAGGGTTTTTATATTGGGACTGACGCATGTGTATGAGCAGATGGATGTTTAAATTTGTGGCTCAGTATTAGTACTGGAGTTTCTATCTATTATCTGTCTATCTATCCGTCTATATCTATATCTGTCTATATAGATTGGTAGACAGGGGAATATGAGAGGAGAATAAATTTATCCCATATCTGATGTGTGCAAATGATGCTGCGTTGCTTAATGTGAGTGAAATCTTTGTTAACTGTTCCGAGTTTTGTGAATGTTTGTGAGTAGCAAGGCCTGAATGTTAATATGAATGTAAAAGTAAAATAATGGCGGGTTAGTGAGAAGGTGACTCAGATTAAGATGCTTTAGTGAGTGAAGAGAAATTCAAATTGATGGAAAAGTTCTACAGTAGTATATAAGTATGTATATGAAAATAACCAAGGAGGTAAAGTGACTGGTGCTATAAAAGCCTTGATATGAAACAGAGATCTGAGAACGAAGGGCACCAGAGAGGGGTATGTTTGTGTGTGGCTGTGTTAATTCTTATTTTCTTACCGTAATGAACCAAAGTACATTATATTCAATACTCTCAACTGCTTTATAAGTGTTCTGTCTTTGTACGAGTACACTACTTTAGGTAAAATTTTGTGATAATATCGTTATTATAATCAGTCCTATCATTTTCTAAATCAGGCCAAGGATTGGTACATACAGAGGGTGTCAAAATATACACACACACACACACACACACACACACACACACACACACAGTAGATAAAAAGATAGAGAGATGGATAGAATCGATAGATAGGTAAATATACATATAAATAAAAAGATAGATAGATATACATTACAACTCTCGTGTGTGGGAAGGCTCCACACATACAGCTCTGCTCGTCAAGATGGAGTCAAAGGCTTTTAGTCTCAGTAACTCTCCACTTCTTACTGGCTTAACCTTTACCTCTTCGTCGCACTGTTGCATTTTTATCTCTTTTCTATCGCTACTTCAATGGTCACTGCTCTTCTGAACTGCCTTCTTGCATCCCACTACTACTCTGGCGGCTGCGTACCACCCGTCTAGTAACAAACTCTCACCCCTTTTCCGTCCAACTCTCTAATGCAATAGTTAACCGTTACTTCCAGTCCATTCTGTATTCAACAGGTCAGCTCTGGAACTGCCTTCCTCTGTCTGTATTTCCTACTGCCTATGATCTTCAGTCTTCCATATGCAGTATGTCCAAGCATCTCGAAATGAACGGATCTTGAATTTGGCTGTCTGTTATTTTTTTTTTTTTTTTCTTTGGGGGAACAATTTGCGGATTCATGCCTTTGGTTCCTTCTTCCATTCAAAAAAAAAAAAAATGTTTATAACTGTGGTGATGAGATGTACAATATTGCTATGTGGTAAACCATTAACACAGGAATGTGAAGTCAGTTTGTATACCTGTTAGCCATTTCCTCTCTAGATGTTAGTATACAAATCATCATTCATATTCATTCATTCATTGCCAGACGCCATGTATCCCAGACGGGGTGGCCAATGGCTTAGAGTTAATTGTTTTACAGGGAGGGGCACTAATCCTCCACCAACCCCACTTGACACGTAGGGATGCCAACAGCATCTGGTGTTCCCAGGCGGTCACCCATCCAAGTACTAACCAGACCCAACGTTGCTTAACTTCGCTGATCGGACGGGAAGCGGTGTACTCAACGTGGTATGGCCGTTGGCCATATAAATGATAGTATAAATAATAAATTATTATTATTATGTGAAATACGTTTGATACTTTCTGGTCACACACTCTCTTTATATTACTTGTGTGAAAAAGATGAGAAATAAATATTGAGAAGAACCTTAGTTAGTCCTTGAAAATATTCATGGGACATAATCTCAGCATGTGCTGCGATCGCACCCAATAGAGAGCAAAATATAGATTAAAACACTGGTGTTAGTAGCACTCATCACAATTACTGTTGCATGTTTTATAAGAAATGCCAGCAGTAATGTTACTAGTACGGTTACCGAGATCTAAGTGATACTGAGGGATAAAGTTTCACTAAAAGGAATGTTAATGATGTCACTCACTTGATTAATCTCGCTAAAGTGGAGTGTTGCCTCTCAGTACAAGCTTTTCCTCAGTAGGTGTGCTTGCAATAATTACCTGTATTACTATTAAATCCTGTAATCTTACTGTAAAGATTTTGCTCTGTTTCGCGGTAGAAATATGTAAAAATACGACCAACAAAATGGTAATTTATTACTGCTGTTCAGTGTGTTTTGATGGAGTTTAATGACATATGACTTCACTTTGTGTTGTTCCTGCATTACCTTCATAAAGACGAAAATGGTTTTATTTTTACTAAAACGACGCCATTCAGATGCATCAATATAAAAAGCTGCAGCAGTTTCTTAAAGTAAAACGATACCATTATGATGCACGAATATAGATACTTGTGGTCATATCTGAAATAATCAACAACACAGTTAAGATTCATGAATATATAAAGTTACTGCATTATCTGAATGTAAATCGACACCATTAGGATGAATGAATGCAGATAGTTGTTGTAATGTTCGAAAATAAATCGACAACATTAATGTGGAAGAATATAGGTAGTTGTCGCAATATCTGAAAATAAAGCAACACCATTAATATTCATGAATACAGTATATAAAGTTGCAGTAATGCTTGAATCTTAATATCGTGAAGCCAGGAACGTGAACAGATTTCACCAATAACCTGTATTTTACTCGTGTAAATTGGGCTCCAGTTAAATGGTTAGGGGTGGCGTGGATATATAGCGTTATTACAGTGAAGCATTCAAGCCAGTATTGCTCAGGCTTGGAAAGATTTCTCTGGCTTCTTTCGCTGTAGGTTTAAAGAGGTGTACCTCATTACGCGAGGTTTCATAAATTTCTCTCCCTACTATTCATGCACAACCCTGAAGAGTAACTTCTATATATTTCTGAGCCTCCAAATTTCAAAGTAATGGAGCGAGACTAAAAACCATTTGATTATTGCTAATTCGTTGAGTGAGATGTAAATTAGGTTTTGACAGTCTGAAAAGATAAAAAAAGAAGTGAGATGTTAACCTGCTTTACTGCTGCCGATTAGTTTAGTATCGTATATATAGGTTTTGATATGGTTTTATGCAACGGAAAGGAATAAATTATGGCAATGCACTGAGCCATTTCACACTTACATTCCAGGGAGGTATAGAAAGCCATTTCAGATTTGCAGTATAGGGAGGTACACTAAACCATTTTATATTTGCCAATTAGTGGAGCATGACCTAATTTAGCTTTTAAGATGGTCTTGGAAAGGCATATGGAACTAGTGAAAAGAGGGTCCGTAATGTCTATAGCCAGATGTCTTTATCCCTCGTGCCCTCTAGTAAATCGCCTCCTTGCCAATTTGTCCTCCGCTATCAAACTGCCGTCCCTCCAACTCACACCACCCTTATTCATCTATGTCACGAGTCGGCTCGTGACATTAAATTTAGTGGAAACAGCGAACTTTAGTGGAATCCCAGTGTTTATCGTTCAGTTAACCGCTCACCCGGTCGGGAGTGTTTTCAAAACAATTTTTCAATATCATAAATGATCGTCTTTGTGCAAGACATTAGCGCTTCCGCTGAGCGATTTGTTGTGGGGTGTTTCGCTCATTCTAGCCGTTGGTAATGTGGCCACAACACTTCCCTCTTTCCCACGATTAAGTCAGTCGAGGTTTGAGCGCCACAAAAGCAGGTTGGGCCAGAGCGTGTAGTGCCGCCGTTCCTGAAATTCCACATAGTGTGATAGGCGAGAGACTTAGCGAGTGCAGTGTCCTTCCAGTAACGACGCCCAGTCATCCGCTTAGTCCACTCTTTGACCAGTATTTCTTTTCGTTTTTTTTCCTAGGTTTAAGAGTTTAGCTTTTGATTGAGCGAGTGAGTGTGATCTCCTTATTTGAATTCACTTTGAAATGTAAAGTAAATTTATTCCTTTGTAATCAATAAATTTAACAGTTCTTTTTCTTTGAGCTTAATGTAATGTAAACTCGTGTTTCATTTCTCCATATAAATCTTATTCTAGTTATAGCTCCAAGCTTGCATAAACGCTTTGCTATTCATAACTGGTACTTAGGCCAGTCTTTTGTTTAAGCTTAAATCCGTTGTGCCATCTAGGAGTTAATGCATCAGCAAGAACCCGTTATCATTGATAGCATCAGTTATTGATTGTCAGGGGTGGAGTCACTTTCTCCAGAGGCCAACAGTACTAATAAACAGCATTTGTGAGTAATTAGTCTCTGCTGTGTACTGTTGAGAAAGTTTATAAATTCTCGTTCGTAGAGAATCGGCGAAGCAAGCCAGCATAAAGTAATCATTGCTTGATTTTTAGCAAGACAATTCATTGTCCCTGCTATCAGGATTACTGAACATTATCCTTTAATAGTGCATTTATCTTAAAAACCCCGTGACAATATATATAATACCTTTCCAACCTATCCATCCCACCCATCCTTCGTCTCCGCCTTCCTCTCCCCTCCTCTATCTCACTTACGCTCGTCAGTATTCTAACTGTTCATTATATTACTGATTAGTTTAGCCTCAGTGGTATAGTGGCAGAGTTCTGGTGGGAGGGAGCCATGAACTAACGCGTCACGACTTGAATCCAAGAGATGTTTGATGTCTGTTCTGTCTCTGAAACGCTACAAAGGATGTATACTGGTCTCCTAAGGCTGAAATGACCTGGACTGCAATGGTTAATTTCGGGATCTCCTACTACAGACGTCTTAATGAAACTTCTCGAAGTACCAAGAACCAGAATTTTCACGAGACGAGGGAAAATTGCCTATGAGGACAGATTTATTAATTTGTCTTTTATTTCTTTTTTCCTTCTTCTCCTTTTATTATTGTTCTAGTGACCTTAACTTTGGACCTACGACACTGAAATCCAAACCTGACATAGACATGATTCATACGTATAACACACTTAAATGCCAGTGTTTTCTTCATTGCTTTTAATCACACGTACTTGATCCTCCAGTGTTTCTAGTGTGCATTTTTATACATTTATGCTAACGTTCAGTTCCTAATGTTTACACTATAGCTTCTTAAATACCTGGATCAGTGGAGGGCGTATGCGTTAGTAACATTTCAAACCCAAGGAATGCCCTCATCTAAGCTTTGCCAGGGAAGTAGGGTGTTCTCCAGAGGTTTAAATGATCTGGACAACGGGATACTTATCTTGGAGTCTCCTTAACCCTCCAAGAAGGTACCAAAATAGTGGAAGTGCTTTTTTTTTTTTTTTTTTTTTTTTACGTTCCACCACATTCAAGAGCCAGAATTTTCCATACTGTTTTCACATTCTCATATCACATCGCAAACATTCAACTCCCAGGGATTTCAGTAATGCCTTTTCCATATTTACGAGTATATCGCCTATCGCAAAAAGGAAAAATACATATTCAGATGATTGCCTTTTCTCTTTATGCAACCACTTTTGTTGGCTCACGTGTGCTGATTGCTCATATAAATAATGCAAAGTTTCAATCTGCATATGTAGGAAAGATTCTCTCTCTCTCTCTCTCTCTCTCTCTCTCTCTCTCTCTCTCTCTCTGCCTGTCTGCCTACCTACCTATCTACCCACCTACCTATCTATCTTCCTGTCTGCTTACCTACCTATTTACCTATTTATCTACATATTGCCTCACGTCACCTCTCGTGATGGTAAGACGACTCAGTTTGTTTCCCCCTTGTCTGCAAAGCCACATAGAATACAGTCAGTGTTACTTAAAGACTTGGCCAGATATGTTGCTCTTAATGAAATAACGTAAAGTAACAAAATATTCTCTTGGTGTCGACAAGTGGGTTGGTGGAGGGTTAGTGTCCCACCGCATAAAACAACTAACTCAAAGACAAACGGCCACCCCTTACGGGATTATGGTGTCTGTCTAAAAATAGATAGAACAAAATATTTCGGTTAATTGCTAAGTTCTTCGGTTGTCATATCAGACCTACCGAACCCACTTTTAGGCTCGTATTCTCAGCGGTTAAGGAAGCTCCCTAACACCTCTTCCTTACCAATTTATTTTGGATATGGCTAGGTAATATAATTTTGTACGGTATTTATGCAGAGTATGGTGATATTATAATGATTTAAGTAACACAGAAGAGGACGGCACGAGTAATGAGCAAAATGAATCCCTAAGGATGAGGTGATAGGGAGCTTCCTTAATCGATGAGAATACGGGTCCTTGTATCCACACAGTAATACAACAGCATACAGTATCATTAAATAAATCACAAAACGATGGTAGAAACAGACTGACAGTGGGGTATGGGATCATGAGTTATGGTGTTCTAAATGCTGATATCATTAACCTGGGGAAGTTTGTATCATTCTGTTCCTGCCAAATTCTGACGAGTTTATTCAGCTTAAGGACAGACTTTTCGAACTGGAGGGGCTAAAAACTGGATTGATAAACCCCTTCAGTACAAGAGGCCGTTCTGAAGCCGAGCAAAATCGTCTGAAAGCAGGATTAATAAGTCAGATTCCTTTTACTCTACCTTGGCCTAAAATCGTCATCTCTCCAATTTCAGTATCCAGCTGTAAGGATAGATTAGCAACGAAATATGGTGCTAGTCACGAAGAAGCGCTATGGAGAGGATGTAGAGCCGTAGCGTTGTTTTTTACTGCCACTGAGCTACGTGAAATAAGTCGTAAAAGAATGAAAATATGGGCCAAGTTAAGGTGAAAGGGGTATACCAAAGACGTCAGCCGGATTCAAAGTACTAACCTTTTCGTGGTCGGGGTAGCTCTAGTGTTCCATTCCAAGCATATGCCAGATGATTATGCAGACGAGAGTGAGTCATAGGAGCCCGAATTAAAGCCACGGTATCCTGCCATTTTCCAGAGGGATGTAGTTAATTATTAGAATTTTCACACTTGTTTAACATTCTCAGAAATGTGTCTTGCTTACTTTGCTTGCCAACAGGTGACGATTATTAACTTTTTTTTTTCACTTTCTAAGATTAGAAATAGTATAGTGATGGGACTGGACGTCTTCTCCATTAAGCCCTTCAGGACGATGATTTATTCTTATTATCTACAGCCGAGTTTATATACTGTCGGGGTACTGTCTAGCAGGGAAAGCGTTGGAGGTCATACTCTTTTTTATGTGCATGGAAGAAGGAACCGGATGCATAAAGCCGGCAAGATTGCTCATCATCATCATCATCATCCAATCCTGTGTTGTCCCATGAGGAGCGTAGGGAAATTGGTCCCGACATTTAAGATGAAAGTGACCAGCCTCACACATCCCTGAGTGGCATTATGTGAGCAGTAAACTCCAACCACCCCTTGGATGTAAATCTGCACAGGCTTAATCCGATTGGAGAGCCTTAATTACCCATTAAACCACCAGGCGCCATAATTTGGTTACATGGTTGCCACCTAGCGTATGAAATGGTTTCCTGGTGTACAGGAAACCATTTCCCTCCAAGCAAAAAAAAAAAAAAAATAGAAAGCAGAGAGAAAATATAAGATACGTTCATTTCGAGATGCCTGGATACACTGCGTTTAAAAGACTGGAGATCATGGAGAGTAGAAATACAGACAGAGGAAGACAGTTCCACAGTTTACCTGTTGCATATGTCAAGGACGGGGAGTAATGCTTAACTCTTGCATTAGAGAGCTGGACAGAAAAGGAATGAAAGTTTGCTGCCAGACGGGTGCTACGTGCCCGCCGTAGTGGTGGAGGGATGCAAACTGTTCAGAGGGACAGTGACTCCTTCGGTTTTGAAAATCTCTCACAAAGTCGAAAAAATATTGCCTTAGGGTAAAAATAATAAAACTTGAAAAAACAAAACATCTCCGTCACTGTATTTAAAGTGTTCATGCAGGCTGTATCTAAACCCTCCAGTCCGAAAAGTTATCCCTAAGCTGAATAAAACTTGGACTGATAGGAGAAGATAAAGATAAGTACTGGGGTTTCATTGTAGTTTATTTCTTCAGAGGGAATATCTCAAAATTTTATACTAAGTATGTCTCACAAGAGCGTATTGAGGCGAGTGCGGTTTTATGCTTGCTAACTCTCTCGCAGCCTCTCTAACTAGACTCCCCTTCTCGCTCTCTCTTCTCCAGCCTCCTAATTCCTTCTGTCTACTTCTCGCTTCTCTCTCGTATATGAGAGCTCCTGTCACGTGGATTATACGGTTGTCGAGTGTTCTAGAAGCTTGTGTGTTGTATGTGTGTATTCCTATCAGGCGTCACTAGGTGCAGACTGCACATTCCTCAGAGAGAATGTGGAGACGATATTTCCTGCCGGCCCTAGCCATGACTGACTTAACCTTCTAAGTTACTTCTATGCCACCAGCTATTATATATGATATTTTAGGGTCCTGACACTATATTTTTTTTTTTTATAGCTGTGATCTAACCCCTTTCACTCTGATGCTGTAATTCTATTCTTGCTACCTTCAGAATATTTTACTGAAAGATTCTATTCAAGTATAGTAATGAAGGGATGAACAAAGGTTGCATCTAAACCCTCCATTTCGATAAGTCTATCCTGAGCTAAATAAAATCATCTGCGTCATTCGGACTCAAATAAGACAAGGATAATTTTACATAGGCCCTTATTTCTAAAACTTATAACGGGATGGTATAAGCAAGTCTCATTTTTTATCGGTCATTTGTGGATCACCTATAATTTTTAGATGTGATTAGCATGCATCCCACATTAAAGAGCGCAGTCAGCAAAGACAAAGGTCAGACATGTTCTCCCGTCATCACATGTTTCAGAATTGAATGCAAAATATTTCAGGGACTCTCCAGACTTTTGCTTATCAAGTTTTAATAAAATGACCCTAATTTCTTTTATGTACTGTCACAAACAAACGTCATGACCTCATCCTTACATTTCTCTCCACTGCCTCGTAAGCCACCAGCAGCCGACTCCTGTGATTTATAAGGCAACGGATCAGTTTCACCAGTGCTGTGCTTTGGACTCACCAGACGAACTTTATAAACTGATGGAGGGAAAGCCAAGAGGCCAAGAGAGGCGACAGGACTTTTGTTGTTGATTGTACATTTCTCCCATGGGTGCTTCCCTTGTCTGGGTGTATTCTTTTAATAAACCTTCCAGCAGTCTAAAATCGTCATGGCCTCTTCTTTCAGTGCACCTTCCTCCTCTGTATAAATCGTATTGGGTCCTTCTTTCAGTGAATCTTCCATCGTCCTAGAAATCGCCATGGTCTCTTCTTTCAGTGAACCTTCCTCGGCCGTATAAATCGCCATGGTCTCTTCTTTCAGTGAACCTTCCCCCGATCTAAAAATCGTCGTGGTTTCCTCTTTCAATAACCTTCTTCAGTTATAGAAATTGTCATGGTCTCTTCTTTCAATGAACCTTCGTCTGTTTTATAAATTGTCACCACTTCGGTTTGTAGTGCATCTCTGTGTGTGTGTAAGTGTATATGGGTGCATGCGCATGCGAGCTCGTGTGTGTGTGTGTGTGTGTGTGTGCTTGCTTTGTGCTTTGCTTATTATTTGTGTGTGTGTGTGTGTGTGTGCACTTAATTCACCGGGTCGGTCAGGATCACTTGATGGTCGTGATCGTCAGCTTTTACCCTCCCGGAAGGGAGCTGAGAGCTCATATAGTCCGATCTAAGGGGCAAGGCTGTGACCTTCACACACCCACACACCCGTCCCCTTGCTCCAGGGGGACAGTAACCACCCACTTCGTCAGTGAAACTTTTCGCAACCTGAGCGAGGCGCGAACTCTCGTCCACCAGTTGGCAAGCGAGAACGTTACCACTGCACCAACGAGTGTGTGTGTGTGTGTGTGTGTGTGTGTGTGTGTGTGTGTGTGTGTGTGTGTGTGTGTGTGTGTGTGTGTGTGTGTGTGTGTGTGTGTGTGCGCGCGCGACTGTCTGTCTGTCTGTCTGTTTGTCTGTCTGTCTATTGTTTTAAATGTTGATGTGGGTTCTGTGCCAGGTACAAGGCTGTTAACAAACTTACATTCCCTCAGACTCCTCCTCTCGCCTCATCTGCAATCGATCTCGTTGTCCTTATAAACAGCAGTCCTCCTCCTCCAGCAATCAACCCCCACCACACCAAATGTCCGCAATAAAAACTGAAATAGCGAGGGAAATCCACTCCACACTAAATGAGAAATATTTTACGATCAGGCGACACGTTTTAGAGATTTCGTAAATTTTTCATTGCCGTTCCCAGAAGCCTTACTCTCTTCGTGGAAAATCATTGCGGCAGGTAAAGATGCGGAAAAGAACTTATTTGTCCTTTTCATACATTTCATCATTAGCGCCCACACACGCACACGCACTCAAGCACGAACTCATATACGCTCGTGCGCGCGCGCGCGCACGCGCACACACACACACACACACACACACACACACACACACACACACACACACACACACACACACACACACACACACACACACACACACACACTCGTTCTAATATCTTTCATTCCACCTCATTTACCAAGGTGTGGAAAGGGGGCATTAAGGGTTTTTTTTTTTTTTTTTTTTTTTTTTTTTTTTTACAGGACAGGGTGAAGGTTACATGAATTAATATTTGACATTCTTTACTCGTCCTGGGTTTCGAGCTAATGGTGTGAAATTCCAGTCCTCTTGTTTACTATATCCTTTTACCTCTAACTTGGCCTAAAATTGTCATCTCTCAACCCTGAATACTGTCCTGGAAGAAGAAATGAACTCAAAATGATAGCGCTAGTCACAAAGAAGTGCAATGGAAGGGATGTGAAAGAATAGTCCCAAGGAAGTGCTGTGGAAGTAATTTTAGAGTCATTGTGTCTTATTCTTGTCCCTGAACTACGACAAATGCAAAGAAGCAGGAAAAGGAAAAAAAAATCTGGTGCCAGGTTAAGATGAGAAAACGAGTAATGATATGCATATTGAGACGGGGGTCAGGTCAGGTCATATTTTTCAGGGCTGGGATTCTGAACTAATGAAGCTAATATTGTTGAACATTTCAGTGCCCATCGTGTCTTTGGATTGTGATATATTTCGATTCCGGAGCACTGAAGATATTATTATTGTAAGCTTAGACGAATCTCTTGGGGTTACTTTAGTATAATGATGTATTTCTTGTATTCATTTTTATTTATTTATTTATTTATTTCTCACCACGGAGATTTTTTTTTTCTTTCTTTCTTCTTTTGCTTCTCTCACCACAAAGGATGTATTTATTTTTGTATTTCTGGTATCGGACAGGCGACCTGATGCAGCAATGAAAACATCTCTAGAAGCGAAGGGGTTAATAGGAACTGTTTCATACCATCGGTTCTAGAGTCTCACCTATAATGAGTAAGAGTATTTCGTGCTGGATGATTAAAACGAAATTATGTCATGAGACTAAAAGGTCTAACATACATGTGTCTGATTTTTTTTTTTTTAATATAATTTCATACGTAATTTTTTTGGCGTGATATATATCA
>NC_136992.1:5755220-5812732 GCF_032717465.1 Coenobita brevimanus | reverse complement strand
ACAGATAGAATGAGAGGAAGGGGAAAGCAGAGATTCTGGTGCAGAGATGAAGTTCACGATTTTTCACGGCTGCGATGAGATCGTCCTACAGGTAAAGTTAGAACATAAGCCGTGCAGGGAAATGGCGTCCCTTTGTGATCTACAGTGCCTCGCCAGGGTTGGACCAAAGTCTTTCCCACAGCCAGATGCAAGGAAATTGAAGGAGGTTTGCCCCCCTGGCGAACTGTGAAGCTGCTTAGTTCCACCCAGAATGCACAGCGCCGTCACGTGTAACCTCGTCAGCGCCATACCTGGGTGATATTCTATGCAGTGTAACAGAAAATAAGGAAAGAAAAACTACTTAGAACCTCCTCAAAATGCAAACAACCGCCCCTGTCTTCTGTCTTACGAGTTAGCATCAGCAAATTTCCAGAAAGAGTGTCTAACGCTCAAGAGTCTGTAAAGCTGCTTTAGCTGAGGTATGGTATGGACGGTTTGTTTTCATCTGACGGAACCGGAATACCTTCACAAACTGAATACATATTCATGGGTACAAGAAATTCAGTGAGCTTTAGTAATGAGGTAGTAATGAGTCTCCTTGTTCACTTGTCAGAACTACCCTCAAACCCACGTACATTTTCCATCGACTGAGCTGAAATTGGTTGGGAATCTAGTTAGCGGAAAGCAAATCAACTATAGCAGCGTCCGTGACCGTGACTGTCCGTGGTCTTAGTAGCGCAATTAAGCTCCTGCATTCCCGATATAGTTGTTTTACCCAGACCTGGGGTGGCGCCGATATAACCAAGTGGCTCCACTGCATGGTGATACAAACGTCCCTCAACTCTCTCCCTATCCCCCAGCAGGAGGATGGTGGACTGCAGGAGTAGGACAGGTTTAGCCTGCAGTCCACTGGGTTCACATTACAGATGAACCTGAGGCTACGACTACCACCACAACCACCACCACCACCACCACAGCAACAACAACAACGACAACAACAACAAAAACTACTACTACTACTACTACTACTGCTACTACAACTACTACTAATAATAATAATAATAATAATAGCCTAATGATAATAATAATAATAACAATAATAATAATAATAATAATAATTAATAATAATAATAATAATAATAAAAATAATAATAATAATAATAATAATAATAATCTATCTATCTATATACCTAGGCTGCTTCCCCCAAGGAAAGGGAGGTAAGCAAGACAAGTTCACTCTCCCCATTTACTCATCCATTCAAACACATTCATTCGCATGTGGCCACAAAGAGGAGAACGGACAGATCCTCACCGCACCACACCGCACAAAGGTCAACTGCGCACTGCAATCAGAGACATCCGCATGAGGGCCCGACAGCAAGAACTGGTTTACCCCTGCCACATCATAACCAGACCCTTCCCCTTGCCCGCACCTGACCTGACTAGCTGATCAGACCAAATGCGGGAGAATATCCCCTCAGGGCTGCGTCATCACTTATTCATTCACAATTTCTCTCCATTTATTTCTGTCACGCACAGCCACTCTTCCTTGCTCAAAAGACATCCCTCTCGTATCCAGCGCTCTCTTCGCACTGTCCATCCATCCTATTCGTGGTCTTCCTTTCAGCCTTACACCTCTCACATCAGATCTAGTTATCTTTTTCACCAATCGCTCATTATCCATTCTCTCCATATGCCCAAACCATCGCAACACCCTCTGCAACCAGCTCTACCAGCCATCTCCCGAACAACTCTAGTTCTCCTTCGCACTTCATCATTTCGCACCCGATCCATACGCGTCACTCCACACATACTCCTCAGACACCTCATCTCCATTACATTCAAACTTTTCCTCTCTGCTACACTCATATTCCATGTTTCAGCCCCATATAACACTTGATCAGTACCATAACTTACCCTCAGCACAGCCTTCTCTTTACATCCCATTCTAAACTTGAACGACATTTTAAACACTTTTTCCATTCACTCCCAGCACCTTTTTCTTTCTACTTCATTTATTCTAAACTTAACTGCTGCATCTATTCTTCCATCCACAGCAACATGTGACCCTAGATATTTAAAATAATCTACCTCCTCAAGCAACTCACCATTCAAATAAATATTAATCCCCCTACCAACTATCAACATCGTACACTTCATCACTTTACTCTTATTCTCATTTACTTTCAATTTCCTCCTTTCCTTTTCCCTTCCAAACTCCTCTACCAACTGTCTCAATCTCTCCTCTGAATCAGTCACCAGTACAGTATCATCTGCAAACAGCAGCTGCTTCAGATTCCACTCTCCACCATCAACATTCACCAGATGACCTCCTTTAAAACTCTTGCAATTCACCTCCATACAACACCATCCATGTAAATATTAAACAATAATAGTAATAATATATAATAATAATACTATTATAACTTGGCCCAGAACTTCGTCCTTTCGCAGCTTATTTCTAGTAGCTCAGTGGCAGAAAATAAAAAAAAACTATGTGGCTCTATATCTTTCCTATAGCACCTCCTCATGACTAGCACCATAGTCTAATGATAACCTCTTCTTACAACTCTGCATTGAATAGGATGAGGTGGCAATTTTAGTTCAAGTTAGAGTAAGAAGCGCGTGATACTCTTGTTTCCGGAACTTGGACTGTGAGGGAAGAAATTTATGTCCTAAGCGAAAGATGGAAGAGGGAAAAATCAGTCAAAATAAAAGAAAAGCATTTGGGACCGAATGCTAAACGCCCGCCAGAATATGCTGTTGACCAAGTCCAGGATTTTGGCCATATCTTGATACCCTGAAGATTTCATGTTGATAGCTCAAGCCGTTCATGATTTATAATGGTGTTAAAGGCGGGCGATAAAAACAAGTTGACCTCTGGCGGCCATTTTGATGACACTGATCCCGAGTGCCCATTTTCGAACTCGGCCAAGATTGTGGCTATACTGTATCTCAGTACCCTGGAGGTTTCATGTTGATATCTCAATCCGTTCATGAGATATAATGGGAACACACACACACACACACACACACACACACACACACACACACACACACACACACAGGTGGGCAAAAGCCTTATCGCCCCGCCTTGTAAAGGCGGGAGATAAAAAAAAAAAAAAAAAAAAAAAAAACGAACCCCTGAGCTAGACAGTCTGTTCCCCGAGGTCTAGAAGTCTTCCAGCTCACCACAGACGGCAACATTTATTTTCGTATGTCACCGATTAGTTGCTTAACAACCCATCAACCATGCTCTTCGAGAATGAAAGTTTGACTAGAAGAGTGCATGTGAGATTTAGGGGGATGAGGGAGGGAGAGAAAGGGTGAGCTGGAGGGATGAGGTGGAGAAATATATGAGAGAGGAGGCTGTGAGTTAGAGGGAGGGCAGCCTCAGGCAGAGGGCAGGGTGACATGGAGGCTAATTGTCTGTGGCCACCCTTTACAAGACTGAGGCGTCTGGCCATAAACAGATAGATAAGTAGATGAAGGATAACTGGATACAGTCTAGGTCAGACTTGTGTCCTGCACTGGCAGGTGTGTTTTTATGACGTCAGTGGGCCTTGTGGAGGATCTTATAAGCCTGTCTTAATGAAACATAAATCCCCCGCCAAATCCTACTTCAGCCTGAGATCTGTGAAAATAGTAGTGATATATAAAACCAACATTGCCAACCCACACAGTGCACCTCTAGCATGTACACAATGAACTCCACTTAACCCCCACACTGAAACCTTCCACCTCTCCAACAGTATGCATCTCTACCTACTCACATCGAACCCCCAGACTTAACCCCCACAGTGAACCCTTCCACTTCCCCCACAGTAATCCCTGTCATCTGCACATATTGAACCCCCAGACTTAACTCTCACACAGTGAAAAAATTCGTTCCAAAGTGAGCCCTCACAGTGAACCACCACTCAGTAAAACCCAACTGTAAACCTCCACAGTGAACACCCAGCACAGTAAACCCCTCCTCCATAGCGACCAGCTCCTCCCACATTGAACTCCTCCACAGTAAGCTTAAATAATGAAACCTCAGTGCAAACCCCTACAGCAAATAACCCCTTAAAAAAAAAAAAAAAAATCCACCACTCCATACTGAACCCAAGATAAACCTTTCTACCGTATACTCACACCACAGAAAACTTCTCCACCTCTTCCTACTGAACCCAGAATGAACCCACCACAGTAAACACCCAGAGTGAACCCTCCCACAGTAAACTCCCACCACAGAAAACACCTCCACCACTTGATAATGAACTCCAGAACGAGCTGACAGTCAACCCCCCTCCAGCGATCCCTCCCACAATGAACCCAGAAAACCCTTCCACCACTCCATATTGAACCCCAGAATTAATCTCCCCAACACTAAACCCTCACCACAGAAATCCCCTCCACCATGTCATCTTGAACCTCAGAATTATTCAACCTCACAATAAAACCCCCACAATGAACCCAGAAAACCCCTGCACTACTCCATATTGAACTCCAGAATGATCTAGCCCACGATAAACCCTCCCATGGTGAACCCAAAAAAACCATTCCACCACTCCATATTGAGCCCCAGAATGAGCCCCCTACAACAAATCCCCAAAATGAACCCTCCACAGGGAACCCAGAAAATCCCTCCATCACTCCACATTGAATCCCAAGATAAACCCTCCCACAACAAACCCGTACCACGTACCACATAAAAACCCTCTACCACTCGATAATGAACCCCCAGAGTGAACTTTCCCACAATGAATCCTCCCACAATGAACCTTCCCACAGTGAACCCTCCCACAGTGAACCCCTCCCTTCCTTTCCTCCACACCCTGTGTATGAGCGGTATCACAGGGCTAATTAAGGATTGTGTGGCTTAAGCCCTTCATGCATACGGGAGCACTGGCCACAATTTATATACAGTATGTAACAGAGCCGCGTTGTTTGTGTGTTGGCTCGTTTGTCCTTCAATCACGCCCAAACCAAGTGCTGAGACCCCCAGACCCATATATATTCTGAATCAGGGTGACTCAATGATGGGTTTAGGGGGGTCAAAATTCAAATTTGGTTCATCTGAGGTCACCGGTAGTGTTCGCCTTTTTGGCCCGGGCAATGTCAGGTACCCCTGCAGCCCATTTTTTGTCATGGAGACTCACATGAGCTCCAGTTCGGACATCGGCTGTGTCAGGTTGACCTCCAAGGTCATTTAAGGTCACCGTTCGGATTTTGTTCGAGGCCACTGGCAATATACTCCAATGACTGGAGCCAGCAGCATAATTTTGGCATGGAGGTTCACATACCATCCAGTTCGGACATAGGCTATGTGATGTTGACCTCCAAGGTCATTTGAGGTCACCGGCCGGAGGTCATTTGAGGTCACCGGTAATAGTAAACAAGTGCCCACAAATACTGTGCGTTAGTCTGCGAAAGCTGAAATAGAAAGTTCCTGGACCTATTATCATCCTTCTTCAAAAGCATAAGAGGTACATGGTCTTTCTGGAGTAGAAACAAAGATGGAACTAGAACAAATAGGATTAGAGTGTTCGCCTTTTTGGCCCAGGCAACCCCGGGTACCTTTTCTAATAACAATATAATCACAGACTACACCTAAGAATAATGGGAAAATAATCAAAGTTTTGAGAACAAAAAACCACTCCTCAGGTAAGCAGAATCATGTTAATCAAATTAATATGTATGTACAAAAGCAGTCGTGAATTGAAAAAGACGAATGACATACATAATCGGAAAGAACACATGGACGTTATGAGAAAATTATTAAGGTCGGATGGATGACGTAAGCAAACATAACCCACCAACCTGCCTGATAACCTCAAAAACAGGTAAAAGTATTACTGAAAACGATTAACTTTTTGGGTATACCAGTATTAAGCAATAAGTCAGCTGAACAGAATTTTCAGAAGCTGGAAAGAATACGATGAACATGGAGAGAGAGAGAGAGAGAGAGAGAGAGAGAGAGAGAGAGAGAGAAGCCTATAGCTTCTTTATTATGACACGTGTATTTTTTTTTAATAGATTCCTCTCTAGGTAGCTAAAATAAATAACACATAAATAAAAGTACTTCAGGTTATAGCAGTGGTTAAGCCCTTAATCAGATGACATCTTTTTCTTCTTAATTCTTGCATTCTCAGGACTGTTTTATTTTACTTAGGTAAAACCACTACTACTTAGGGAGTAAATGATGAATACACCTAACCTCTCCCTTTCGATGTCTCTCCAAATCTGAAAAAGAATAAGACATGGAATCAGTTGTATCAGTAATACTGATGAAAATATTAAGGTTCAGGAAACATACCGGTATTTTAATATACGGAGGAGGTGACGATAAGAACACCTATATCGACGCTATGAATGATGGCACTGATATTATTGATAAAGGTGACGATACACTTAAAGACATCCCTCAGGACTCCTTGAACAATGATGATGATGATGATGTGGAAGGTCATGATTATAATAACGATGCTAATTTTGATCATGATGATGATGATAATGATGATTATGATGATAATGATGACGATGATGATAATGATGATGATAAATTACCACCTTTTGCAGGTTGGTGCAAGGCTCAGTGATTCATGATGCCTTCGTGTTATTTCTTGTATGCCATCACCTCCAACACCTACCTCACCCATCCCTTCCCTCTATCGCTGTCGGATGGTAATGATGATGATGATATAAATCCACGTCTTGCAGGCTGGTGTAAGGCCCGGTGTTTTGTGCTGCCGTCCTGTCAATCCTGGTATGCCATCACCTCCGACGTCCCCGACTCCGGCCAGAGCATCTCCTGTAGACTTGTGGCCAACCTGCCCACCAGCAGGCAGATTGAGCCCCACCCCGCAGCTGTCACAGGATATGGTTAGTTATTATTATTATTATTATTATTATTATTATTATTGTTATTATTATTATTATTATTATTATTATTATTATTATTATTATTATTATTACATTGTTGTCGTTGTGATATTTCAGTCGTTTTGTAGTTACTATCATTACTTGCATTCTCCTTTGAGATGTATTTTTCACCATTCGTTATTATTATTATTATTATTATTATTTATTATTATTATTATTATTATTATTATTATTGCTTGAGATTTATTTTAGCTCAATACATCTTTAAACACCGTCACTTGTGTTGTAGTAGTGGCTGTAACTCAAGGTTCATCTGAAACGTGAACCTAATGAGGTGAAGGATGAAGATGATATACTTGCGCAGTAGGGAGGGAGTTAAGGGGCGTTTGTAGAACCAGGCCGAAGAACCGCTGGGTAATATTGCCAGTGCGCGGACAGTAGGTAAATTGATAAATAGTTTGCACATGAATAGCTAAAGAGAGAGAGAAAGAGAGAGAGAGAGAGAGACAGACAGACAGACAGACAGACAGACGGACAGACAGACAGAGACAGTGTGTGTGTGTGTGTGTGTGTGTGTGTGTGTGTGTGTGTGTGTGTGTGTGTGTGTGTGTCTGCAGCAAGTTCACAAACATCTTGTAAAGCCCTCTGCATGTAAACTCCTTTCATACCAGCCAACCTTTATGTATACACAGCACTTCTCTCTCCACAGTCATCCTCATCTCTCTCTCTCTCTCTCTCTCTCTCTCTCTCTCTTTTCATTCTGGTATACTTACTGAGCTCTGTCTCTTCCTTCCAACCTAGCCACTGAATGAAATCAATCTACAGCATCTATCCAAATAGTCTTTTTTACAAAATGAGAATCGGCACACCTACCACCATCTTACCTATTTACCTACTTACATGTTTACTTACTGTATATATCAGGTGACATACCTATCTACCTACCTATCTATTAATTAACTTACCTACCAGTATACCAAATGACGTGCATCTATAAAATAACTTGCGCTCTAAGCTCCCCTCCTACTAACCTACTTACTTACTTTCTGACTTCCTTACTTACGTACTTGCTTATTTTCTTTTCTTTCCAGTATCATACCTACCTACCTACCCACCTACTTACCTACCATCTAGCATGTACTTGCTGTCTGTTAACTCTGCTTATCTGCTACCGGTACCTATCGACCTACTTCCCTAACAGCTACCTACTTACCTATCAGTATATCTACATTCCTTCTTACCTACCTGCCTGCCATTATACCTGCATTACTTCTTTCCTACCTACTGCTAGTCTACCTACTAACCTACCTGTCAACCAGCCCATTTAAATATCTCTGTTTCACTGTCCTTACCAGTCTACCTATATACCTATCAATCTATCTAGCATATTTGCCTACCCACCTACCTACCTACCGACCTACCTACTTACCTACCTACCTGCCTGCCTGCTTGCCTAGCTACGAACTTACTAACTTATCTGGTTACCTACGTACCTGCTTACCCAACTATCTACGTATCTACTTACCTACCTAACTATTTACTTTCTATCTACCTTCCTAACTGATTCCCTACCAGTCTACCTACCAGATTATCTACCTGCCTACCAGTCTTCGTACCTAGCGACCTACCTACCTGTTTACCTACCTATCAGCACCTACCTACCTACCTGCTTACCTGTTCACCAACCAGTCGACCTACCAGATTACCTACCTGCCTACCCGCCTACGTACCTGCTGACCTTCCTATAGGTTTACCCTACTGTCCGTCTGCCACCTACCTACTTACCTGTCTGCTTACCAACCTTCCGGTTTACCTGCCTATCAGTTTGTCAGCCATTCTATCTACCTACCTACCTACCTGCCCACCTGTTTACCTACCAGTCGACCTCCCAGAATTCCTGCTTAACTTGTGACCTTCCCTCCTGTTTACACTGGCATTACCATAACTCACACCACCACCACTCTGTTTGTCTTACTCCTTACCTGGCTGGGTGTCGCGTAGGGCTATCAGGCGCTACCTAGGGACTATTTGAGAATACATGGGGCTACTGTGAATGTTACTGAAGGCTACCTGAGACTACCTAAGGAATACTGTGAGTTACTACGAGTACTGAAGGCTATTTAAGACTACGTGTATTTATCTGGAGATATTGGGACTATTTTCGAGATTGTTTGAGGGCTACGTGAGGATTTTTGACGATATTTGTTTGTGTGTGGGACAGCTATTTGTAGTCTGATAGAGGAACATCGAGGAAATATTTGGGACTACTTGAGGCTATTTGGGATTATTCAAAGCAAGAATATTTAACATGTGAAAGTGTATGTGTAGTCTGGTGGTGCTGTTTCTCTTTTTTTTTTTTTTTTTTAAATAACAGAACGGAGGAAGGAAAAACAAATGGGGGGGAAAAAATAATCCATACACCAGATTACTGGTGTCCTCCGTTCATAAAATATCTGTAACAGTTAGACTTGAACAGTTGTAGGTTAACGGAATAAAGATTGACAGGGGCTATCAGTGCTATTTAGGGCAGTATGGGGGTTATCTGGGACTACGGTGGGAGATCTAAAGATGAGGGGTTATAATTTTGCGACGTTTGGGGTTGCGTGGAAGAGCTGTTGGTAGTCTGATATTTAGTACAAAAAGGGCTACATTCGATAGTTGGGCCTATTTGCTGCTTTTGGGGGCTGTTAGGCATACTAGAGGCTATTTGGGACTATTTAGAACTCTCGGGGACAACATAGGAGTTTTAGGGGTTATTGATGATATTTTGCGTTATTTAGGCTGGGTGGGGGTCTTGAGGTCACGGGTACTACGTTGTATTACATGACTCTAATGGGGCTACGTGGAACTATCAGGCCTGTACGTGGGACTACTGGGTAATTTAGGTCTACGTATGACTATTGGATGATAAGTTGGGCTACTGGTTCTATATGCTCCTAGGGACTATGTAGGGATATTCTGGTCCACGTGAGGTTGTCTGAAGCTATGTGAGGCTACTGAGTGCTACCTGGGACAACTGAAGAAGCTAGAAGCTATATGAGGCCACCGAGTACTACGTGGAACAGTTGAGAAAGCTAGAGGCTATGTGAGGCTACCGAGTGCTACGTGGGACAAATGAGGAAGCTAGAGGTTATGTGAGGCTACCGAGTGCTACGTGGGACAAATGAGGAAGCTAGAGGCTATGTGAGGCTACCATAGAGGTAGTCCGACTCTGGGCAAAGGTTTCAGGGCCTATTTCTTGGGGGCAGTGGCCTATCCCAAGGCCAAGTAGTCCTACACCACCACATGTCACCACTTCGGCGCGACACCAACCGTCCATATTGAATACATGCTAGGACTGTCTCATATAAGACTGGTGTCTGGTATTATCTGGGGTTCATTTACGACATGTCGAATGGTCAACTGGTTGATCAAGAACGTCTGCTTTTTATGAAATTCAAATCCTTAAACTGTTCCCTGCCCCAACCGGGATTGGAACCTGGGTTCATTAGGAATGCAGGCCACCTCTCTACCGATTCAGCCACTGGAGAGCATTGACGGCTACTGAGGCTTCTTAAGGCTATTGTAGATTACTGGGATTTTGGAGCTACTGGGATAAAATGTATGTGGAGCTACTGAGACTGTGTTATGTATTAGAGGTTATGTGGAGCTACTAGGGCAATGTGAAAGTATGTAATGTTATTGTCGGCTATTAGGGGCTACGGGATGCTACATGGTGGAATGTGGAGGTATTGAGGGCTACTTTGGAGTACTGGAGGCAGGTGGATTTTTCTGAAATGTAAGAAGCTGTGTGGGGTTATGGCGAGCAATTAGTTTTCTGCAGTTTTAGTTTGCTAAATGGGGATATTTCAGGCAATATATTTCAGGCAATATATTTATTATAAATACTGATTCACCAGACGTATTCTTCGTTTGACTAGAACTAAAAATTACAAATCATCTTTGTAAATGCATCTCATATTCAAACAGTAAACTTTGAGTGTCATCAACAGAGGCCCAAATTTACCAAATAAAAAAGTTTTCATGACTGGAACAGCTATGATTTTTTTTCAGCTGATTTTGTTGTGTTTAATGACCATATTTACTCGTATTTAGGTCTGAAGGAATGTGTTAGTATTGTTTTGAATACTTCTCCAAGGATGAATAAAAATGTGTTTCAATTTTTATGCAGCTATACACAAGCTAAATACAATGCTGCAAGTGGAGCAGGTAATAAAAATACCTACTATACCTGCAGTAACCATTATACGATGGGTGGCCACCAATGCATAACATTGTGGCTAAGACCAGTCGATTGCACTTGTCACAGGAAGATCCCTCTTTGTCCTAAGGTTTGGAACTGTATAAATAAACTTCAAATGACGACTGGCGATTAACAACAATATCTTACTCTTGTTACCGCATAAGTTGTTTCACTGGCCGCAGGGAGACACCCCCTGTCTAAGGCTGCATCCATACCAAATGCTTGCTGGCACAGGTGTGAGTTTCGCACATCGTAACCCAGAGAAGGTCTAGCCCAAACCAGCCCATGTCAGGTGGAACCACCTGTATGGGTTACAGTGACACAAAATTCCTGCTCACATCCGCCCAAACCAGCAAGCATTAAGGGTAAATTAATATTGTTTATAAACTCTTCGGGAAAAAGAATATTTCCAAAGGCTGTGTGAAATGCTCTTACACTAACAATATAGATTTTTTTTTTTTTTAAGCGTCCTCGGGGAGAATTAAGGGTTCCATAAAAGTAAACATTGGATCTGATTAGGATTTTCACTTCACTGCACTATCAGGGAAAAATACACTTGAAAATGGCTTCGCCCATCGTAAAGAGCCCATCGGTGGCAAAAGTTCCATCGAACCCTGAAAGTGGTGTTGTGGCGGATCCAGGGAAGGTAGGCGTGTTGAGTGGGGAGGGAGGGGGATGGGAAGTGGGAGAGATGGGTAGTCCATGGAGTTCGTAACCCGCTTCCCCCCTTTTGTCTTTTTAGCTGCGCCATAGTTTTCCTATGAAGACCGTCGAAAGAAAAAAATAATTCTTCTCTCTTTGTTATGCACCATTCAGTATTGCAACATTTTCAGCTCATAAAACTCTCCAATAACTTGAGTTTTACTGCAGTCTGTACGATCCAACTTGGCTATATTGCCACGCCTTCCCAGCCACCAACCGAAATCAAGGAAGGTCTTCGTGAAAATTACGAATAAATATGAACATACACGAACTGTGTGACAAGATCGATGTATTTTCAGGACGAAAATTATAGATAGATTTGACTAATAGAAGGGGATGTGGATGTACTGTCTTTAGGAAGAAAATGAAGTGGAAGGCTTTGCTAAATTCCACTATCCCCTTAGAAGACAACCAGCAACAGCTGGCGTTATATTCAGGTCCCTAATTAAACTACTGGGCGAATAAAGGCAGGAGGGAAACGAACTGCATCTAACATTCTGACCGGCCATGAATTTCACTTTGGTTCTTCCATTTCCGGGGATGATGTATTTTACCTGACAAAATTTCCAGTTTACAATAAATAAATTGATGAACTCGATCGCCATGATCAGTCTTCTAAAACGGGTGAGGTTACAAAATACACAACGATATTCTAATTCGTTTGATTGTTACTGACTAGTTTAGGATGTAAAACTGTTAGTCGCAAATGCCCTCCCAACCCCCCCCCCCAACGACCACGGCCCCCCCCCCCCCCTCTCTCTCTCTCTCTCTCTCTCTCTCTCTCTCTCTCTCTCTCAACTTCCCTCATTTCAACCTGCACTCTCATTTGTAAAAATCCATCCATCCATCAGCCAGTCCTTTTTTACCTTAACATGAGCGTAGGGGCCAGGAAATAGGCTACTCAGTCCCCAATTTTACTGCAAGGGTGACCAGCCTTACTCGCCCATGACTGGCATTGTGTGAGCAATACCCCAATTTTCCTTTGTATTTAGACCTTCTCTGACTCCATCCTTTTGAAGCTCCTTAACCCACCAGACCGCTAGGGGTCATTTGTCCATATGTTAACAACAAGTGTAGTAAATTATTTCCTGGACTGCAAGAAGCTATCTAAGCCGCATCCACACGTGTCCCCGAACATGTGTTGACAACACATCTGGCAACATTTTTGGATACATGTATGCAGCAGTATTTGGACAGATGTATGCATACATGTTATGGTGCAGCTTCAAGTTTATTGACAGCAGAGGTGATGCTATAAGTCTGTTCATACGAGGCGGTTGAGACCTCATCAAGCTGTTGCCATCATGATCTAGACGCTGTTGTTTCCAGCATATTTGTAGCTTGTTCGTTATTGTGTTGTTTACATGTTGACAGCACATGTTACGCCACACTTGTGAACGCGCCCTAACTTGTCACTCAGAGTAGAGTCATTTAAGGTTGCCCTACATCGAATGAGTGGATGGTGAACGCCCCCTCCTACATTCGTTTCTAATAATATGAACGTAAATCTTTTCCACCGTCAAGCCTGCCACTTCATCTGACTGGAAAACCTGACGACCACCTCATTACACTCACGTCCAAAAATGTGATAGCCTAACATTTTTTACTTTCCATTCTGACGTGTTTTCTGTTACTGAAGCACTTATCATCCAGCTGAGGTTTCTCTTGACTAAAAAAAAAAAATCGTATGATGTTTGAATGAAATACCTTAATGCTGACAGTATTAATTCGCTTTTGATTCTAACTTGGCCTTTCATTCTGAATGCTGGGTTGTAACAATAGATTAACACCATTTAAAATGAGTGGATCCATTTCAGTAAAAAGCCTGAAATTGTAACTCTCTGACAGCTAGAAAAATGTTACCCTTGAAATAAAATCGCAACGTGTCAGCCAGAGTGAAATATCGGAGTGTGTTCGTGGCAGGCAAAAAGTTGTGATGCGCATTTTCAGTCCCCAAAGCTGATTCCAACGGCGTAATGTTGGTGAAAGGAGGGAGGAGATATGGAGTGGGAAGGAAACGGAAGAGGGAGATGGAGGGGGGGGATGGAAGAGGGAGGAGGAAAGGGAGATGGAAGAGGTAAAGAGTAGGAGAGGAGGAAGGAGAAGGCGGAAGGGTAATGGTGAGAGGAGGTAGAGAAAGGGAAAGTTGGCGAGCGAGGTTGAGAAAGAGGAGGAATAACGTGGGCGAGAGAGAGAGAGAGAGAGAGAGAGAGAGAGAGAGAGAGTATAAAAGAGAAAGTTGGGGGGGGAGGGGTAAGAGGAAGAACGCGGAGACGGGTAAGGGAAAGGTGAAAGAAAGGGATGAAGGAGGAGGAGGAAGGAGATGAAGGTGAAGGAGAGGAGAATGGAAAGGGAGTGGGAAAAGGGATAGTAAAAGAGTGTAGGAAAGGGATGGCGAGGAGAGAAAGCCCAAGGAGAAAAGGGGAAAGAGAAGAGAAAGAACAGGAGGTGTGAGGATGAGGGAAGAGGGAGGGGAGGTAAGAGAAGCCAGAGGGAGGAGGGGAAGAGAAAGAAAAGGAGATGGAGGACATGAGACGTGGGGAGGGGTAGAGTGGTGAGAGGTGAGGTAGGCTAGAAAAATATAGACCTGAGTAAATTAGGTCGATTTAATCTGCCTTTTTTGTCTGTTCAAAGTTAATCAAACATTTTTCTCTGGCAACTTAGCGGTGTGTCTTTCGGTGGCCTCGGGGATTATTATTGCCATTAACGAGACGCTGTGGGAAACATAGAGACTGGGTATAATCACGTGAAGCTTACAAGCTCTGAATTTTGCCTGGGTGGATAGTAAAAGTTTCAGTATGTTTTTTTAATCTCTCTCTCTCTCTCTCTCTCTCTCTCTCTCTCTCTCTCTCTCTCTCTCTCTCTCTCTCTCTCGTACTTTGTGTGTGTGTGTGTGTGTGTGTGTGTGTGTGTGTGTGTGTGTGTGTGTGTGTGTACTGTAGCTTGGTGTTGAGTTAATTTAGCTAAAGAGAGATACCCTCATAGTAAGGGGTTACAATTCTTGGTGCAGAGGGGGATCAGTTTTTCATTTTCACTGTTTCGAAAAATTGTGTCTGATCTTGGCGACACGTCTTTACGACTGTCATTGTCCACCTCTTCATTTCGATGATATATTCTTCATTATATTCTGCTATCTATAGGCGATTTTATTCAATATTACTGCTGACGAATTTATTAAAGCTATATCATCCCTCCTCCCCCTCCACCAGTTTTAATCACCAGCCCGAAACTGAACGAAATCGTCTGGAAGTAGCATTAGAAAAAAAAATCATCACAGGATGTACACCTGGTCAATCGTCTGAACAGGAATCCCACTTCATTACTTTGGATCCCCACAAGTCATGTAAATTACTGACTGGTACTGCGTATATAAGAAGTGCACAGTTAAGTTTCTGTTTATTTCAGCCCCTTCTCCCCCGCCCCCCTTGCTCTCTCTCTCTCTCTCTCTCTCTCTCTCTCAGCTAAACACACAAATTATTACAGTAGCTACATCGCCAATTGGTAATCCCTCGTCCGTGTTCACCCAGTCATACCATTAGGGACCTGGAAATAACATCAGCGTTGCGGGAAGCTGAGAATTGGCCATAAATCACTGGTGGTCTTGATTACCCTCGTGCAGTCGATAGGCATTAGTCTAAGGCCCATATTCTCCTCGGTTAAGGAAGGTCCCTTGCACCTCTTCCTCAGCTATTTATTTTTTGGATCCGGTAGGTTAGTATCTTTGTTGTCCCTTACTTATGCAGAGTATGGTGATAACGGAATGATTTGATTAAACACAAAAGAAGATAGTAACGTATAATAAGCAAACTAAATCTCCGAGAAAGAAGTGTTAGGGAGCCTTCTTAAGCGACGACAATACTGGCCTAAGACATTTTGTTCTTCATCTATGGTCCTTTTACCTTAACATGGCCCAGATTTTTTTTCCTGTTGCAGCTTATGACGTAACTCAGTGGCATCAGATTACAATACTTTGGTTCTGCGTCCCTTGTATAGCACTTCTTCATGACTGGTATCGTATTCTACTGTTGATATCTTGTTACAGGTCAATATTCAAGATGAAGAGATGGCAATTTTAGACCACGTTAGAGTAAAGAAAGTATAGTAAGCTAGTTTTCAACTTATAGCTGTTTTAAGCTCTTCCTAGTGAAGATTATCAATAAGCTTTTTACACCTGGTTTCTTTGCAGCTGCTGTTGCCGAGGAGAATACGGAAAATGAAAAGCCAAGCACGAGCAGTATGGAAGACACAAAGAGTGCAACATCCAGTGAGAATTTGTTGCCTGGTAGAGAACGAAGAACAACACTGGCTTTCAGTGCCGCAAAATCTTCATCTACGGATCCATTAGCAGACACCAAAGCTCCAGCAACACCAGTCATTACCACGTCAACAGCCACACTAGTAAACACAGAGACATCAGGAAATACCACAATTGCATCAGGGCATACCACTTCATCTCTAGAGAACTCTACAACTTCATCACCACCAGGAGATACAACTACACAAGCAAATACCACAACTACTACATTTACAGGCACAACAACCAACACCACAACTACATTGCAGACTAGGCCAACCATACCCACAGGTTCTCTCCAGATGATTTCGACCTTTACTGATGAAACTGGGTGCATCATAAACCATGCAGTTACAGCCATATCTTTGAAATTCAGAAGCACAGACCTCGTGAACCTAGACTATCTCAGATGTACCAAGGTTACACAAGGTTCTTTCCTGGAGCTCATCAGTGAGTTGGAGAAAGTAGAGGTGTCCACTGATGAAAAAGATCAAAATGTCTGCCCTAAGAACTGGGTGCTTGTAAGTTTTATTGGCCAAGATACAAGTGGCAGTGTGGATGATTTGTGGAATAACCCCATGTCCTTTTATGGCATATGTCTTCCACTTTCCACAGACTACTATGCTCTGGGCAATGAATGCACTGTTGTCTACATCTCTCACGACAAGTGGCCCTGGGAACAAGACGATAGTGTACACACTGACCGATGGGACAACTGGTTCGCCTGTCCTGTTGGATATGTGGCAGTTGGAGTACATCGAGTGAAGCAAAATGACAGAAGAATCTTTGAATCAATGACCTGTTGCCCCTTGGTGCAGGTACAGCAGGCAAAATAAGGCAATGATCAGAACAGGGATTCAGCAAGGCACCATTGGCGATAAATGATTGTAATGTTAATGAAGTGAATACCTATTGCCTTTTAATGTAGCCCAAATCACCATTATGTTAGCCCATAACAGGTAATCTAGAATGAGCAAACAGATTTACCAGCACATGAGTAAAGGAAGCCAGTCTGAAGGACTTTCACGTAATTATCTGTTGTCTTGTGGTATAGGTCTCATCACCAATATGCAAGATCATATTCTCATAGGCACCTTTTCCTTAATGATCTGTTTTGCATATGACGCCTTAATATATTCTTCATTGTTCCTTTGACATTCCTAACATTGATATATTGTCGATTGCACAATTACCTTTCAAGAGAAATTGCAAAATAATAATAATAATAATAATAATAATAATAATAATAATAATAATAATGATAATAATAATAATAATAATAATAATAATAATAATAATAATAATAATAATAATAATAATAATAATCATAATCATAATAAACAAAATAATAATAATGGTAATAATAATAATAATAATAATATTAATAATGATAATAATAATAATAATAAAAATAATAATAATAATGATGATGATAATAATGAAAATAATGATAATAATGATAATAATGATAATGATAATAATAATAATGTTAATAATAATAATGATAATAATAATAATGATAATAATAATAATAATAATAATAATAATAATAATAATAATACCAATAATAATAAAACAATAATAATAATGATACTACTACTACTACTACTGCTACTACTACCACCACAACCACTACTACTACTACTAATAAAAATAATAATAATTATAATAATAATAATAATAATAATAATAATAATAATTATTATTATTATTATTATTATTATTATTATTATTACTATTATAATAACTGACTCGATCGAATACGTTTATGTGAAGCTACAGAATGTGGTGAATGTTTTTGGCGTATCCATTGGATCCAAAATTTCGGGGGCTTGAATGATGAGTGAATGGAGGTGTGGCCCATTGGATTGGGCAAATTAGGGCTGTCTGGACATTGCTACTCCTCACCCTGCCCTAGGATGGGAAAGGAGGTCCGGATGATAATAATAATAATAATAATAATAATAACGAGAATAATATTAACGATAAACACGCCAGACAGAGGTGCAAGAAAATCCCCATAGAGTACAAGATTACCATCGTTAGAACACAAGCAAACAAAAATAATGAACAGAGCAGAGATCCACATAACACTACTTATGGCCAGCTTTATGTATGATCAGTTTGCTTTCATCTGAGGGAGCTGGGCCACTCTCACAACCTGAATACTAATTCTTGTTGCATGATATTCAATAAATCTTTGTTATGAGGCAGAAAAGAGTCTCGTTGATTACTAGTCAAATTTATTATCGTATCTGACTCCACCTGGCCATAAACTAAGCTGAAAAGAGGTTAAGGATCTCTGTAGAGTGAAAACAAACCGATTATGATATCCCTTATTTATAAATGAATGGCAAGGCAGGGGGGTTGTTGAATCTTTCATGTCTCCTTTTCGTTTTCTTCTTCTTCTACTTCTTCGACAGAAACAATAAACGGGAGACAGTGGACCATATAGGTGTTAATCACTCCAGGTCGAGATATGAAAAATACAAAATAACTGGCAATTATAATACTAAAATAACTAAGCTTTAAAAACACATGAAGAACACGTAATAGAGGAAGCTTTTGAACTCTGCTTTTCTTGTCACATCTAAAAATAATACTTATAAAATAAACCCCAAGTTCGTAAAATAATTTTCCTTGTAATTTTTTCTTGGTAGTGCAGTTTGTGTTGTTGGTCTTGGATTTATTGTCTCTGTTCAATAATGTTGTTAGAAATCTTGTGTGTTGATGTTAAACTGTTTGTAGTAAATTTCATCTGCTGCATATTCTCCATAAAAGTTGCAAATTCAACATATATTCACAGGACACATGTCTTACAATGCCATAGAGAATCATTTCATGAAATTTGTACATCAAGTTCCAAGACTCATTTTATAAATCTTAGTTAAATTTGTATGGCTTGATCGTCTATCATAAAACATATAAAGTTGTTTAATTCAATGTCACGAAGCCATTTTGTGTCTACTTGTTTCAGACAATCATTGATGGAACTGAGAATGAACAGAGCTCCTCAGCAGTACACCATACTCAGAATCAGCAAGCCTTAGAATATTTCCATCACACTCTCAAATCTATTCTGGCAATGTATATTGAATGTATCGTAGGAATTTCGCATAGCTCAATAAAGCAGACTGACGGAGTTGTGTCTCATCCTACCTGAGTTAAAAACCGGGTAGAAGAACTTTGCACCCTTAATTACGTGTGCAATTCAAATTCTTGCAAGGAAAATTCAGGAAAAGATTTGGCTATACCCCAAGATCTGATGTTAATATTTATGTGTATTGTGAACAGCCCTGGATATTCTTCTTTCCACGTCTGATATGATGCTGGCGGTGTTTGGTATATTATGTTGCGTGGAGGGCAGGAGCAGTTGACCTGAAGGTAGATTTGTGAATGCTAGTTGAGTTGGGGATATTCTGTTTCTCTGTTAACTTAGCTTATAGTTGAATTAAGGAAGGTTAATTTAAGCTGAAATAGGTAAATGGGAAGGATATGCATCAGGAATGGATCCGGCAGTAAAACCAGCCACAACTAAAATGGCAAATCAAACCAGGATAGCCTCGGCGCTTGACCGAAGCTGTTTGGCGAAGATTGGTCAAACACAGCGACCCCACAAAGAAGTGGGAAAGGAAGGAAGATAAGGAAGATTAAGCTAACTTAGGTTAGGATAGATAAGGTTTAAGTGTTAGGTCAGGTTAGGTTAGAGCTAATCAATATTTTGTCTTTATTATTTGCAGCTGGTCAGCCCTGAAACTGTCTTCCTCAGATTGCCTTTATTGCTTATGACGTCTAATCTTTTAAATGTGATGTGTTCAGACATCTCAAAATGAAAAGACCTTGATCATGGCTCTTTCTGTTTTATTTTCTCTGAAAAAATCAACATTCTCTAGGCTCTCACCTTTGGTTCTTGCACCCACATAAATAATAGGGGCCGTGGCGTGGTATTTGAATTCGTTCAGCCCCTATAAATGCTGATCTTCCACGTTTGTCCCACCATTGTATAAAATACCTAAGTAATGCCTTAAAAATATCTGATGTCAGCTTTCTGTTGATTGCTCGTAGGTGAGTTAGTACATCTTTGGGAACGAGCTTTCTAACCTATGTGCAGTGTCTGGTGAGTCAATGTTTGTAGTCTAGAGGCCTGTCTGCACACACCCAACATGGCCGGGCATCTGCTTTATTAACGTTTAATCTGTGTTCGTGGATCCTGAAGGGCAACAGTAGAAACCATTGTTCGTTTCTGGAGAAGTAACCTGTCGCTACCCAGTTCTTCAGGCTTGGGTTACTAGTGTGAAATGCTTTTAGAGTGGAGGGTGGGAAGGGGTGGAGGAAATTATGTTGGAGTGGAAGATATTGTGAGTGAGAGAGTCTGTTCATATCATCGATGAACTTCGTCAGGGCGTGGGTTTGTGAGGTCCTATGAAAGGACATACGACTGTACATTCTTGAATATTTGACTCAGGCTGGGATAGAATGCAAGTCACTGGAGGCTCCTGCATGCGAAAAAGATGATGATGATGATGAGGAGGAGGAGGATAAAGATGATGATGATGATAATAATAATAATAATAATAATAATAATAATATTGATAATAATAATTGCTATTATTATTATTATTTTTTATTATTATCATTGTTATTATTATCATTATTGTTATTATCATTATTATAACAGCAAATACAACATACAGATTACCTACAAGAAGTATTTCCCTTGTATTTTATATATCACTAACCACCTCAACTACAAGAGAATGACAGACAGCCTGCGTGGAGGAAGGGGACATGTGCAGCCAGCAGTGTGGGTAAGTGTCTGGTAATTTAGCCACTCTGACTCTCTGGCTGCCAACTATTTCTGCAGGTTTTGGAGGAGGCGGCCGGAAATGCGTCCATGAAGGTGATATGCGGACGTATGTAACAGAGAGGGCAATGAACTCATCCTGTCTGAGCTGACCTGCCAAGAAAAACACCACAAAATGTTATAGGTAAGTCGGAGGGAAGGATGTATAACATTCTTTAATCCAACTGGGCCTTGAATTTCGTCCTTTCACAACTTATTTCCTAAAGCTCGGTGGTAGAAAGAGACAGTGCTACCTCTACACATCATCTCCATAGTACCTCCTCGTGACAAGCGCCATATTCTAATGTTAATCTTTTCTTCCAGCTCGACATACAAGATGGAGAGGTGGCAATTTTAGGGGAAGTATTAAAAGAGCATAGCAGAAGTAGTTGCAGCCCCAAGCTGCAGACAGAAACCTTTTTTTCTGCGATCCATCGCCCTCCTGTCGGGGAATAGGGAAGCAGCAGAGGGACAGTAAATAAAATCCCGCACTTGCAGACGAAGAATATATTACCAAGCAGTCTCGGTGGACATTGTCACCATCATCAGTCGTTAACACAGAGTGGAGGAACGACCGCTGAAGATGGTGGCATCAGTAGCAGTATCAACAGCAGCAGCAGAAGAAGTTCTTGCAGTAGTAACAGTAGTAGTAAGAGTGGTGGTGATGATGGTGGTGGTGGTAGTAACTGCAACCCCGGGTTCATCTGAATGTGACCACGGAGAAATGCAGGCTGAATATGCCCTTCTCCAGCAGTCCATCATTATCCTTTCGGGGTATAGGGAGGGAGCTGAGAGATGTTTGTATGACAGGGCAGCTCCACCGCTCAGTTATATCGGTGACACCTCATGAAGGCGTCCGTTTAAATCACCTCAGTAATGAATGATGCTCAAAGAAATTACCTCAACAGCAACTGGGAAGTGATACAAAGGGATGGAAGGATAAAGAAGGTATTCGTGAGGGATGTGGCTTAGAGGGTGATGCTACAAAAAGAATAAATAAAAAAAAAAGTGGGAGAGAGAGAGAGAGAGAGAGAGAGAGAGAGAGAGAGAATTCTGGCCTGCGGCTGGAATGAAGAATGGAAGACGGGCTTTTAGAGGGTATAAGAATGAGGTAACGGGAAGGAAAGGCTGGTGGAAACCGAAAGCGAAGTTTACAAGAATGAGAGACTGACTAGAAGAGGCTGTGAGGATGAGGTGACGAAGGAATAGATAAGAGAGGTCGGCGATTAGGTGGGAACAAGAATGAGAAACTGACTTGGAGAGGATATGAGAGAGAGCTGGATGGACGAAGGGAAAGGAAAGGGAGACCAAGAGGGAGATGAACACAAAGGTTAAAGTGGGTCGTGATGGGTCGTGGAAAGACAGGTCATTAATGGAGGCGTTCTTGTCAAGCTAAATAAATATATTGATAGGTAGATAGACAGGTAGATAGATACATAGGCAGACAGATAGACAGATAGATATACAGACAGATAGACAGACAGACAGATGGACATGTAGATGGTTCAGATGGATAAAATTAGATTACAATGGTGATGTGATATTCATGTTATAACTAATATGAGTAATCACGGCACTCTGAGAGAGAGAGAGAGAGAGAGAGAGAGAGAGAGAGAGAGAGAGAGAGAGAGAGAGAGACAGACAGACAGACAGACAGACAGAGAAAGCAGTAAGACACTTGAGTTATGGGGGGAGGAAGAATGCAATAAGGGGGAAGAAAATGAAGAATGATAAAAAATAATATTGCCAGGAGAGAGAGAGAGAGAGAGAGAGAGAGAGAGAGAGAGAGAGAGAGAGAGACGCTTGAGTTATGAGGGGAGGAAGAATGTAATAAGGGGGAAGAAAATGAAGAATAATAAAAAATAATGTTGTCAGGAGACAGACAGACAGACAGACAGAGAAAGCAGTAAGACACTTGAGTTATGAGGGAAGGAAGAACTTGAGTTATGAGGGGAGGAAGAATTTGAGTTATGAGGGGAGGAAGTATGCAGTAAGAGGGAAGAAATCGAAGAATGATTAAAAATAATATTGTCAGGAGAGAGAGAGAGAGAGAGAGAGGTGTTGGTGATGTAGGAGTGCATGCTGTATGTGAGTGAATGTGTAAAAATACGAATGCGTGTATGTATTTATTGGTGCGTATAGGAATGTGATGTGCGTCTCTCTCTCTTTCTCTCTCCAGTCCTTACCTACTTCCGTTTTCCCTTCCCTTCTCTCCAATCCTCGTCAACTGTCTCCCTCCATTCCTCATATTTTCTCCTCCTCCTCCTTTCACTTTCATCCTTCTTTCCTCCACCTTCCTCATACACTCTCTTCCCTCTCATCTCTACCTTTTTCCCTTTTCCTTTCCCCAATCTCTCCTCTCCTCATATTTTCTTCCTCTCTATAACCCGTCCTGTTTCTTTTCTTTTATTCTCTCCACCCTTTTCCCCTCTTCCTCCACCTTTTACCTCTCCCATCACTTTTACTTCCCTCTTCTCCATCCCATCCGTCCTTCCCTTTTTCTCCATCTGTCTTTGTTGCCCTCTGTCCATTCTTCACCTCGCTTTTCCTCATTTCCTATCATTCTCTCCTCTATTAATTCTTTGTTCTTTCTTTTCCAATGCCCATCCTTCCCTCTCCTTTCCTCCTTCCCTGGTGTTTCTTTCTCTTTTCCTCCTTCCCCATTCTTTCCACGTTCTTTCCTAGTTCTTCCTTCAAAACCCCTAATCCTTTTTTTCTCCCTTGTCACTTTTATTAGTTTTATTTTCTCCACTACTCACATAATTTTCTCCTTTCTTCTTCTGCTTCCATTTTTTCCCCTTTTCCTTTCTCCTCCCTTCCTGCTTTTTCCCTCTCTCTGTCCACTAATTCCTCTCCCTTCCTCCATCCTCCTCCCATAATAACCTCTCCACCTCTCCTCTTACTTTACTTCTCTCCATCCCTTTCCCTCCGTTTTCCTCCTCTCTTCCTTCTTCCATCTTCTTCTCATCCCTCTTCCTCCCTCCTTCCGTTCACTATCTTCTCTCTCTCTCCTCCACTAGCCATATTTTTTTCTTCCTCAACGCCTCTTTCCTCCTCCCTTCTTTTTTTTTTCCCTCTCTCTTCATCCTTCGTCTTCCCCTGATCCTTCCTCTACATATCTCGTTCTTTTCGCTCCAACCCTTGTCGTCCTTCCCACTTCTCTCTCCTTTCTTCCCTTTTCTTTCTCTCTTCCTGCCCCTCCATCTCTTCCTCTACTCTTCAGAATCTCTTCACACCTCTCACCTTTTCTTTCATCCTCTCACCATATCTCCGTCTCTCTCTCTCTCTCTCTCTCTCTCTCTCTCTTTCCAATCTCCCCTTCTTCCTTCCACCTTCCCTCTTCTTTTTCCCTTCTCTCCATCCTTTCCCCTCTTCCTTCCCCCTCCCGTCCTAATCCTGTTTCCTCTTTCTTCCCCTCCCTTCACCCTTTTCCGTCTGGCTTCCTCTTCCTTCTCCCTCCTTTAGTTATCCATCACCCTTCCGCTTTTCTCCATCCCTCCCCTCTCCTCTTACTTCCCCTCCATCAATCCTCTCCCCTTTGCCGCTCTCTGCATCACTCGCCCGTTTTTTCATCCTCTCTCTTTGCCTCTCACTATGATTCTTTTATTCTTGTTTCCTTTCATCTGTTTCTGTTTGATATTCGTTTGCGTTTTGGTCCCTACACAAGGCTTTCAATCACTTCCATATACACACGACCAATTTCTATCTTCACACACACACACACACACACACACACACACACACACACACACACACACACACACACACACACACACACACACACACACACACACACACACACACACACACACACACACACACACACACACACACACACACACACACACACACACACACACACACACACACACACACACACACACACCTCACCAGTACTCCACACATTTCTCACATTTCACACTGACACCCTTCAAACACCCACACACTCTGCCCAACACATTTTCTTCGACTTCTCCTCCACCGACTTCACCCTCACACTTTTTTTAAACTTGACCCACACTCCACCCCCTGATATCCTAACTTCTCCTACACACCCACATACTATTCTGAAGTTCGCCTCACACATCGCCTTCCATTTTCTCCCCACACACTTAAGCTCCCCACATTATGGTCCCACATACTTCCCTCAAACACTCCGCCCTCAGACACCCAACTCCCATGCATCTCACCCCCCCACACGTCACCTTACAGTCTACCCCTTACATACTGACCCCCTCCACACACACACACACACACACACACACACACACACTCACACACACACACACACACACACACACACACACACACACACACACACACACACACGCACGCACGCACGCACGCACACATACACACAGTCCCGAATCATCCACTCACAGAGTCTGCATTCTAACTTCTAGACACTACACATCACAAACCCCACTCTCATTCTGCCCACTCCCATACATTCCATCCACTCACACTGCCCACTCCCACACATTCCATCCTCTCATACTACCATCTCCCACACATTCCATCTTCTCTACTGCCCACTTCCACAAACTCCATCCTGTTACACTGCCCACTTCCACACACTCCATCCTCTCACACTGCCCGCTTCTACACACTCCATCCTCTCCCACCCCAACACTCCTCTTTCCCCACACACTCAACCCCACAAACTCCACAAACTCCACCGCCACAAACCCAAGCCCTACACACCCCATTCTCACACACACTCAGTCCCACACATCCCAGCCCCACACATTGCATCCCAGACGCTCCAGCCCTACACACCCCAAACCAGACACCCCATCCCACATACCCCATCCCCAACACACTCCACCTCACACACTCCGTCCCAACACACCCCACTCTCACACCCAGCCCCATGCACTGCTCAGTCACATGCGGTATAAAATATTGGTGATTGATTATTAAAGACAGGTAAAAGGCTGGAATACAAATGAACTCCGAAACAATGCAATTAAAATGTTAATTGGCTTCGTTAATTGATGATCATTATTGGAAGCAACTCAGGAGCAATTAGGGCACGTGATATGAATAACAAATTATATATATGAGAGAGAGAGAGAGAGAGAGAGAGAGAGAGAGAGAGAGAGAGAGAGAGAGTATGAACCAGGGTCCTTCTCACGGCGAGGTGCGGGGAAATATAAGGAGGTTTGGCTCCCGGGTGGACACCACAACTGCTCCAACGAGGTTGCTACAGCGTCACTACGCGTAGGCACCTCGTCAGCACCAGGTGGAGGAGTAAGGCAGATCTATGTATGAGGTAGGCCGGTGCTTTGTTTCAGTCTGATGACGCATTTTCTACAATATTGTAGATGCTACCAGTCTTTCTTTCTTTTATCAGCTTTTGGAGAGATTCTTTTCACGCTACAGGAATTAAATATAACTTTCATTAGCTCGTTCAGTGGGGAGACATCTTTTCCGAGGCTCCGTGGAGGAGTATAGAGACAGCAAAAATAAAATATAAAATACGTCACGGATTCAAGGGGCGAAGAAATATAACGAAAGTGCTTCTTTTGGAAGGAGGAGAAGAGACAGACCAAAACCATCGTTGAGGAATTAGATAAATGAGGTTATGAGAGACGGATGTGTGCTGCGTGAGTAAAGGAAATCTCAAAAAGAGTGCATGAGAGCGCAGAGACTGGAGGGAGAAGGAGAGATAGCCCAAGAACAACGTCAAGGGACAGCTTAGATACTGTAGATATATCAGGGAAAGAAGAGTGTCATGAAGGAGAGAGAGATACTGAATAAATAAGATGAGTTGTTATAAAAAAAATAAAAGGCTTAGATTAAGAAAAAACGTGGCAGAGTAACTTAGGAGAGAATATGAGGAAGGCAGATGTTTCATCGAAGGGGAGATAGTTACTGAGTAGGGACTGAAATACCTGAAAATCCTTGTGTCGATGCCGCCCTTCAAAATATGAGGCGTCCGGTAAAAAAATAAACAGACTGAAAAATAGATCTCAAATAGGCTTTATGAAAAAGGGTTGACTGACAGCTGAGGCCAATGGCTTTTTTTTTTTTTTTTTTTTTTCACTCGTTCAGTGCGATGATCATAGTTATTTTTATGTCCCTAACTCCAGACGATTTTATCCACTAGACAGAAACCCAGCGCTTTAACTGCCATTGTAGACTCTAGTTAATTTATTCTGGTTCCTTTTCTCCCATTTTAAACGGATAAAATACATTTGGTATTAAAGAGTTAAGAAAATTGGTGGATGTTTTCAATATTTTCAACTGATAATACACTGAAGCAGCAATGATATTCAAGGCTGAGCATATGAAATAAACTCACAGGAAATTAAATTTCCTCTGCCTAATTTGTAACAATATCCTTATCCGATCTGGGCCTTACACACACACACACACACACACACACAAATATATATATATATATCTATATATATATGTCTCTATATATATATATAAAAAAATCTCTATCTATATATATATATATATATATATAAAAATAATATATATATATATATATATATATATATATATATATATAGTAATTGAAGTTTCAAGCAGCTAAGCATACTTTAAGGAATGAGTTTAGAGAAATGCCAATATAAAGAAATCATCCTGAAGACATTGTTTCTACATTAGAGCGTTGAGAACTTTTTAATGTTGTATACTGACGGCGGATTTTATAGGTACTCCAACTTTCGGCCCTTCTCTTATGGATATTTACCACATTTTTATAGAGATCTCTGCACGCTTCGTTCGCTCCGACCCCCAGATATTTGTAAGAATTTTGAAGAATGGATTGTTATTTAAAGAGGGAGCCAGAATGAAGTTACAATAGGAATGAATGATCTGAAAAAGCAAAGTAAAGCTGAAATACACAGAAGTTATTTCATGGACGTAATTAAGTTGGAAAACTCAAAGCACATTTAAAATATAGGGTATATATGCTAAATCACAGTGAAGCTCAGGTAAACATGTATTCAAAGTAAAATTAAAAACATATTACTTAGCGCGAAGAAAGGCCGGTTTCGCAGCTCATTCTCTCTCACTCGAACTAAACCACTGAAGCTTCGAATCTCGTCAGTCACCTTCTAACTTTGAGTTAGGAAGCACGTTGCGGCAGACAGAGAATTAATGGATATTTTGTGTGTGATATTAAGGTTATTTCCAACTTCCTCATCTTTCTGCGGTAAAGAAAGGTAAACAAAGACTATGTTTATTAATTTTTGACTGCTACGCTTTCTCTCAGTTACTCTAGATCGTTGAGTTTAGTTTCAAAATATATCTGATTGTATCGTTAGAGTAGTAGTTGGTGTAGCCCCAGGTTCATTTGAGTTTATTAATTTTGGTGGTGATCTGAGCTAGAGTCCTTGTTCAGGACTGCTTCTTGTTTGTCCTCAAAATATGTCAGAATGTTATAGGTGTATTTCGATGAAATTTTGTGCATATATGGGTCATGGGCCCAGAAAAGTTTATTAAATTACAGTGGTGATCTGAGTTGTCTGGCATAGACGCTGGCGGAAGTAGGCGCTGTCTGTTTCTTCATCTCATTATTATTATTATTATTATTATTATTATTATTATTATTTTGCCCTTTCACACTCAACATCCTATTGCTCACTCTCAGCTAATTTAGATAATGTGGCATTACCTGGAGCTGAATAATAGGATTGTTTATGGCAGGGTGAATGTTTTTGTACTGTTGTTGCTGCTGCTGCTGTTGTTGTTGCTGATGTTGGTGTTTGCTGTTGTTACTGTTGTTTTTGCTGTTTTTGGAATAGTCGTTGTTATAGTTGTTTTTGCTGCTGCTTCTGTTGTTGTTGTTGTTGCGTCAAGCTTATCACAACGTGAATTTGACTGAAGTTTCCCTATCCTCCAATCCACCATAATGGTTTTGAGGGCTAGGAAGAGAGTTGAGGGACGTTTGTATGACTGGACTTGAGAAGCCGCCAGGTTACATCAATGCCACCACATGAAGGTGTCCCTCCTCAGCACCAGTGTATATGTGTGAGTGCAACGAGCTATCTCGCTATGACTCAGTTTTAGCAGAACATTTACGTATTCAACCTTTTTTTTATTTTTCGAATGCTGAAAAAAAAAAAAAATCATTCATCCGTCAATTGTTTTATGTTTATGCAAGGATGTTTGTAACAGCCACTGCACTGCCGGGGAAGCTGTATCTTGAATTAATAATGCTTCCCAAATACTGTATTTATTTACAAGTTATTTTCAATCCGCAGAGTCGTAGGGCTTTGAAAATGGTCTTCTGTTTTCGTACATGTTAGTGTCCATATTTACCGTACATTTTTTTGTCACAGTCTTTGGTTAGTTATGAACTATTATTATTATTATTATTATTATTATTATTATTATTATTGTTGTTGTTGTTGTTATTATTATTATTATTATTATTATTATTATTATTATTATTACCAGTAGTTGTAGTAGTAATAGCAGTAGTAGTAGGTGGCTGCGGCAGCGGTAACCAGCATCTACTCACTTGATGTAGTGCTGCCTACATCTTCCTTCACTTTATCATTCTTTTTCTGTGTCTGTCCTCCACGCTTCCTATTTCTGCCATCTTTCCTGTCACATTTTATTACTCTTCTTTCCTTTTCAGGTGGCTTTACATTGAGTGACAAGCCTAATGGTTTCCTGTAGGCCACTTAAGCCAGGAAACAATTTATATCTCTTTGTGGTAACTACATAGCCAACCTACATGTGCTCTCTATGTGTCAACAAGTGGGTTTGCGGAAGGCTAGTGCCCTTCACCGTAAAACCACTAACTCCAAGACAAACGACCACCCCTTAGGGTATTGTGGTGTCAGGCTATAGATAGATAGATTATTATTTTTCTCTCCGACGAGAAGAGTATGCTTTCCCCCCCGTTTCTTAGTTCGTTTGTTAGTTTGTTGAGTTTTTGTTTGTACGTTTCTTAGTTTGTTTCTTAGTTTGTTTGTCTGTTCGCAGGGTTACTCAAAAACTGAAAGAGCTTTGGACCCAATTTGGAGGGTAGATAGCCCTTGTCCCAGGGAACAATCGATTAACATCTGGCACCGATCCGGATCGTATTACAGATTTTGGGTCCTGAACACAGCTTTTGCGAAACGCTAATCAGTGATGAGAAAACCTAACCCGCTATGAAGAGTGGTTTGGAAATTACGTTGCCCTTGTCGGAGAGATGAGCTCCCCTGAGTGCCCTTCTAGTAATTTTTATCATCATCATTATTATTAGCACAGAAAGTATGCATTATTATTCCTGAGAAAAACACCTTGCTCAAACTTTACACTTTATTCACAAATCTCTCTGTAAGAAGGCAGTCGTTACACTCAGCTTTTTAGAGTCAGCATTTTTTATGGCATTATAGTCAGCATACTGGTTAGGATGTGAAATCAAAGCATTGCATCATCAACACAGCAAACCATGATGAATCCTCCATCAGTGTGCAATTTCACTAGTAAATCCCGGTTCAAATGGACACTCCCTTGGTTGACATTCCAGCGCCAAATATAACAGGTACGGTAGCTCCACAAATGTAATGAAACAATTGGTACAAGTGCATCCCTCATTACCTTTGTTGTTCCGTGTGTGTGTGTGTGTGTGTGTGTGTGTGTGTGTGTGTTTACATTTGTTTTTGTCTTTGTTCATGTATGTGTGTGTGCGTGCGTGCGTGCGTGTGTGTGTGTGTGTGTGTGTGTGTGTGTGTGTGTGTGTGTGTGTGTGTGTGCGTGCGTGCGTGCGTGTGTGTGTGTGTGTGTGTGTGTGTGTGTGTGTGTGTGTGTGTGTGTGCGTGCGTGCGTGTGTGTGTGTGTGTGTGTGTGTGTGTGTGTGTGTGTGTGTGTGTGTGTTTAAGTTTGTTTTTGTCTTTGTGCTTGTTTGTGCTCGCGCGCGCGCGTGTTTGTGTGTGTGTGTGTGTGTGTGTGTGTGTGTTTAAGTTTGTTTTTGTCTTTGTTCATGAATGTGCACGCGCGCGCGCGTGTTTGTGTGTGTGTGTGTGTGTGTGTGTGTGTGTGTGTGTTAAAGTTTGTTTGTATCTTTGTGTGTGTGTGTGTGTGTGTGTGTGTGTGTGTGTGTGTGTGTGTGTGTGTGTGTGCGTGTGTGTGTGTGTGCGTGTGTGTGTGTGTGCGTGTGTGTGTGTGTGTGTGTGTGTGTGTGTGTGTGTGTGTGTTATAGTTTGTTTGTATCTTTGTGTCTTGATGTGTGTGTGTGTGTGTGTGTGTGTGTGTGTGTGTGTGTGTTAAAGTTTGTTTGTATCTTTGTGTCTTGATGTGTGTGTGTGTGTGTGTGTGTGTGTGTGTGTGTGTGTGTGTGTGTGTGTGTGTTAAAGTTTGTTTGTATCTTTGTGTCTTGATGTGTGTGTGTGTGTGTGTGTGTGTGTGTTAAAGTTTGTTTGTATCTTTGTGTGTTGATGTGTGACTTTGTGTGTGTGTGTGTGTGTGTGTGTGTGTGTGTGTGTGTGTGATTTATATATTCATAATATCGACAAACCTTGCATGAATTGTATGGAAGAGGATAAAAAGATGCAACGTGCAAAATAAATTGTTAAGGAAGAGGAGTTAAGGAATCGTACCACAGAACAGAAGTATGACTCTAGAGGATTCGTGTGGTACGACAGAGAAGGAAAGGGAGGCCAAGACTGAGCAGAAGGTGAAAGATGAAAAGACTGAATGCAGACAAGGGTTTGAGGGGGAGGGGTGGAATGCATCCCCCTCCCTTCCCCAATTTCCGGCAGACAACACGGAACACAGACAACCGAAAGAGAGAGAGAGAGACAGACAGACAGACAGACAGAGACAGACAGACAGACAGACCCCATCTCTCTCTCTCTCTCTCTTTCATCTTTGTTATCACAAAACCATGTCAGTGAAAGACAGCTTTAATAATAAACTTTGGGAAACTGGTAATGAGGCAGTATACATTCAAACTTGTGGTAATTGCGCTGGGAATCACACCCTCATCTCCCCCTTGTCCAAAGTGCAGGATTCGGCTCCGGAATGACACTGTGGAGGTTGAAAGGAGTAGAAGAAGACTGGGACTAAGTACAACGTAGATGAACATGGAGCGATTGGAGAATGAGAAATTGAGAGAATGCCAGAGACTGATGCGGTAGAAAGGAAAACAAGAGGGGCAACATGAACAAGATGATAAAGTTGTTGTATGAAAAGGAGAGTCACAGGCCTAGGAAGTCTTTGAGAGTGAGCTGCATGGAAGGAGGTGGAGAGATAGACAAAGATGAAAGTGAAGAAACTTGAAGTGAATGGAATGTAAGAGGCTGAGATGGCTGGAAGGAGAAAAAGAGGAAGGCATAGAACAGCTTCTAAGGGTAAGAGGAAGGGCTGTGTTGAGTGCATGGAGCCTGACAGAGTGAGAGATATTTATGATAGTAAGGCAGATGAAAGGAAAAAAAGAGAAGAAAGGTCTAGAACAGTCTGGAGAGGGAAGAAGAAGAGTTATTTGGAGAGAGGGAGGCAGGACAGACTAGACTAGAGCAAGAGAACGACCTACGCCCCTGGTAATGCTTTATATGATAGAAATCCTCTTGGACTCGAACCATAGCACGTAAACCACTGTAATTTCCAGTCCAGGAGCTCTACAACTAGACCACTGGGCATTATCATCATCATTATCATCATCATCGTCACTGTCATCATTGTCATCATCTTCATCATCATCATTATAATTGTATAATGTAGCAGTAGTAGTAGTAGTAGTAGTAGCAGTAGTAGTAGTAGCAGTAGTGATAGAATATTTTTCTGTAGCTGCCAAGTGGATAGAGACTGGTTTAGTTCCTTCACCCCGAGGACGTCATTTTCACTCTACTCTTGCCACAACCAGACGATTGTATTCACAGTAACAGTACGTCCCAGCAGTGAACGGGTTAATGAGGCCCGTATATAACCCATCCAGTTGGAAATGTCACTCCCACGCTGAGTAATATCTTTCGATGGCACCGAAATTAAAAATATTAATAACGTTATAAGGTTAAGGAGAGATTGCTAGCTTTTGGAGGAGCCATTTTTCTCCTTGTTCATCCTTTTCCTGAGACTCACTAATCCTGCTACGCCAGGGTTATCTGCGTACTTCTGGATTGGGTCTGAACTGAAATAGACGGAAGGGGCATACATTGGCCCCTCCACCCCATCCCCAAATCTCATCCTTGGTCTTCCTTTGCCCAAATTACTTCTTGCTTTAACTGGTTTAATATAACTGTTTTAAATGAATTTCGACACATAAAACTCATTGCGATGTACAGTTAGTACTGTATATTAACTGTAAATATATGCATGTAGAAAATGAATGAAATAAAAGTACTGTGCCGTATACAATTTTTTTTATTTGAATCTCTGTTTCTGCTTTGCGGGCCGGTCAGACTCTTGGACAAAGTTTGGTTCCCCCTTATACCTGTTTAGTCAACAATACGGTACAACTAAGGAACAGTATATAAACGGCCAAAATCGGATGATGAAATAGGAATGAATGGGACTGAGCAAAAACTGATCCTCTGCTTTAAAGTCCACGTGATATCGATAGAAACATATCTAACTTTACTTGTCATTTTATGTGTATGAAAGTAAAAGCAAGGTATTTAGTGGGTATCGTGAGCTTAGTAGACTTTCTGGCACCATGACCTAAGTATCTTATTTTGCATATTACACCTTAATAATCTTTTATGTTACTTACGTCATTTAACAAACCATACAGATGACATAAACATCACAAAAGAGAGGATGAACGTTCAGTATGCAGAAATAAACTGCAAAGGAGGGGGTGTTAGGGAGTCTCCTTAAGTGACCCCAGTACGAGCCAGAGATTCTTCTATTTCGCCCTTACCCTATGCTGGAAAATAATCATAGCCAGTTCACTGTGGATGTAATACTTCGAAGCATTTATTTTCTCTTTTCTTTTGTTGTAGTTTTTTTTCTTTTTTTGCCAAGTATAGGGCACACAAACACTTCGATAAGAACAGTTCACGATGACACTGCTACTTGGGCTGGTTAGAAGATGTCATCACTAACAAAATGTCTTCGTTCGGTGTGAATTGCAGATAAAATGGCTAACGAGTGTGCCTGTTCATCGACAAATAGTTCAGGAGTCTGCAAGGCTCCCAGGGTTGCCGTTTTATTCGAGAAAAAAGGGCAATTGTTTTATTTTAGGAGAGAAGCACAATTAGGTTCAGAGACAGACAGACACAGACAGACAGACAGATAGACCCACCCACCCACCCACACACACACACACACTCACACTCAGGCAAAGACACAGTGACAGAGAACCATGGTGTTTGGGGGGGCGCGCGAGCGCGTGTGTATATATATATATATATATATATATATATATATATATATATATATATATATATATATATATATATATATATATATATATATATATATATGTGTGTGTGTGTGTGTGTGTGTGTGTGTGTGTGTGTGTGTGTGTGTGTGTGTGTGCGTGCGCGTGCGTGTGTGTGGGGGGGGCGTTACGTCAGTGATGGCAAAGGATGTTATTAGTTGAGTAAAGAGAAGTTCATGAAGAAAGAAGAAGAGGAAGTTGTGGAAGATGAGGGAGGGAGGGAAAATGAGGGAGGGGTAGAGGGAGGGAGGAAGTGAAAACTAGAGAAAGGTGGAGGAAGGGAGGAAAGATGAGGGAGATGCCGGGAGGGGTTGAGGAAGGGAGAGAATGTGAGAGAGGGATGGAGGGAGGGAGGAAACGTGATGGAAGGGTGGCGGGTAGGATGAAATGCAAGGGAGGAATGGAGGGGGGGAAGGGGAGAGGAAAGGTGAGGGAGGGGTAGAGAGAGAGAGAGGAGTGAAAGAGGAATGGAGGAAGGGAGGAAGAATGAGGGAGGAGTTAAGGGAGGGAAGAAAAGGTGATGGAGAGATGAAGGAAGGGAAGAAAGGTGAGGGAGGAAGGAAAGACGAGAGAGGGGTGGCTAGAAGGAGGAAAGGTAAGGGAGGGAAGAAAGATGAGAGAGGGGTGGAGAGAAGTAGAAAAGGTGGGGAAATGGTGGAGGGAAGGACGAAAGATGAGGGAGGGATGGAGGAAGGAAGGAAAGATGAGGGATGGATGAAGGGAGAGAGGAAAGGTGAGGAAGGGGTGGACACACACATACTCTCTCTCTCTCTCTCTCTCTCTCTCTCTCTCTCTCTACCTCACTCTTTCGCCTGGGGATGAATGAGCAATATGGAAGGCAGGACACGATGCTGGCAGAGGAATATCGGCGACCTACTTTTGCTTATGGAGGATCACAGAGAGGGTACAATGGGAATGAGGGTGGAAAAATAAATGGGAGGGGTGGAGACGAAGGGGGAAAAAAGGAAATATGGTTGGGGGAGAAAGAACGTAAGAAAACGACTGGAAGAAAAAGGAGGTGCATGGAGAGAGTGGAAACAAGATGGTGAAGCAACTAAAAAAGAAAAGGAGGGAAAGAGAAGGAAAGAGGTGGTTGGAAAAGGATGTTACTCTGAAGAGGAGTGAAAGAAATTGACAGGAAGAAAAGAAACAGGTGAATGATGAGGATGCAAACAAGGAGAGTGAACTAGAGAGGAAAAGGTAGGGAAAAGATGGCAAGAAGTGGCTGGAGAATCATGTTACTAGGAAGAGTAGCGAAATACATAAGGAAATGACAGGAAGACAAGAAACAGTTCCATGGAGAGGGTGCAAACAAGGAGGAAGGGGAACTAAAGAGGACAGCACTGTGGAAGGGGTGAAGGAAGGACTTAAGGATAATGTCAGTAGGGGAGCAAGTAGCTGGCAATAGAAGAGTTCATTAAGGAGAGCGCAAGTGACTTAGTACCTAATCCCTTAACTGCAGGAAGGGAGTGAGGAAAGGTGGGGGAGGTATAGAGAGAGGGAGGGAAGGTGGAGGAGGGGTGGAGGGAGGGGGGGGGAGGAAAGGTGAGGACGAGATGAAAGGAGGGAGCGGAATGTAATAATGTTATTAAGAACAATGAAAAAAACATAATCTTGTTAAAGGGCATCGTATAATTGTAACAGGGGAGTAATTAGATGACAATACAAGGCTTCATTAAAGATAGTGCAAGGAAGAGGGTCACTGACCCTTCTCCCTTTACTGCAAGATGTCTTCTCGTAGTTGAACATAATCGTTTCGGGATAAGAATAATAATATAAAGTTTTACGTACTGAAGGCTTAATGCTTGCAAGGGAGTTAATAGACATCAATAGAACACTTCCTTAAACAGAGTGCGTGGAAGTGCAATACGTAATCCCTTCACTACAAGAGGCTCTGTCCAAAGCTGAGTAATACTGTGTAGTGGTAACAAGACTGAGACACAAAAAGACGTTCTTGAACTAGCTTGCTGAATCCGAGGATGTATTTCTTAGTTATTTTTTATTTACTTATTTATTTATTTATTTTTGCTGCCGATACAGTATTATTCGCTTAGTAAAGAACTTCGAACAGGAAAGATTAGATTTTGTCATCATTGATCTTTTTAACACCAGGAAGCTCCCCTAAAACAGATAAAATTTATCCAGCAGCAGCAAGAATGAACAGCAAATCTCCGTCATCGTACTGAAGGGAGAAGGGGTCAAGATGATGTCGGTAGGGAGTTAATAACAACCTGACAGACAGAGACAGACATAAATGGGAATGCAAAGGATAGCAGCACCTATCACTCCACCTCAGACGATTTTCTGAGCTTGGAAAGAACCTCTTGTGATAAAGGGATCAAAAATAGCCTCCATGAACCTCTTCACTCTGATCATATTTCCATATTCTTGTTAACTCAGAAAGATTATTCCTTCAGCATAGAGTGGATAATTTCTGGAGAAGGAGTTTGAAACTGTCTTCATGAATCAATATCCTTGTGGTGATGGAGCCTCTGTTTTATTCTTGCCACCACAGACGATTTTTCTTCGGTCTCTGGAGTAATTCTGGATGTGAGTTAATGTGGACTAAATAGTACAGTGTCATGCCTCTACCCCTCACATCATTTCTGCTTCCTCTCCCTACCTGTTTATTGCCAGTCTACCCTCCTCCTCTAACTTTCCATTTCCCCACCATCCATCTTCTACCCTCCTCTCGTCCCCTGTCATCTCCACATCCAACTTCTCTTCTCCTCTCTTCCCCTTTCATCTCCCCCTCATCCAGCTTTTCCACATCATCTATCTTTTATCCTCCCCTCTTCCCTTTCATCTCCTCACCATCTTACTTCTACCCTCCCCTCTTCCCCCTTTATCTTCCACCCTCCTTTCTTCCTCTTTAATTTCCTTACCATCCAACCTCTACGCTCCTCTCTTTCCCCCTCTCATCTCCCCACCATCCAACTCACCTCCCCCTTGTCTCTTTTAGTAGCTTTAGTACTCCCTCCCTCATTTCGTGATTCAGCCTACTGCCTCCCCTTTCTATCTTTCGTGCCCCGCCTAATTTCTCCATCTCTCATATTCTTCTACCATCTCACCTTCTTTACCATATTTCTCTGTTTCGTATTAGAAATATTTTCTCTTCATGTTTTGTCAGCCAGCTTACTTCCCCAACTTTCGTGTCCCAAACCTTTTCCCTTCTCTCTTCTCTCCCCCTCTCTCATTTATTTCTACAACCTACCTTCCTCTTGCCACATTTTGCGCCTCCATCTTACCTCCCCCGCCCATAATGACCTTCCTTTCATTCCCACTTTCTTGTCACCCACTTTACCCCCTCCCCTTTTCATATAGCTAATACCCAAAATTCTCTCCCCCTCTTCCCCACTCCAAAAACCTATTAAAGTCATGCCATTCAGCTCACTCCCACTCTCCCTCATTTATCGTGCTTCCAGTCCCTGCCCCCCTCCCATTCCCCCGCCTGTTTCATATCTCTTTATCAGATGTACAGTACCTGCCTCTTCACTTTACCAGCAGGCCTCTCACTGCCTTATCTCACACTCCCTCTTTCCTTAGCAGTCTACTATCGTACATCTCCCTACACCATCTTTCGTTCCCCCTTACCTGCCTCCACCCCATCTCTCTCTTTCTCTCTCTCTCTCTCTCTCTCTGCATGTATGTATGTATGTGTATGTAATCGTATGTATGTATGCATGTGTGTGTGTGTATCTTTGTCCTTCAGTATGTCTCTGTTTCTGTCTAGCTGTCTGCCTGTTTTTCTGTCTGCCTGTCTGTCTGTCTGTCATGGGTTAGAGGAAAAGGTTTAATCCCCCCCTCCCCTCCGGTCACTTAAGGGCAAGTGGAAAGAGAGAGAGAGAGAGAGAGAGAGAGAGAGAGAGAGTGTGTGTGTGTGTGTGTGTGTGTGTGTGTGTGTCAAGAAGACCACCTCCTCTTGAATATTGCATGACGCTCTCTCTCCTTCCACTCGTGTTATTGTCCCTCCCTCACTTCACCTTCCTCACTTTGTTTTGACTTCCTCTCACTCTTCCCTTACCACAGTTTTCCCTCATCTTTCATAGCCTTCCTTCATTTTTCCTTCCTTTTACTCTTTTTCCCCTCATCACCCCATTTTATCCTCTCTTTTCTCTTTCCTTCCCGTCTCTTATGTTCATTCTTCCCTCTCCTCACTCTCTCTTTCCCATGACCTCTCCCCATTCGTCTCTCTGCTCCTTTGCCTTTCTACATTACAAATGATGATGATGATGATGATGTGCATTATCAACATCAGATATTTCTTACTATCATTTATAAAATATAGTTGATGTCCGTGACGTTAACAGCTTATTCACATGTGGCAAAGAGAATATCCTTATGTCATTACTCTGAACAGGAAAGATATGATAATGAAGGAGATAAAATAAAGCCTCATAAGTCACCTGATCTGAATGAGATTTTTGCAGAACTGAAAGAGTAATAATAATAATTGAATCTCACTTTAACTCAAATTTTCAGTAATTTACTAAGAAGAGGATTGTGCCGTTCGACTGACGATTGCATGTATAAGCCACAGTATTTCCAATTCGTCATATGAGAACAATTAATGTCTCAGATGATAGACTAGTAAGTTAATATCAATAATTTGGAAGCTTTCAGATTAGAACTCAGAATCCTTTAAAGACATGATCTTGTAAACGACAGTCACCATGAACTTACTCTTGGGTCACTCCTGCTTAACGTACTTTTGTCGTTGTACTCCCAGCTGTGCGAGGCATTGGATAAAGATAAGCAGTGAGAGGTTACTCTTAACTTTAGCAAAACAACCGAGTACCTCATTAGGGACGAATTATGAAATTTTGACTATATGGATGGGATGGATTAAAAGTAACGAAAATGTCCTAACTCATGGCAAGAGTATGTACTGTAGAGTTACTATTAATGAGGTAATATCTGACCGTGGAAGAGCATCAAGTGAGGTACCTCAAGGATCCTTTGTTGATGATATAAAATTTTTAGTGTACAGTACTGACGTTCATTTAGGTGTTAGCATTAACATCAATAAATTTGCAGATGGAACAAAAGTTGATAGAGTAATAAACACATAGAAGAAAGAGTAGACCTTCAGAGCGGCCAAGACAACTGTCTGAGCAGTCCATAAAAATGTCACAGACATTTAATGCAGAAAACATTTTAAGTGTCATGTGTCACTAAACCAGAAGGATTTTATAGATACAGACTGACAGGGTTGGAAACTGGTGTGTAGTTAGTTAAGACTTAAAATCTAGGTTATAGTGCATTATGGTTGTGTATAGACTAAGGCAAGAAAGTTTGTTTTATTATTACCAAATGGTGTGAGTAATATTATGGCCACTCTAATGCTACAGTTTCACCATGATGAAGTTAGACGATATATTGATAGTGTAGTTCTGTCCACCAGGTTACTGGATGGATATCATTTCGTGGGAAGTGTTCAGAGAAATAACGACGAATCTGCCATGTGAGGATAGACTTTAAAAAATAGATTTCGTAGCCATTTGAGAGTCGAAGAGTAAGGGGTAACTTAGCAGAGGTGTTTGAGTAGATGATGGACGTAAAGAAGGTAACGCTTATTGGTAAGGTACTGATTATGAGTAGCCAGGATAGAACCAGGTGAAATGGATTAGAAGAGAAAAGTTAACTTTAGAAATGAAATTGAGAATCACTTGCTTGATAATCGAGTAGTAGACTAATGTATGAAGCGACCAAAGAACATGATAACACTTTCATCGAAGACTTTACCGAAATATTTAAGAAATATGCATGTAATAGAAGTTGGCTTCGGGGTGTATGAATTGCATGGGAGTCAAAATGCGGTAAAGATAAAGTGAAGATTATTAAAACAGTTTCCAAGATTATTACCCAATATGGTGCACTCAAGAATATTAAGCTTTGTTTTATTTTCAATACAAGGATAAGAGAAAACGGATCTGTAATATATTTGTGGATGAGTCGAACAAGTTACCTAATGATGATAATATATAACATTTTGACAGAGCTTCAGTTATGAGGTAGAAAAGAATTCGAGTGAAATGGATTGATAAGCTTGATAAGAGTATGAGTGAAATGAACTGGGTATGTACACAACTCCAACCAGTCACTGCAGCCCTTGACACAGAATTTTGACTTTTTTTTTCGGTTCTTTAGCAGCAACGTATGTCATGTTCTTTAATATTTCCAAAACATTTCTCGTGAGTTACCAATGGACAGGAAATGTTTTACTAGGAACCAAGTGGTCTACTGTATCATCTCTTCTGCTTTTCTTCTCCTGTGCTCACACACGCTTCTCATTTTTTCCCTTCATCTCACATACTAATCCTTCATTCCCCACTCCTTCCTTACTCTCCCTTAATTTACCCCTCTCTTCAGATACCGTCCCTTCATTTTACCCCCTCTACCTTGTCCTTTCCTTCATTATCCCCTCTCTTCCCTGTCCCTTCCTTCGTTATTCACTCTCCTGTTACCCTTCCGTCATTTTTCTCTCTCTTCCCTGACATTTCCTTCCTTCTTCCCTCTCTTCCCTGACCCTTCCTTCATATATCCCTCTCTCCCCTGAACATTCCTTTACTCTTCCCTGTCTTCACTGACGCTTCCTTCATTTTCCCTCTCTTCCCTGACACATCCTTCATTCTTCCCTCTCTTCCTTGGCTCTTCCTTCATTCTTCCCTCTCTTCCTTGGCTCTTCCTTCATTCTTCCCTCTCTTCCCTTATCTTTCCTTCATTCTTCTCTCTCTTCCCTTATCTTTCCTTCATTCTTCCCTCTCTTCCCTTATCTTTCCTTCATTCTTCCCTCTCTTCCCTTATCTTTCCTTCATTCTTTTCACTCTCCTCCCTCACCCCTCTTTTTATTCCCCTCACACTTCCTTCATCGTTCCTCCCCGTCCCATCTTTTATTCTCCCTAACCCTTCCTTCTTCCCTCCTTCCCCTCATTTACTTTCCCCATTATTCTTATCTCCTCTCCTCCTCCCTTTACTGACTCGTCCCTACCCTCTCTTCTCTTTTCTGTCCATTTATTTTTAAAGAAGTTCCTGGATATAATGACTACCTCCAGCACAAGGCGCCTCAGTACACAATGGTGGTGTTACGGTACACTGGTAGAAACAAGCAGGTACGTTTTCCAACAGAAGTACCACTCCATATCCGTTAATGAGGATATCTGTGTGAACTTCATGTAAGGAATAAGAACACAGTAATATTATAAGGGACATAGTTGCGGCTAACCAGTCACTGTGCAATACACATATATTTCTTAGGTCATTTTCAGTGATACCACTATTGTCAGAAAAGAGATGAATTTTTGCAGGCGTCTGTAAAGCTTATCAGTGACACACAGATATGCCTTTGTATCATGAGTTACATAGATATAATACCTCTGTAGCTACCTAAACCAACTTTCTGTTCAATAGAAGATATAAGGTAAATATGTATGACAAAAAAGTCAGTCACAGACGCTCATTACCTTATGATAAGGAGTACAGAATGATAGTTTGCAGTTATGCGTATGGTGCGAAGTAACTAGAGGATACGGGAAAACATGGACACTTCAGTGTATAAAATTCATTTGATACCATATACACTACAGTTTGTTACATGAAAACCAATTCGCTTTGTTTGATTTATAAAGGCTTCATCAAGACTGTATGCGTCGGCCTTGATCACCTAATGTCGCCTTTCCACGCTGCTCGATCTCTAGGGGGCGATTCCACAGTAGTTTTCATTTGTTTGCTTCCTCCCCATCCACACTTATAACTACATTTTTTCCAAAAAGTTCAGTATCCACTTTCACTACCCCTGTCAAATGGTTAGATAATTAAGATTGCTACATAGTTTAGTCACCAAAATCATCATATAATTCAGTCATAAGTCATTTACACAGTTCAGTTTCTTTCGTTTGGGTGCTTGCAAACAACTACAAACAACTGTGGAATTGGCCCATCCTGAGGTCACATGTATGACCTCCTCTCAAGTTTTTTTTTTTTTCCTCTCGCAACTCTGCCCTCAGCATTCATACATCTCAGCCTCTGCATCCAAATGTCTTCCTTCTTCCTTTTCACATGTCCATATCATCTCAGTCTACCCCTTCTCTTCACATCACTAATACATTCAAGTCCCATCCTTCCACTCAGATCTTCATTCACAATCCTAACCTCCCAATGCCTGCCATTCAAGGGCTCACCACACGCCCATCTGATTTATTCTCATCTCTGTATGTTTGAATCTATGAATATCTTTCCCCATTACTGCGTAAATCTCATTACCGTACAGCATTATATTCCTAGCACATGATTCCAACAAGAATCCCTAAGTATGGAGGGAGAGCCCTCTTAGTGTCGGGAAAGACAACAGCTCCCTAAACAACTTCCTACCACAGCTTACCCTTGCAGCCGAGCTAGCGCCAGCCCCACCCACAGCACATAATTATCATGTCTCCCAAATAGCAAAACTGTACACTAAAAAAACTCTCCAACGATATTAATCTTTTCCCTCCTCTCTCCTTTGTATGCTATCGTTTATATACCGTACACTCAAAATAAACATTATTTTGCATTCTACATCTACTACTAATACATCTCATGCATCCACTTATCACAGACACTGTAGAAATGGAGTTATTTCTCACACCCTTGTGGAATACTGTACAAAAGCAATACTCTTTCTGCGAAGAGAGTACTGCCATCTGCCTAGATAACATCCATTTTGTTTTACTCAGGTTTACTATCAAACTCTTGTGCCCCATTTCATCTCTTCACTTCTTAAAACTTTCCTCCTCTACCCTTCCATTCTCTGCGATCAACACCAAGTCATCAACGCACAACACCTCCCATGGGAGTCCAGTCCTAAAATCATTTGAGTGGTTCAAGCACCATGATAAACACTAAGGGATTTAAAACGGGCCTCTGATGCACACCACCGCTCACGGAAAATTCTACACTCAAACCTCCGTTCACTTTCACCAGCACCCTCGTACATCCTCATAGCCACTCTAACCAACCATTCCTCAGTCCCAAGCTCTCTTATTGCCCACTTCACTATCTCACTGGGTACTATCTAAAGCTTCTCTAAGTCAACCAAATTAGGACACATAATTATATAAAGTCACTGATGTATGCATGGTATTAAATTCATTTTACAATGGGTTACTCTAAAGAAAAGACGATAAAATAACATGTGAACTAACAAATCCATATGTAAAAATAATAGCAATGCGTTAAGAGGTGTGTTGAACTTATCTACTTTGTATTATTTTTATTTGTCTAGCAGGGGCACGAAGATTTGAATTTAATATCGTTTAAGGTATAACATATCACAATCTGTTGAAGCAATGAAGTGTTCCGTGCTTTGAACTTCACATCATCCACTCCCCTTCACACACACGCACGCACGCAAGAACGCACGAGCACACACATACTGTACATCCTATCCCCTCCCCTCCCGTCCCCTCCCCTTTCCCTCACTTTCCCTTCCATCATTCTTACCTCGTCACCTTATCTCCCTTCCACACACACCATACCCTCCCCCCCCCCTGTTTAATGTACACTCATCCTCCCTTGTCCCCTCGTAACCCCCCCTCATCCTCACCCCCACCCTCTTCTCCTCTTGTTCCCCTCTCACCGCTTCTTTTTCTTACTCTCCTGTCATCCTCTCCTGTTTCTACTCCCCTGCTATTTTTATTCTCCCCTCACCCTCGCCTCCTCTTGCTTTCCCCATCCTCACCCTCCTCTTACTTTCCCCTCACCGCCTCCTTCTCTTACACCCCACCCTCTCCTCTTCATACTCCCTCCACCCTCTCCTCCTCTTACTTTTCCCCACCATCTCCATTTACTTCCCCTTCCCGCTCCTTATCTTACTCTCCTCCTACATTCCCCCTCCCTCTCCTCCTCTAATACTCTCCCCTCATCCTCTCCTCCTGTTACTCCCCCAGTCCCTTCTCTCCGTCATATTCCTTCCTTTGCTAACTTACTCTTATCCTGTTCCATCATACTCCCTTCCCCCCCCTTTCTCTCCCCCCATCCTCCTACTTTCCTCATATACCATTCTCTCCCCTTCCCCTCCAACTCCCCCCTTTACACTGCTACTTATTGCCTTCCATGTTCCCTTATTTTTATCTTCCGCCACCTCCCATCCCACACACCCTGTCTCTCCCTTCCCCTCCCCTTCTCTTACCTCGCCTTCTTTCCCGTCCCCTTCACCTCCCTCTCATCCTTCTCTTTTTCCCTTCTACCCTCCTCTTTCTTCCCGCCCCCCTCCTTTCCTTGTCCCTCCCCCAGCCATAGTCACTTACTGCTCCCTTCACCCTTCCCTTCTTTCCCGTCTCTTTCCCTTCGTCAGTCAGGGATAATTCAGCTTTTTAGCCCTTCAGTAAGATGGTCACTTCGATATTTTATTGTTACTATCTCTAGACCATTTTAAACTCCGCTAAAGAAGTTATGTTTTTGCCCGCGCTTGTTTGTTTGTTTGTCTTTCTGTCTGTTAGCAGGATTACTCAGAAAGTTATAAACTGATTTTGATGAAATTTTGTGGAACGGTGGGTCATGGGCCGAGGAAAAAGATTATTAAATTTTGGGGCAGACCAGGATCCGGAGTATCCCGCACAATATCTCCAAAAGTTCTCGACGCGTTTCAATGAAATCATGGTGGAAGGTTGGTCATGAAGCATGAAAGAATTTGTTAAATTATAGGGTGGATCCGGATCCGGATCCTTTTATTGGCAATGGCATTAGCGGAGGTATGCGCTCTCTGAATGCTTTCTAGTGTTTTTTGTTAGCTCAGAGGAGACGTCTGGTGGTAAAGAAGTCGGAAAAGAATCTCTTTTACTTATGTATAATGACTTTTTATCAGTTTCCTCATTTGTCTGTCCTTCTTCACGTAACTCCACTTGGAGACAACGGAGAATGAAAGACTGGAGGAGTGTTTGTGAGTCAGACTGAGGAGCAGAGGAGGAGGAAGAAGATGTAGATTACATGGAAAACATGGGTAAGAGTGGTACAGAAGAGAAAGACTGTGAACTGAAGAGAGGGCAGCTGGATGAAATGGCGGAGGTTTGTTTGTGGCCACCTCCTCTGGAAAGAAGACACTAGACTTAACTTCAGCACGAGTATAATCAGCCTAAAAGCAGATGATGTGTAGGTCTCTTAAAACAGAATTGCTTATGAATATTCAAACATTTCCCCCACCCATAGAGGCAGCCAGCAATATTCTCGCACACAAAGATATAAAGGAGACTGATATTAGTGTACATTACTCAGACACCAGAGAAGATTTGTGGTACAGGGAAATGGCTCTCAGAGAGAAAAAGGCTATGACAGGAAAGGAAGAGGAGGTCATAAAACTCCCCCTTCTCATAATCCCATAGCGGTTATATGCCTGAATGACCCTTGTGCAGTGAATTGACAACAATCTAGCTAAGCACACACACACACACACACACACACACACACACACACACACACACACACACACACACACACACACACACACACACACACACACACACACACACACACACACACACACACACACACACACACACACACACACACACACACACACACACACACACACACACACACACACACACACACACACACACACACACACACACACACACACACACACACACACACACACACACACACACACACACACACACACACACACACACACACACACACACACACACACACACACACACACACACACACACACACACACACACACACACACACACACACACACACACACACACACACACACACACACACACACACACACACACACACACACACACACACACACACACACACACACACACACACACACACACACACACACACACACACACACACACACACACACACACACACACACACACACACACACACACACACACACACACACACACACACACACACACACACACACACACACACACACACACACACACACACACACACACACACACACACACACACACACACACACACACACACACACACACACACACACACACACACACACACACACACACACACACACACACACACACACACACACACACACACACACACACACACACACACACACACACACACACACACACACACACACACACACACACACACACACACACACACACACACACACACACACACACACACACACACACACACACACACACACACACACACACACACACACACACACACACACACACACACACACACACACACACACACACACACACACACACACACACACACACACACACACACACACACACACACACACACACACACACACACACACACACACACACACACACACACACACACACACACACACACACACACACACACACACACACACACACACACACACACACACACACACACACACACACACACACACACACACACACACACACACACACACACACACACACACACACACACACACACACACACACACACACACACACACACACACACACACACACACACACACACACACACACACACACACACACACACACACACACACACACACACACACACACACACACACACACACACACACACACACACACACACACACACACACACACACACACACACACACACACACACACACACACACACACACACACACACACACACACACACACACACACACACACACACACACACACACACACACACACACACACACACACACACACACACACACACACACACACACACACACACACACACACACACACACACACACACACACACACACACACACACACACACACACACACACACACACACACACACACACACACACACACACACACACACACACACACACACACACACACACACACACACACACACACACACACACACACACACACACACACACACACACACACACACACACACACACACACACACACACACACACACACACACCTGGAGATCATCGATAACCTCATAGAAAAGACGCGAAGAAAAACCACCACACTGTAAACCTACCTGCACAGAACCAGTAGCCATCCTAATTGCCTCACCGAGAAGACCTATGCCTGTTTTACGTTCTCTGAGTAGTTACAGCTCAATGACTCTCTTCACCCAGCCTGATGTGTGTAGTCAGCTGGGTTACTTACTCTACGGGTATGTACAAGTTGCGGTCTGCCAGCCTGATGGAGTATATGAAAGTCTACCCAAAATTATATAAAGACAAGAAAAATCTACTGTTCATTCACCTTAACTTGGAGGAGATTTTCGTCCTGTTGTGGCTTAATTCCCGTAGCTCCTTGACAGAAAAATACATTAGCAAGGCTCAATATCCTTTCCATAGCACTTCTTCGTGATTAGCATCACTTTCTAGTATTGATCTACTGTTATAAGTTAACGTTCAAGATGGAGAGATAGCAATTATAAGCCTTGTTAAAGTGAAGAGTATAGCCGCGGTGACGTAATCAGGAACAAACTAACATCAAAAGCAAAACGTCCAGGGTTCGATTCCCGGACCGACTACAAGACTTTAGGACAAGGGCTCGTATTATAGTCGGTTAAGGAAGCTCTTTAACACCTTTTCCTAAGCAGCTTATTTTGCTTATTACACCTTACAGTACTTTCCCGTGTTACCTAAATTATTCTAATATCGTCATACTCTGTCCACATAACGTCAAAAAGGCTATCAGCCAGTCGTATCCAAAAATAAATCGCTAAGGAAAAGGTGCTAGGGAGTTTCCTTACCTGACGGGAATATGGGCTCATCACCCCAGACTGCACCGGGAACTGAAACAGGAACCTGGACATGCACAGTGACGGTTGCGTGTGGTAGGCAAGGTTTTTTGGGTGTATTCCTTGTCAGTTGTGCTGTGCTGGTGACTGATCAACAAAGCTGTGGTCATTTGGGCTTGTATTTCATATTCTCGTCGGTTAAGAAAGCTCCCAACACCTCTTGCTAAGCGATTTTTAAAAAATATGGGTAGTTAATATCTTTTTGTACGTTATTTATGCATAGTATGGCGATCTGTGTATGTAACACAAATGAGGATATTAAGGTGTGATAAACGAAATAAATCACTTTGGAAAAGGCGTTAGTGACCTTCCTCAACCTACGAGAATACAAACTAGGGTGTCATTGTTTTAATTTCTTCACTACAATGGCGTGGTACTGGAGAGGGACGCCTTCATGTGGTGGCATCGATATCAAATTAGACGGTTCAACTGTCTGGTTATACAAATGTCCCTCAAATGCTTCCCTGTCCCCCGAAAGGAGGATGGTGGACTGCAAGACAAGAGCAAGCTCAGCCTACAGGTCACCGGGTTAACATTTCAGATGAGCCTGGGGCCACAACCAAAACAGCAGCAAGAACAACAACAACAACTACTACTACTACTATTATTATTACTGCTACTACTACTACTACTACTACTACTACTGGTACTGCTACTACTACTACTACTACTACTACTACTGCTACCACCACTACCACTACTACTACTACTACTACTACTACTTCTACTTCCAGTACTACTTCTGCTTCTACTACTACTACTATTACTACCACCACCACCAGCACCACAACAATGAAGTATTGTCGCCTTTCTTAAGCTACCACCCCCCAGACACACACACACTCTGTCTCTCGTCGTCTGTCTGTCTGTCTGTCTGTCTGTCTGTCTCTCTCTCTCTCTCTCTTAGGAAGAGCGTCCAGTAGTGAAGGTTTTAATAAAGGTCATTATCTAGCCTCTCCTCCAATCTCATTATAGTCATCTCGAGATAACGTGGATGAAAAATATGTAATCATCATCCTATTCAATGTTTATTAAGTTTATTATATTGTCTTTCATGTATGTATATTGTAGTCAGTCTGAGGCTTTTATTTTGCCTGAACCATTATGCCTTTGAAATCCTGGCCTCGAATTGTCAATTAAGGAAGTTCCCTAACACCTCTTCCTTAGCGATTTATTTTTGAATTTGGGTGATTGATATAATTTTGTACGTTATTAATGCTTTATGATTTGATATATTACAGACATGGAACATTGTAAGTTACGTAGAAAGACTTTTTTCTTCCTTCAAAACGCGCATTAAATTATGCATGTATTTTAGAGACAATTTTGCACGATACGTTTACCAATCCCAGCCTCCGGTGACTCATTCTTTGTTAAATAAAATAGCTTATCGTTGGCAGAAGGGGAATGCTTGAGGTGTCCCGAGATTGAGAGGGTTCATGATGCCTGTATTGACGCTCAGACCCGTATTCTAGTCCGTTAAGGAAGCTCCTTAGCACCTTTTCCTTAGTTACTTATTTTCCTGACTCCCCATTAATATTTTTTTCTTCTCTGATTTTCTTCATGAGGCCATAGGCTGCATGAGAAACAAACAAAAATACAATAACCGCTCAAATACAGAAATAAATTTCCTTCCTTTTTTCAGTTTATTTCACGTAGCTCAGTGGCAGAAAAAACAATCCTACGGCTCTACAACCTTTCCACAGCATCCCTTCGAGATCAGCACCATATTCCAGTGCCATATCTCATCTTACATCTAAGTGTGTGAAGGGATGGTAATTTTAGGTCAAGTTAAAGTGAACAGAGGAGACTGTAGCTCCAGTCAAAACTAGTGATAGACAGTATGGTTTTCGCCACGAAAGATTCAGTGTTGATATCCTCCATCTCTTGACTAATACCATCCATCAGTCAGCTGACCAACATGGGGAAAACTATGCAGTAGTCCTTGATATTTCTGAAGCTTTTGACAGAGTGTGGCACCATTTCCTGCAGTCCAAACTCCCTTGCTATGGCCTGTCATCTTTTGTTCAACTGACTTCCTCATATCTCAGCAACAGAAAGTTAAGAATAAAAGTAAATGAGATATATTCCAATTTCCACTCGAATAAAGCCGGCGCGCCATAAAGATCAGCACACGGTCCAATCCTGGTCCTAAAGGATATTAATGATCTCTTATCTGTCACCCTTAATCCCATTCACTCATATGCAGACAACTCTACAATTCACAGTTCAATCACACTTAAACGGCCATTCACAAAGTTTGCTATCACAAACTCATAACTCAGTACCGCAATCTCCATAAATCAAGACATATCTAAGATTACTGAATGGGAACAAAACAGCACTGTATCATATAATGCTAGGAAAACGAGATTTATACAATATACTAACAGGCAGATATTGCCTGATTCTTATATTGCTGTCATTCTTACTAATATTTCTATCTCTGTAAGTGTTAACATTCTTGGTGTCTCACTTAAGAATGCCCTCAGCTAGACCTCTCATATCAGATCACTTGTTTATTACCGTTTCAAAGAAACTGGGAATGTAAAGAGTCCGTAACTTCTTCACTGACGAGCAGTTAGCTATAAATTACAGGAGTCATGTGCGCTCTCAGCTGGAATATTACTCACCATTGTGAAGTAGATTTGGAGAGGCTGCGTTAAAGCAACTGGACAAAATTCAGAACAAAGCTGTAAGAATTATTAATAACTCTGCCATTACAAGTGAACAACCTCCCCTACAAGTAAGAATTAATTTTTCCTCTCTTGCATTTTTCATCAGACTCTTTTATGGCAAATGCTCAGACGAGGTTGCATTCATTGTGCCACCCCTCCACGCCTTCCCCCGTTCTACACGGGCATCTGGCAGCGCTCATGACTAAACTCTTACACCTGAATACTGCGTGACTTCTGCCTCCCAGAATGCCTTTATTCCCCGAACCTAATCTCTTTGGAATAGCTTCCCCCCAAACTTCAACCTACAGCTGTTCAAGTCCAACTGTTACGGATTTTTCATGATTGGAGGACACCTGTAATCTGGTGTATGGAATATTTATTTTTTTCGCTTCATCTGTTCATCCTCTAAACAAACAATAAACTTCCTGACAGCAAGAGAATACCTTCCTCAGGTTCCTATGACTCACTTGGCTGCATAAAATGGCTTGGCTTTAGCAGGAAATGAATACTGAACTTGTCCAGGACTCGTATTTTCGTCGGATGAAGGAGCTCCATAACATCTTTTCCTAAGTGATGCATTTTTTACTTCACCTGACTCTCCTCTTCTGTATTACATAAACCCTTCAAGTACCGCCATACTCGGCATAAACCACACACCTTACTGCCCTATTCTGTGTTATGTACGTTTTTCAAACCGTCATACCCTGCATTTATAAAGTACAAAAGGCTATTGACCACCCAAATGCAAAAATAAATCGCTAAAGAACAGGTGCTAGCGAGCTTCTTTAACCAACGAGAATAGGAGCCAAGGACTTGAAAGGATTAATGGCTTCAGTGTTAACACACTCAAGTTCCTATGACTCACTCTCAGCTGCGTAGAATCGCTTGGCGTTAGTGGAAAACATACTGAAGCTGTCCATACCTTGAGAGGGCAGTCGGAAATGTTACACTAAAACATGTAATATATAAAGAATGATAAACAGCAAAAAGAACTCCTCTGTTCAGGGATTCGCTCTTCAGATTCTCACGCCAGAATACCAAAAACTTGAATCCTACCACGTCCTGTTTCCTTCAAGACAAGTTATTACCACCGCCGAGGAGGTTATTTATTTATTTATTTTTGCTTGGTTTGATTTTTATCTGTCTGTCCCTTACTAATATTGTGATGACGGGAGTTGTGTGAGGTGTGGCGCTGACGGTGGGATGGAGGTTGTCCTTAGAAATCCTGTGTGTGTGTGTGTGTGTGTGTGTGTGTGTGTGTGTGTGTGTGTGTGTGTGTGTGTGTGTGTGTGTGTGTGTGTGTGTGTGTGTGTGTGTGTGTGTGAGACTGTCTGTCTGTCTGTCTGTCTTTGCCTTTGTGCGTGCGTGCGTGCATGCATTCATGTATGTATGTATGTACGTATGTATATGTGTATGTAGGGGAAGGCATATGAAATGTGGGGTGGGAGGAGAAAAGCAATATAACAACCTGGCACAGTGGTGTGGAGTGAGCCGGGGTAGGGGTGGTACACCCTGTACAGTGGTAAGGACGTGGTGAAGGCTTTGGTGAAGTCTCCAAGCAGAAGACACAGCAGAACAAAAGAGTAGGGTTGAATCACTCTCCTTCACTGGACAGTCCCCCCACTTCCACCTTACCTCCTTAGTTCTGAGTTTACAAATAGACTTCAAATTTCCTACAGTATCTTTACAATCCAGAATCTTTAATTTACTAAGAGTGTGTTGTATGTCAATTGTAAAAAACTCCATCCTGTAGAATATAGATAAACTTAGTGACACTGTTTAAAACTTGAAGTCTGTCTACTGAAGCGGAACATGGAGAGGTGGGGTTGGGAGGACGGACCGTTGCAGGCATCTAACAAGACAAGGGGAAATTAGGGAGCTATTGTAGGATAGTATAACGAAACAAAAGTCTTGTATTTTCCTAGTGCTCTGCTGATATGGGAAATGAACAGTCTTATCTGAAAATATGAACTAGGCTGTGATTTGACTTATACAAGCTCAAGTATATTTATTAGTTTATTTACAATATACTCAGTATATTAAGATGTGCATAACATACATGAGTAAACAATGGTCATACACAGTGATGCAAAGTTAGTATACTGAATTTTCACCTGAATAAAATCTATTTTTATAATATACATCGACATCTAGAAACACGCACAGTAAAATATCTGACAATCATACACAAAATCATGAGTGATGTGTATCTAACGAAACAGTTTACAGTGAAACAGTTAAAGGCTGCATGATTTAGTACAAATGCTGACAAACACATAAAGCAACATGGGATAGGATACCAGCAAGAAATGGTTACCAGAACAAAAAGGTATTTTCTCTAATACATTTACACACAAATAACCGTGTACTATGCAATGGTTCAGGGACTATGACTTTAAGTATATCCATTCAGTTTCATACTCGTATTTATTGTGTATTTTTTGTGGCAAACCAATGAGACACTTGAGAATTATGTATATTTATAATTTGTTTGTGGTACATTTTTATACAGGTATATTGCACGTCGTATTACGTATTCATGTCTTGGTATTATGGCACTTATTGTTTGATATATATTGTTATTTATTTACCACCTATTGAGTCTCATATTTCAATGGTTCATCACTACAGACAGTGGTTATTAACTGTAACGAAGTTTGTCATAATTTATGCTTAAGTTGAATTCTGATATGTTTCAAATCATATTTTTTCGAGTCCCCAAACTGTGCCATATAAATATGTATTAATTATTGTTCCCTTCTCTAAGATATATAATTTAAGTCTGGCCACAACTGCAATGTATCTGGTGTCACAGTATCATGATTGCTCAGTTGGTTGAATTATGCCCACAAGAAAGTAGATGCCAGAATACGAGTAATTTACCCACTGGCAAAGAACACACGTAAAAGTCTGATATGACCAGTTTAGATTCGGTACAAATATTTCAGAAGTATCTTGTAATCTCAGATAACTTACTAACCAATCAGCGGGAATCATAATGTCAACGGATCCTCCGTTGTATTCAGTAATACCATAATATTGTAGTAATTCAGTCTCGGTGATACACAGCCTTAGATACATTTGACTCGGGCACCTGTGTGGGTAAGTTCAGGGCTAAACAGGAAGGCAGGACTGAAAATCGTACCTCACACAGACTTACTATCCATTTCATGGACCGTGTATCATGGTTTTTCTCAAATATCTTTCAAACTAATCAATTGATCGGTATGATACTTTGACACAGTGTACATGACACCTCCCGCTAATTTTTGGTAATATACGGCATTGCCAAGTGGTGTTACTGAAGGCGTTTACTCTTGACGTTTAAAGGCAAAGTCGCGTGAGTCGCCCGACTAATCAACACAATCTAACGTCCACTACCCCCCATCCCCTTCCTCTCCCTCCCTACCTCCCTCCCTCTCCCCCCTCTCCCTCCCTACCTCCCTCCCTCTCCCCCCTCTCCCTTCCCCCTCCTCATTTCCCCCCTCCCCCTCCTCACTTCCCCCCTCAACCCTCATTCCTGCTGGCCTTCCCGTGGCCCCCCCCCCTCTGTCCACTCTATCATGTTATAATGATTAGTATCGGGTATCATAAATACAGTATGTTGTTGTTTGTAGAGTCTGTGTTCATTTAATCATTGTTATTGTATGTCCTGAAGTTATATAAACGGGAGTTGACTAAATAGCGTATGACCGTCACCTTATTCACCCAATATAATGTGCCTACTATCACGATCTCTTAATTCCTTTACCCCCCATATCGACGTGTTTACTACGAGCAGGTAAGATAAGGTATCCAAAATTAAATCACACAGTTTAACTTACAAACCAGTACGGTACGGTATATAATCAACACAACATAATAGGGCCGTAGTGGATTTATGAAATTCTCTCTCTCTCTCTCTCTCTCTCTCTCTCTCTCTCTCTCTCATAATAAACTTAACCATTAGCCTATTATGGTCGTTAGGTCAGACCACGCTATATCCTTTTCATTAAGAACTTTCCAGTTATCTGCTACTACTGAATAATATAATGGTAAACGGTATTTTATTGCATATTGTATGTTACATACAGGTACTGGGGGGAATGCTGAGAGAAAGAGAGAGAGTGAAACAGTGAGACAAAGGGAGGGAGGGAGAGAGGGAGGGAGAGGAAGGAGATGGGGGGTAGCGGACGTTCGTTTGTGTAGATTAGCCCTGCAGGGCTCACGCGACTTTGCCTTTAAACGTCAAGAGTAAACGCCTTCACTAACACCACTTGGCAATGCCGTATATTACCAAAAATTAGCGGGAGGTGTCATGTACACTGTGTCAAAGTATCATACCGATCAATTGATTAGTTTGAAAGATATTTGAGAAAAACCATGATACACGGTCCATGAAATGGACAGTAGTATTCCGACAAATTTAAAATACCATTTCAGTTGATTCATCAGTTAATTGAAGTTTCAACATTAAAAGAGTGTATTTACACCGTGTTCCATCCACACCAATTTTATTTGCTCAGTTCTGGACACAAATGTAAAGCATGATAAACACATTACCAAACATTTGAAAAATCACTAAGGATATGAGTCAGGAGCAATTCGCTATCCAGAATATATGTTCGCTTCTTGCACAAACTAAGTGTTATGGTACATCACTGAACACTTAAACAACAATTTTAGTTTTAAAGATTTGTTCATGGGAATTATCTTGGGAAACAATACAAAAAGACACATCACTAAAGGTGAAAAAAATACAACAGTTGGTAAGGCTTGTGAGGTGGAGTCAGAATTTCGAGAACTTGAATGATGTATGAATGTGTGGTTAAATTTCACTAGGCATTCTGTTGATAGTTCGACTGCTTTTGTAATTATCGTTCCTTATTGACTGCTGTTACATCTCCTTCTCCTTAGGTGGGAAATGATGATTTTGGTTAAGATTTTTTTTTTTTTTTTTTGCTAGAATCTGAAACCAGCAGTATCAAGAGGGACATAATTAACCCATTTGTGCAGTTTTTCCCGTACAGGATGACGTAATACATCTTAAAAAGTTTCTTACGAAGGAAAGAACCCTCATGTTTGAACCTACTGTATGTGCATCGTGACTATGACCTGGTAGGTGATGGGTAGTACACAAAGAAATTTCCCTGTAGACTCTCACATGAAGCAACCTTGGGCAGTCGTGGTTGAAGTAGCCTATTTCAAGTTGACTTTTTTGTACTGATTCTTGCAGCCATTTGGCAATAGTACTAAACTTACTGGTACCAGAAATCATAATAACGAAGTAGTGAGCCTCCTCAGTTTGAAGAGTTCCATTGAAGCTTAATAAACTTTCTACAGGCGACATGATCATAACAGAAAGGATACCACTGGGATGAAGCAGTTACATTCACCTTTCACCATTTTCACTAATCTGTACGTCCATGATCAGTCGTCCAGTGCAGTAGAGGACAATAGCTGATCATTTGCACCAACTCTGCAGCAAGTAATTTTCGTTACCTGTCTTTGTGTTTCTGTATTGTCATACTGGCGGTAGATCTGTTCAGCCATGTACCCTTGTGGGCAGATAAACCAATAGTCCCATTTGTTTGTCTGCTGAGTGTCATTGACCACTCCTGGCCAAGCACCTTGGGAGAGAGCAACATCCTGACAGTCAAGCGAGTCCACCACCCAGTTAACCACGGGATAGCAAATAGCGTCCAAGTGTTCAGTGTTATCCCAGCTGACATCAAGACCTTTCCCACCAAAGTCGTAAATACTTGTAATGACGTAACCGGGGCTGCAGGGTTTGGCATACATTGGGTCCATAGGCGCTGAATCCGACTTTGTACCAGTCTCGAAGGGCAGGGCATGTTCAGGGAGTGAAGGCCTTGTGCACACCAGCCAGTCAATGTCACTCATCTCAGGTGCACCAATCCTCAGGGCCAATCCAGTGAGGCCATAGTTCTTGTCGCAGCCTTCCTCCTTCTTGATTATTGTGTCGTAGGTAACTGAAGCTGTTGTTGTTGTTGGTGGTGGTGGCGTTGTAGTTAATGTTATTGCTGTTGTTTGTGGCGGTGGCGTTGTAGTTATTGCTGTTGTTGTTGTTGTCTGTGGTGGTGGAGGAGTTGTTGTTGTTGTTGGTGGTGGAGGAGTTGTTGTTGTTGGTGGTGGTGGAGGCGTTGTTGTTGTTGTTGGTGATGGTGGTGTTGGTGTAGGCGATGTTACTGTTGTTGTTGGTAGTGGTGGAGGCGGTGTTGCAGTCGAGATTTCTGGTTTTGCTATCGAATCTGAAATGTATGTGCATGGCTTTATTAATATAATGGTGTTATTTAATTTCTTTCACCAAACCATTAAAGATTTTGGTAGACTGTTTGGGGTGGAAGGGTATAGATTTAGTTTTCATATACCCCTTTTCTACAAGAGATCTTCCCCAAGCTGAACGAAACTGCTCAGAAGAAGGAAGAATTAATGAACTTCTAAAATAAATCAAAAGACGAAGCCCTGAAAAGAGTTAGTATCCCAAGAAAACGAAAAAGGGGAAACGAAATCAGTACTCTTCACTCCGATATGCCTGGACACCTTTATAGTAGTTTGATACTTTTACATAACAGAAGGGATCACTTACATTACTAACGTTAAAGGAATTGGTATGTATTATTCATAACCACATTAATTGTACTGTAGGTGGCCAAGGAGGCTTTGTATTACCTTTTTGTGGCGATTTTGTATATTACACAATTATTATTTTGTATTTTTACACCATTTTTATACCGGGCGTTTGTAGTAATATCATTTAGAGGTAACTGAGG
>NC_136992.1:5662720-5750220 GCF_032717465.1 Coenobita brevimanus | reverse complement strand
TTTTTCGCCGGGTATCCGTTGTGGCTCTTCGTTTTATCAAGCAAATATAAACATGAAAGTATGGCAATAAATTTTCCTGTATATGTTTAGCACATTGCCAGAAATACATGCCGTGAAATCTAACAGCTTTTATCCATACGCCCATACAGGCACACTTTCATGGCGGATCATACACCAAATATTTAAGAAAACAAAAAAGTTACCAGTAATGACCACACAACTGTAACTTAAGCGACTTGTACTATCCATACGATTATCGTAATCCAGTGTGTCGTAGGCCTATATATAAAATATTTTGTAAACTCTAATATAACAAGAGACTACACATTCATCTGCAGACTTTTAATACACGCCAGGAATTGGTAAACTCCGTCATTTAGAAATTATCATTTTTATATGTTTTACATTCTAGAAATTATCTAGCGATCCTCCTGGGCATCGCTATCCAGTTAGAGAACCTCAGCTCTAGAGGGTTAAGGAGAGATAAGGAAATTAGATGCAATGAGGCTGTATTAAGAGAAGATAAGGTATTGAAAAGATGTAAGGTTGGTTTGAGGATAGATAAGGTGGTGAGCAAAGATAAGATTTTGTTAAGGAGAGAAAAGATCGTGAGGAGTGATATGGCTGTGTTAACGTGAAATAAGGTAATAAGGAAGGATAAGGTTGTGTTAAGGAAAGATGAGGTAGTAAGAAGTGTTAAGTTTGCATTAGGTAGAGATAAGGAAGTGAGAAGGTTGTGCTGGCAAGAGATGAGAGATAAGGCTGTGTTAAGAGAATAATAGGCATTGAAAAGTGATAAAGTTGTTAGGGAGAAGTAAGGTAGTGAGAAATAAGGCAATAAGGAATGATAAAGTTGTGGACTCTTACCAAATCCGGTGGCAGCGGTGGGATCAGGCACCAAGTCAAGCAACTGGGGTGTGAGGTCAGTCAAGCGACACACAATCTGCCCACCACTGATGAAGGAACTCCACGCCAAACACCCAGTCATGGCAAAGCACCTCGCCCGACACATGCCTGTAGGAGGTGAAGGTTAACTATACTCTGTTCACTCTAAATAGGCATAAAGTAGCTATAAGAAGAGATTAATGCCAAAATATTATGCTGATCACTATGAAGTGCTACGGAAAGAATGCTGAGCCTTATTACTTCTCTTATTCTGCCGCTAAACTATAGGGAATAAACTGCAAAAGGACAAAAATATCCTCTTACTTAAACTAAATTAAGTATACTTCAGCCTGATGACGTCTTATTTATTCTAAACAGGCACCCACAAAAGAATTTATTAAGCTTAAGGGGAATTTCTTGCAGTGAAAGGGTAAATCAAAACTAATCTAACTTTTCTAGCTCCAAAAGTCTAGTCTCTCCTAGTATGAAAGTAAGTCTCTAAAAGTGGTATGAATAAGACTAGAAATACATTACTGAAGACATTAACAGAAGAATGTGACAGTCAGTTTGTGTACAACTTTTTAAAATATTTCTGTATGCTACTGCAAGCTGCAAAACACAAACACACACACACACACACACACACACACACACACACACACACACACACACACACACACACACACACACACACACACACACACACACACACACACACACACACACACACACACACACACACACACACACACACACACACACACACACACACACACACACACACACACACACACACACACACAAACACAAACAAACAAGCTTACAGTGGGATGTAACGGGTGTCTCCATGAGGGGTTCAGCATCCAGCCTCACAGCGGGGTGCACGTAGTGTGAGATCAGCAATCCGGAGGCCATGTTGGACACCCAGAGTACCACCCACACCGTCTGCATGCCCATGTCTGCCTGCAGTAGCCATGTGGTTAGAGAAGTGAACTGCTGCTCTTAATGATTTGAGTTCGATCCATGATTGTTTCGTTAAAACAAAAAAGACAGGAGAGCAGTCCCATTGGCAACACCGCTTCATACATAGTGCCTTTCTTTAAAGGGTCTTTTCTTTCCATCCTGCTTCACTACCCAATATTCCAGCCGTATGCTCTTCAACCCCCTAAGTTCTACGCATTCTCCACCTATCCATCCATCATCCAGTCTCATTTTGCCCCATAAGCGTAGGAGCCCGGACCTAGGCAAGTTGGTCCTGACATTTAAAATGAGAGTGACCAGCCTCACTCATCCCTAAGTGGCATTACGTGAGCAATAAACCCCAACTACCCCTTGCATATAAACCTGCACTGGCTCAGTCCGATTGGAGTGCCTTAATAACTCATTACAGCACCAAGTGCCAAACATTGGTTATATAGTTACCACCTACCGTGACAAGCCAAAAGGTTTCCTGGTGTACAGGAAACCGTTTGGCTTGTCACTCAGTGTAGAGTCACCCATAGGCAGAAGGAAGAGGAAAGAATGAAGAAAAGAAAGGCAGCAGAGGGAGAGTAAAGTCACCCGCAGGCAGAAGGAAGAGGAAACAATGATGGAAAGAAAGACAGAAGAGGAAGGAAGGAAGAGAGGAAGGGGCAGACACCCAAAGCATCACTATATCGAGTGAGTGGATGGTGAGCGCCCCCACCTACGCATTCTACCTATGTTTGTTTGACTTGTCTTCCCACCACGCAAGTCTCCGACCCCCCCCCCTCCCTCCCATACATTTAATGCGTACTGAGGGGTGTGGTCTTTCCTCCTGTCCCACCACCACAGTCCAAACTTATCATGCCCATTCAACTTAGTAAATTTCATACTCCAACCTGTATCGCAACAAAACCTTCATAACATCAGCCACCTTTGTCCTCTATGCTACTTTAGTTCGTTTGCACATTAACCTTTCTTCCCTCTTGCGGCGTTGTAGTACTTCGATTGATTTACCAATTCAAATCCCTTTACTTTCAGCTGCACATCATACTGAGTCATTTTCCATAGTTTCACTTTGCACTTATTTGCACTTAATTTCAAACTGCGCCACGCATACACAATTACACAACTCTGAACCAGCTTCCAAAGACGCTGTTAACTAAAAGCAAGCAACAAAGTAGGATCTGCGTGCATCATATTTGAGATAATCCACTCTTCAGCATTACTCCCATCCTTCTTTCAATAGTTTGATTTTGAACCTCCATCTTTCTACAATTCGATTTTAATTCTTCAGTATCTCTATCCATAAAAAAAATAAACTGCAATGGGGATATCACACACCTTTGTCTCACTCCAGTGCTGATTGTGTCACTTACAAATCTGCCTACTTTTACACATACCTGCACTTCTCTACCAGCATAACCCTTTAACTCATCCCTTTTCATCTGCACTATACATTTGTGAAATCTTATTAACCCATCCCTTTCACCTTGTCATAATCTTGTTTTCAGAGCCGCACCTTATTTTCCATCTCACAAGCTTTCTCCACTACCTGCCTTACATAAGACAGCTGTGTCACGCACACACCACCCCGAAAAAACACTCTTTCACAACTCACTTGACATGCTGGTATATTTCTTACTTTCTCTATAAAATTTTTCCATATATATATATATATATATATATATATATATATATATATATATATATATATATATATATATATATATATATATTAATAAAGTCAACGCTACAATCTTCCACTAACTGAAATGCTTAACTCATCCAAGTTTTCTGACATCCAACAAGCACTTCATTTAGTATACTGTTTCTCTATACACTTCTTCACGTCCTCCCTGGCCTTAATACCAGTAGGTGTACGGTGCTGATGGAATCGCTTTCATTGTTCTCCATTACTGTTCTTAACTCTTTACACTCTGTCTTGGCAAACTCTCCTTTATTTGTCAAGTTGTACCTTTCCTTCTTCCAAGACGTTTGCCGTCATTCAACGTTTCCCGATGACTCGTGGCCGTTTTCAGTACTGTAACTGTCTCTCAGTGTCTTTGATATTATATATTGCAAAAATAATTGAATCTGTCTTCAGATTAACGATTATAAGGTATCTGTCCTTTCGTAGCCTTCCTTCTGAACACCAGTTCACGTTTCTTCAGGGATATTCCGCTAGTGACCTTCTTACTTTTCTCTCAGTATTTCCATTCATCAGCCATTTATATTATTCTTTCCATTTGCTCATTACTTCACTTGCAGTTTTTGGAATTTTTCCATTCTCTTGCTTCACATTTTCCCAAGACAATGTTACTAATGATGATGATGATGATGACAATGATGATGATGATGAAGTTTATGATGACAAAATTTCTGTAGCGTGAGACGAATAATACAACTGACCTGCACTGGTGCCTGAAGGAGAGTGTTAAAGGAATGTAGTGTGAGAGCTTTGCCACTACCTCAATACCCCCCGATCCCTCCATCACATTCTTGGCTCCCTTTCCCATGATCATACTTCTTGTCCACTCTCTTTTCCCCAGAGGTACTCAAACACTCTCACAAGCACTCATAAATAATGATATATGCTTACCGATCAGTGGCTTCAGTCCTTCCTCTTCACACACACACACACACACACACACACACACACACACACACACACACACACACACACACACACACACACACATCAAGTTTTATACAAACATGGGTAACGAGTGCAGGTACAATGCACACACACACACACACACACACACACACACACACGACGTTGTTCATGCATAGAGTCACGAATAAGTGTTAAGCGCGAAGCCCAGCAGCACTCAGCATGTGTTTTTTATGGCAGATTAGGGAGTTAGAAGCACAATATCAGGTTCTTTTATTGCCACTACTTTGCACACTCCCACACGCCTATCGCTCATTCCTCGCTGAATAAAATCCTCTGGCTTTAACTGGGATGATATACTAGAGTTGGCCTGAGTCTTAGACGGTTTACGCTCTCCCTCACATTTCTTACTTATTCATTTTATTTATCTATTGATTGATTGATTTATTTGGCTAGTTAGTTTGCTCTTTTACTGCGATTTTTCCAAGATGATAAGAGGTTCTTCAGAAGGGAGGGGTTAGATGTGTCGTTACTCTAGCCCTCCAGTATATAAAGTCACCGCTAAAGCTACACAAAATCTCAGGAGACATCAAGTATAAAATATAGCAAGCCATCAGATTCCAAAAATTTAACATTCCCCAGACGCTACCTCTCTCTCTCTCTCTCTCTCTCTCTCTCTCTCTCTCTCTCTCTCTCTCTCTCTCTCTCTCTCTCTCTCTCTCTCTCTCTCTCTCTCTCAGCTTGATAAAATCGTCTGGCGTTAGCTGAAAAAATACCATATGTATCCTGATCATGACGCTGCCAATGTTTTCAGTACAAACACTCTCAGGTTTCTATGACAGCTGAATAAAGTCCTCTGGCATTAGTTTGAATAGAATGGTAGAGTTGTGCTGACCATAAAAGAGCTATCCATTTCACTAGAAGAGGTCCCCTCCCCCAAATCGTCTAGCGGTATACTCAGTCTGCGTTAACTAAAAACTACCTTCTCTCCATCTTGCATGCTGAGCTGTAACAAGACATTGAGAAGAATATATGGCGCTAGTCACGAAGAAGTGCAACGGAAAGAAATGTAGAACAGCAGAATCCTCACAGACGGAGATTGTATTCAGCTTCAGGGTGATTTTGGAAACAGAATGGGTTAAATTAAACAATTATTAATACGGTTCCTTGTAAGAGGACCTCCCATGTCCCTCTGAGCTGGTTGAAATCGTCTGCAGAACTGAAATTGAATGAGGCACAAATGTTGAAGGTGTTATAATGTAGACGCAGGAGACCGAAAAATGGATTATGTCTGGGCTAATTCTGTCCTCTTAATTGCATAGATAACAACGTGGTGAGGAAGAGAGAAAAAGAAGGTACTTTAACACTGTTCCTCTTTTTCTTCCTCTTTCTCCTCCTCATCATCATCATCGTTATTGTCATCATCATTATCTTTACTGTCGTCATGATCATCATTATCATTACCGTCGTCATGATCACCATCATCATTATTATTGTCGCCATCATCACCACCATCATCGGCATCGTTATTGTCATCTTCATCATTATTGTCATCATCATCATCATCATCATCATCATTACTGCCATCATCACCATCATCATCATCATTATTGCCGTCATCACCACCATCATCATCATTATTGTCATCATCATCATCACCATCATCATACCGACCCTTTTCTAAGTATTACCAAATGGAACAGAGAGGAATCAAATTAAGAACAGAAAATTATAAAGCAGGAGAAGCTACGATCATTGCCTACCCTGTGATGTAGACCGAAAATCCTTTTCCATCATCATTCAGGTTTCCAGGTTCGAAATCCGCGAGGAAAAACGACTGTATTTCTCTGTCTGTCTGTCTGTCTGTCTGTCTGTCTCTCTCTCTCTCTCTCTCTCTCTCTCTCTCTCTCTCTCTCTAACACACACACACACACACACACACGTATACCGTATATGTGGATACGTATAATATCATATGCAGTATATTCCATGGCTAGCTATCGTCTACACTCTGTCAGACATCTTGGTGTTCATAGTCTTATATTTGTTTTATAGTTATAATTACGATGGAATAACAATGGCTACTCTACTCCGAGAAAATATCGTTTACAAAATTAATACTGGTGGTTTGAATATTGTAATACTTTTGAGGCTGGTCTAGTGTGAAAAACTTAACATTTAACTTGTAATTAACCAGATGAGGTGTGAGGCGTGGATGACCTTTCAATCTCATGGCGTGTTTTATATTCTCTTTTTTGTGTCTACTCTTACATAATATCTATTCTTAATTTTAATCCGTTCTTACTTACTGTCTAATCTTATTTATTCTTACGTCTTGCCTGTTGTTACTATCTACCGTCACTGTCTATTCCTACTAATGGCACTATCTATTCTTTCTATCTAATCGTAGCCGACTAACTATTCATACTCTCTTTACTTACTGCCTCTTCTTACTATCTGTTCTTTGTATATCATCGCTCTGACTATTTTTACTTGCTATCTATTCTTTCTTACTATGTGTTCATACTTACTATCCATTCATACTTTCTTTTTAATGACTGTTCTCATTTACTATTCTTACTTGCTATTTTCTTTCATGTTCTCTATTTTTACTATTTTTACTATTCACTCTTACTACCAATTCTTATTATCTTTTCTTACTCAACTTATGGTAAATTTCAGAACTCGAGAAACAAGACAACACCTTTAATGTCCCTCTGAGTCATAGAGATTTTTCCTGAGCTGAACAATATCGCATGGACATAGAACGAAAAAATAAGAAATACGTCACCAGTCTGAATGAGTTAAGCACATTCTTTTTTACCCTGTGGATTGTTTCTTCTTTCTTTCGTTTCCCTTAATGCGTGAGTAAATGCCTGAGAGACTTGAAAGCACCTTTGAAATTTGATATTTTTATATCAGAAAGGAGCAGAAAATCGTTCCCTCTAAAATAAGATCAAAGATAGAGCCTAAATCAAAATCAGTTCCTTCGGAGATGGCCGAACACATTGCGTTATCGAGACTGGAGATCATAGGCAGTGGGAGAGACAGACGGACAAAAACAGTTCCTGAGTTAACCCCTTTATAATACCAAATATTGGTTCAATCTGAAGGTGGTAGTGGTGATGGCTTTTTAACACTCCATGTATAACACCGGAAATCGGGTGAGGATTAGGATGATGGTAGTGGTGGTGGTGGTGGTGGTGGTGATGATGATGATGATAATGATAGAGATGATGAATGATGATAATGATCATGATGATGATGGTGATATAATTTTTAACCACCATATCATAGCTGTAGAGATCGGCTTATGATTGTGAAAGTGATAATGATAACGATGATGATAGTGACATTCATTTTGATGATGATGATGATGATGATGGTATCTTTTATGCTATTTAGAACATTTTACTTATATTATTGTTAAGAGGATGATAATTATACTACCCACCTTACAATGGTAGAAAGAGGTTTAAGACGACGACGAGGACGATGATGATGACGATGACGATGATGTTATTTGTGCCAAACCATTTGTAACAGCATGAAGATGATGATGATGATGTTGATGATATACCACCTCATTAATAACTGCAAAAATATGATGGTGGTGATGAGGATGGTGATGATGAAGGTTATGATGATGATGATGATGATGATGATGATGATGATGCTGTTGCTATTGTTGCTGTTGATGATGATAATGACGATGTTAATACCTGTGACTCTCTACGTCAAAACCTCGGCTGTCCCACCTGTGCCAAGCCTCTTTTGTAGTGTGCGTCTGTCTTAACTGTGTTGTCTTTGTATTTCACTCACACGTGCATTTGATTAATACATTGTTTTACAGTATTGGAGTAGTACTTGTCAATCTGTCTACCGATCTATCTATCTATCTATCTGACTACCTGTCTGTCTGTCTGTTCATTTCTCAGTCAGTCAGTCTATCTACCTACCTACTTATATCTCTATCCGGTTGTCTAACTGTCTATTTATCTATCTGTTTCCCAATTTTTCTCTCTAGCTACTATCTTCTTCATCTCTCCCAGCAGACAGTCATATATAAATTCAGTTCCTAAAAATATTATTCTCAGAGCTCTTGCCAAAGGTCAATTGTATTTGTTCGAGCAAGCGAGCGAAACGAGCAAGGAACAACACTTACACAGGCCAGCGGGTGGTTGGGTGGGGGTGTAAACTGGGGCAGCCTCTGGTCTTGCAATGAGGAAATGTTGAAGGTGCAGATATAAATTATACCTTATTGCAACCCTGGTGAAAAATTATGAAAAATTAGTATGGTCTAGATGCTGTCGCTCTCTCTCTCTCTCTCTCTCTCTCTCTCTCTGCTTTTCCCCTTCTTTTCTTTCCTTTTGTTTCCCCCTTCCTTCCCTGTCTTCCCCTGTCCCTTCCCCCTTTTTCCCCTAGCTACCATATATTATACCCTCTGTAGTTCTTTTCTCCTCTCTCCCTTCTAACTCCCCTCCCTCTCCTCTCCTTCATTCTTTCTTCTCCCCCCTCCTTCTCCTCTCCTTCACTCTTCCTTCTCTCCCCACCTTCGTTCCCCTATCTCCTCTCCTTCACTCTTCCTTCTCTCCCCACCTTCGTTCCCCTATCTCCTCTCCTTCTCCTCTCCTTACTTATCATTACCTCTTGCTTTCGTCTTATTTCCCTGCTTTCAGCCCCATTTCTCTCTTTTCTCCCTCCCCTTTCCCCCACTTCCTTCTCCTTTCCCCACTCCCTCTTCTTTGTTTCTTTCGTTACCCCTCCTTCAATCCTACCTCCCCCTTCCTTCCCTCTACCCTACCTTCGCTGTCCTTCTCCTTCTCCTGCGGACCTCCCCCTTTCTTCTTCTCCCCCTACCTTCCTCTTTCTTCTCCTCCATCACCTTACCCCCTGGTCTCTACCCTGCTCTCCCTCTCATTTCCTCCTACCTTGGCCACTTCTCCCTCTCTTCTCCCCATCTTCCTCTTTCATCCCTTCCCTCACCCCATCCACTGTCTACCCTTTGTTTGTTCCTTTCCTCACCCCATCCCCTCTCTTCTTACTTTCCCACCTTCTCGAACAACACCCCTGTCTTTCCTTTCTTTGCGCCATCCCTCATCCCATCCCTTGTCTCTCCTTTCTTCTTTTCTTCCCTCACCCACTCCCTGCTCTCTTCCTTGTTTCCTCCCCTCCTTCATCTCACACCCTCGTTTCTCCCTGTGTTCCTCCCTCTTCCTCATTCACCCTCTCCTCCACTTCTCATGTCCTCCGATATTTCCTCGCCAATCAGTTTCACCCAAGAGACCCTTCACTTTGGCTGCGATCGAAACCACTTTGCTTTGGCCCTACCTCACTTAAACAAAGATACTTATATTGATAAGTAGATATATAAATAGACAGAGGTAGATAGAGATATAGAGAACAGGCAGACAGACAGATAAGTAGATTTGTTAGACAGGTAGATTGCTAAACAGACGCCTTCGACGTACCTCGTTCAGTACATAGATTATTAGACTGATAGACAGATAGATATATGTAGAGATAAATACAGATAAATACACAGATTGATAGGTAAAAAACTAGACACCTTCAGTCCGATGACCTCCATTCTACTCTATTCTTGCTCCCACCACACGATTATTTCAGTTTGGGGAGACCTCTTGTAGTGAAGGTGTAAGTGAAGGCTAGATCTAACCCCTCCAGTTCGAAGAGTATATTAGAAGTTAAATATATCGTCAGAAGACATCAAGAATTAGGTGAAGACACGAAAAGACAAAAGTACGTTAAAACAAGAATCATGTAAAAACAAGAATTTAGCAGAAAAATAAGTAAAAGCAAAAATTAAGTATAAGGAAGAATTGAGCAAAAGCAAGAATTAACTAAACAAGAATTATGTACTAGGGAGAATTAAATGCAAATAAGTTTTAAGTTACAAAAGACGTTCCGTGATTTAAGGGGTTAAGAACATACACTCTGAACAAAGTGGCCTTAAATCATTTTCCTTGATGGTGCTGTGATGTACAGTCACAATGATCGGGTTTAGTGGAATGGAGAGGGTTAATGGACGGGTTTGGCTGGGAGGATGTTCTTTTTTTTTTTTTATGCAAGAAAAGAGGAACCAAAGGCCAGGGGCTTGCAAATTGCTCCCTCCAAGAAAAAACAAAACAAGATAAGAGACAGCCAAATTCAAAATCGGTGGAATGGGGTCATGGAAGGGTTTGACGGAGTGGAATGGGATAATGGTGGGCAGCACGCAGGAAAACGAAAATTTGTAAAATGCAAAATAAATCGCCGAGGAAAAGGTGCTGGGAAGTCACTGATGCCATCTCGAAAAAAGTCCTTTGTGGCACATTACCCCTTCACACGGAGGATTATTTTCTAGTTTTCTTCTTGCTATTTACTGACGATTTTCTCCCACACCTTTGGACAGATTTTGAATTAGAAAAGTTACGTACAGCATTCATTATCTCCTCACTACTATGCTATTTTTACTCTAACTTGACCGCTCAATTGTCATATCTCCAACGTGAATGCTGAGCTGAAACAGAGATTAACGCTATAATATGATGATAGTCACAAAGAAGTGTTATAAAAAGGATGTACTACTGTAGTATTATCTTTTTTCCGTCTCTGGACCACGTGAAGTAAGCTGTAAAAGGACGAAAATCTGGACCAAGTTAAAGTAAAAAGAGTATAGAGGTTTGCAATAAGCTGAATAAAATCGTCCTGAGGTAATGCGAATGCAGTAAAAATATACCATTGGGTGAAGTTACATACAGCCTTCATTATACTTTTTACTATACTGTGCTTTGTTCACTTCATCTTTGCCTAAAACTGCCATCTCTCCATCCAGAATGCTTGATTATAACAAGAGATTTACACTAGAGTCTGGTGCTAGTCAGAAAGAAGTGCTGTGGATAGGATGTAGAGCCGGAGTATTGTCTTTTTCCTCCACTACACTACGTGAAGTAAACTGCAAAAGGATGAAAATCTGAGTCAAGTTAGAGTAAAAATAGTATAGAATATTGTCCTATGCTGAATACAATCGTCTGGAAGAAGCAAGAATAAAATAGTAATACGTCACTGGATTGAGGGAATTAATTGGTCGTGTGCTTATAATAAAATGGCAATAGTTATTAGATTATCAATTCATTATTAATTGCGACATGAAATCATAATACAACGAGGTTCATAAATAACTCTGCACGGGAAACTCAGCTGGGAGTATCTTATGTGTTGTGGGGACAGTTTACTTTGATGGTGTGGGCGTGAGTGTGTGGCAGTGGCAGTGGGAAATGAAGTAAGAATGCAGGATGGACATCGACAACGTAGACTGAGCCGTCCTCGCAACACACAAGAAATCGCCCAGTGGAGTGTTATAGAAGTTATATATGACCCAGTGCATCAACGTTATATCAGAAAACTATCAAAGCTGTACAGAATATACTCAAACATCCTAAAAATATATTGTCTACGTATGTCTATCCAGACGCCTTAATCCCTTAAGTGGTGGCCACAAACAAATAGCCACCATGTCGCCCTGTCCCTTGCCATTTCTCTGCCCTCCCACCAACTTAAATATATTGTCGCATTAAAATATACTGTCAGGACAATTAAACACAAGATACCAACAGTCTCACGTAGTTGTTTAATGGAGTCCAGTTGGTTACGTAGCAACTTATACGTGACTTGGTGCAGTTACGAAAAAAATTAATAAGAGTGTCTAATTATCATTACTAAGGGGATTATGATAGTTATTTCGATCGTACCTGACAGATATTTGCGTCCTCCTTTAGCCAGTTACTTGTTATCTAATGGTAGAATAAGTAAATGCTACAACCATTTTTTTACGTCATTTCTTCAGCATTTCTTCATAGGTAGTGACATATTTTACTGCCCATCTCCTGTATCGGCTCAGCATTCCATATGGAGAGGGGGCAATTACCCGCCAGGTGAGACTACATCAACTATAGTAACAAGCAAGTATAACATGGTATCATTATACACAAACGTCCATGTACCATCATTCAGGGACTTCGAACGTGTAATGTCCTGAAATTTTACCAGCAATATAAACTTCAAGCAAATTAGTCAGGGTGCTAGTTAAAAGACACACACACACACACACACACACACACACACACACACACACACACACACACACACACACACACACACACACACACGTTTAACCTAAAATCGAGAAGTGGGATGTAGACTCCAAAATTTTGACAATGATTTTTGAAGTGCTTGACAATGATGGAACGTACCTGGCCTTCCTATTTGGTTGCTGACTGCACTTTGTATTATGGGATGCAGGATAACCCTGCATACGAGTAATAACCACAGGCGTTCCATAAACAACCGTGAAAAATTAGGGGTTTGCATTCCACCTTGCGATTTAAGGTTTAAGAACACGACCTTTTGTATCAGTTAGTACGACATAATTTGAGACCAATATACAGTAACCTATTGTCTTTGGAGGTCAGTTTTCTGCACGACTACATTTCAGTGTCGAGAAGGCTCTTACTAATTTTCTACAACTTCGAATATCTCTTACACATACCCACTTTGTATTCAATGGTCAAAATTTGTTGTAAAATTTTTAAAGATATGTTGTTTAGTTATTATGAAGTCCGTGTACAGACAGTTATATAGATTCCTTGTTATATGCCACCTTGTTACAGTTAATCTTCAGGTATTTGGTCATTAAATCGTCGTGGGAGAATAAAAAGTCGTCTCAGAAGAGTTCAAGAGGAGATACTGTTCAAATATTTAACTCTAATGAATAAAACTCTACGAATGACCTCTCATTTGTTTGTATATTATGTAACTGACCCTGTGCATAGACTAGAGACGATCTGTTCCCTTAGGACCAGTATTATTTGGTCTTTGAAAATACTGCAATTCTATTCACTCGATGATCACATGACGTTCTGACGCTACCTTACTTAGCTTTTGGTTTATATTTAAATTAAAGTTTACTCATTTTTTGGTGTTATAGATATCTTGGTGTTAAAGATGATCATTGCAAATGTGTTTTTAATTATACTTATATTGTTACTCGTTGTTTCCTCTAATTCTTGAAATATAATTAAAGATTTTATGTTAACACAATCCTTATTTTATCATATTCTATGTTGAAAGCAGTTGAAAATTTAGAGTTCTGTTTTTCTCCTACCTTGTATTTTATTATTAGGTAAAAAACTGAGGCCTTATTTTTATCACTGTCTAAGTTATGAAAATATGGCCGGATTATTGAGAAAATGTATCATTAGTGCCAACCAAAAAATAAGTCGACAATTCTGACCGAAATTTACATTTTTTTTTGTTTTTGTTTTAGCAAAGAACAAGGAAAAGAATGCACAAAATTTACCCACGTCTTTCCCGCAAACACAGATCTTAGTTACAGCAGAGAACTCAAGCTCTTTCGTAGGTTTCGGCCCAGAGCACAGACGAGTCGACGAGAAAAACAAGAGTTAGTTTTATGTCTCTCAGTTGCACCACAACCATTTTTTTTTTCCAAGTTGCAGTCATCCTTTTGATGAGGGACAACAACTGTCGAATTTATATCAAGGTATCAGTTCTGCTGTTGCAGGCATTGATTTTAAAGGGGGGGGGGGTGGACCTGCCTTCTAGGGAGTACCCCACTCTGTTTTCGGTAGACCAGTGATTACTTCCTCCCCCTCCGAAAAAAAAAAAAAAAGTTATTTTACCAAATTTCATGCAATGACTATATGTTTGCACCTATATTTACCTATATTATTCTACTACATTTATTGAAACAGGTAAAATATAAGTGATTTTCTTAGTATCATTTAGGTGCACTAAGTAGTAAGTGTTAGGAATCATCCGTACGTTTTCCATGATGCCGGATCCTGCCCTGTGCTGGGTGAATGGGGACAAGCAAGAAGTAAACTTTCATAATGTGACTGGCCCAGGAATCGAACTAGGGATCTTTTAGTTGTGAACTCAATGAGCTAACCAATACAGTACCTGCTCGTACAGGAGGGGTAGCGTTAGATGGTTCTTTGTGTCACTAGTTATTCATATAGCCATGTACTGTCCATTAGTTTCTCAGATATTCCATCACATCTACTTCTGACCACCATTGGATTGAGGATATTCTAAAGCTGAATAAGACGATGTATTTCTCTGTTTACAGATGACTCTGTAACATAATTCGTCATGGAGGAATGTCACGGACATGTGCTAAGTGTGAAACAGAAAAGTGGAGTAATTAACTATTATGTCCCTAACTGTACTACTTTTGGCAGACGAATCAGTCAGTCCACTCTGCTAGCTAGAGTTGATGGGAGATACACTCGACAACACTTCATGGAGGTCAAGTGTCTCTCTGCATTACGAGTTACTCCCACAGCCATGTACCAATTGGGGCAGGCGAACCAGTCAGTCCACTCGAGTGTCTTCTTGCCATTGTCGGGAACGCCTTGCCAGGGACCCACGACGCGAGTCACATCTTCACAGTCACTCGAGCTTACCACCCAGTTCGTCACCAAGCTACAAACAGCGAACATGTACAGTGAGGAATCCCACTCTCCATCTTCGCTTTTGTATTCACCTTCTTCAAACGTGTTATACCCCTTGATGTTCGTAATAACCCTGTTCTGGCTGCATGCTGAACTGTTCCCAGGATTCATGGACTCTTCCACATCGGTACTGAGGTTGATAAGGAACTGTGGTTCCGTTAGTAATACATTATTTGAAGGCTTCGTGCATACTAGCCAGTCTATGTTTCCCAGTTTGGGTTCCTCGATAGCTAAAGCCAAAGCAGTAACCCCAAAATTGTCAGAGCACTTTTTTTCACCTCTGACCTCTGAGTCATTAACCCACGTGATGGTATTGCTGGTAGAGGCTGATGTACTACTTGCTGTAGAGAGCGTTGGTGTTGTACCTCTTGATGGATGAATGTTAGGTGTCGATGAAGGAGTTGGTGGGATGGTGGTAGTTGTTGGGGAGAATGCTGGTATTCTTGGCAAAGGAGACCCTGGCGTAGATGGGGTTGATGATGGCGTAGTTGTTGCTGAACCAGTTGTTGTTGATGCAGCAATAGTTGGTGTTGATGGAGATGTTGATGCAGTAGTTATTGTTATGGAAACAGTTGGTGATGAAGCAGAAGTTGTTGATGATGATGATGATGGAATATATCTTGTAGTTACTGGAGGAACATCTGCTCTTGTCGCTGACTGTGGCATGAGCGATTCTGTTAGAAAGAATAAATCATCAAGGCTTATATAACAGGGAGGATTGTGAGACTATGACTTGTCAGTTTTTGTTATGGAAGGAAAACAATAACTATGCTATGAGGCTCCTGAGAATCTTGACTGCCATATTTGAAAATGAGTCTTCATTCTTAGTCATACAAAGAACAGACCACTTCATTAAACCACTTCATCACCAGGTAAAATGTGTGAATACTGAAAGGGAAAGTGGCCAAAAAGGTAGTCATTTATTACTACATGCTTGCTAAATGATGCTTCAGTATAGCACTGTAGCTCTCAGCTTCGCTAGTGAACAGTTTGCTTCTGTAAATAAGGTTGAATTCAATGACAAATCAGTTTAAACAAAAAGTTAAGGCCCTGATAGTGAGTATTACTGAGAATGCCTGAATATGGGCAGCTTTATAGGCTACAGTAAATCAACATTGTAACATGAGAAGACAGTAGCACTGGTACAAGATTTGGCTTGCATGTGAGCCTTTTAGCTTCATGCCAATGAATGTACATAATCAGGCACTGAGGATATGATTTCACGTCTCTCTAGCAAGCCCTGCTATTGATATATAGGTAGTGCATTAGTGTAACGATTAATATGAGATCCTTTAACTAGTTGTGTGAATGCAACCACTCTTTATGTTATCATCCTTTTATTTTTTAATCGCTAGACTAACATAATATTACAAATAAGTCCGTGTCACCATTGTCAGTAAGATCTAACAGTACTGAGTAGTAAATTGCATTGTATTCACTTGCACTTAAAATCTTATTGAGTTGAGAGTATTGCTGTTAATTTGTAATTTTTTTTTTTTGTTCCATTATTTTTTTTAGTGAAATTTCAGTGTTCATTGTTTAGCTCATATTCATAGTTTGACACCAATCTTCCCAAACTCTAAGCTACTTTAATGTGCTTCTGTAGAATAGTACTAAATTTTTCCATTACTTTCTAATTTAACCTCTTCCCGTCCCCTCATTCCCCATTCCCCATCAACATTCTGCGACAGGGATGTTTCTCCACTGGGCCGAAGTGAATCCTGCAGAGGTGGACTTGCCTAGCACATAACTAATGCCCTGCCCACACTGTCTTGGCTCAGTTTTGTTCCTGAGACCTGCCTCAACCAACTACAATGTTTTTCATTTGTACAATACAGTATCTTGATATTACAAAGACCCTCTGGTGTACCCAACTCCCCCTGACTGATTGGCCGAGGTGGTAAAATCTCTCTCTCTCTCTCTCTCTCTCTCTCTCACACACACACACACACACACACACACACACACACACACACACACACACACACACACGCATTCCATTCCTGAAATCCGGTTTTCGCCAGTGTTCATCTTAGTCTTCACACCGGGTTGCAGATAGTAACCGTGACTGTATCCGGTGGCAGCGGTTGGATCCATCACCAGGTCGGACCTCTGTGGAAAGGAGTCAGCCAGGCCACACACCATCTGCCCACTGCTGATGAACGCACTCCATGCCACGCACCCGACCAAGGTAAAGCACCGTGCCCGACACATACCTTAAACACACACCAAAGTATCATTATCACCTTTATTGTCTTTCACCACCACCATCTTTATTATTTTACTATCAGCATGAGTAACAGTACCAGCATAAATTTCACTGTCATCATTACTGTCGTTATTTTCATTGTCATCATAATAGGGTAGAATAAACCGAAGCATAATGGAGCTGGACAGCCTTTTAGGGCGTTGTAAGAAAAGCATAACATCAACGTAAAAATAGGCCGTGTTTAACGATATGAGAAGGCTAATGCAGGTCAGACACATAGGATGGGGCAAAACAGCAGAATTATGTGACTGATTACAAAAAAAGTGCATCTGGAATAAATTATAAACCCATAAGTACCCCCATCAACGAAGCTGGAGGAGATTATGCATTCACCTATGTTTGTTTGCTTGTTTTTCCAAGCGATATATCCAAAAGTTCCAAGTGAATTTTGGTGAAATTCAGTGGAAGAGCGGGCCATGGGCCAAGAAGGAATGAACTAAATTTGGGGGCGGATCCGAATCCTATGTATTCCACTGAATCCGGATCCTGTTTAATGGTAATGGCATTGGCGGAGTTATGCACTTTCTGAATCAATTCTAGATTATTATGTACTGAAAACGCAATCTAAAAACAACTGAATAAAATGCCCGCTCCGTCACGAGTCAATGGAAGTTTGAGAAACTATCCAGACCCTAATTTTTTTTTTTTTTTTTTTTTTTTGCTCCTATTTGCTGTACAGGAATCCCAAACTTAAACATTGTAAATATTATACATTTCAATATCCTTATTTTAAAATACTTCTAATCACTATTTTCTCCCAGTCCTTTTCCCATGGTAATAAACTGAATGGGGAGGATGTACAGTCGTCATCAAAAGTCTTGTCATCATCTCAAAGTTTCTCTCTCTCTCTCTCTCTCTCTCTCTCTCTCTCTCTCTCTCTCTCTCTCTCAAGGGATTTAGAAATCAACTGTGTGTAATGCCAACTAATCGACATTCATATCTTTTTTGGTCACGGATCATTGTCATCAGGGTCAGTTACTGTGGATTCAAAAGACTAATTTTCAAAGTTCATAGAGATAAAAGCTGGACAGGCGACAGGACTTTTGACTGATTGTACAGTACTTAAAAGTAAAAGAAAATACGCAATTTGGAGATTCAGTTATCGGAGTATCAAGTGAAATGTGCAAGATATCCATCCAGAGCACTGTCTCTACTCATATCTTGCTTACGAGATGCAGCGGTGTAAACTGTTCTGAGAAGTTTCAGTCATTCTGAAGGTTGAGAGTACTTGAATGTAATGAAAAGTGCACCATCATACTGAAGAATTAAATCTTATAGCTGAATATTTACTTCTCACTTACAACGAGATGCAATGGGAGCGACCATTAAAGAAGGTTCGTACATCCTGAAGCCCGGCAGTATGTAATCTGCTCCCAGCCCTCCGTGAGCTATTGCTGACGGCCACAGTAACGCCCAAACGCCCACACCAGCCCACATCGCCCACATTCTGCCTCTCATCACATTCATCTTCGCCTGTCCCACCTGCAAACAAGACACTGCGCTGTATCATCGTTGGTGTTCGAGATTTCTTTCTTTCTTTTATTTTTTTTTTACCTCGTTTTGAATAATTTATTTCTCCGTATGAACTGTTAAAATTTTCTTCATCAGCAGCTTGATCATACCAGCACACACTGCCCACACCCTTACTGTCACCGCCCTCGCCTGCCTCCTGTAAGCAAGACACTGGGGCTTTTAATGGTGCACGAACGGAAGCTGTGAAGTTTGCCGTGCCATAATAGTGCAATGATAACCTAATAAAAATATATTCTGGGTGATTAATTGAACAGATTATGTGGTGTGAAGTGGAATTCAGAGGAACGTGAGCAAAAGATGAAAAAAAGTAACCATATAGTCAAAGAGAAACAATATAACTGGAAAACTGAAAAACAATGTGCAGAGGAATTAGTCAGTGAAATGGAAGCATAGCATTTCGGAAATCTGTGGAGCACATACAAACAGTATTAACTGAGTGATGATAAAAGATTGTGTGGTACTGGAAAGGTATCAACTGACAAGAAAGAAATAGCATGGTCAGTTGCAGAAGCAGAAAAAGAAAAAGAAAATGAAAGAAGAAATGGAAGGAGTGGACACAAGACAGGAATTGGGATGAAAGAAGAAATGGATGAAAGTAAGAAAAGTTGATGGTATCAGTAATGAGAAGGAAAAAGATGAGGAATGTTGTGGAAAATGAAGGCATATTTCCCTGGAAATGGGAAAATATATTAAAAAGAGATGTGCAGGTTTTATACGGGAAAATATAGCAGAAGAAACAGCAAGAATGAAAGAATACTACTAAATGGAAGCGAGGTAAAAAAAAAAAAAAAAAAAAAAGCAACGATATAGAATTCAAAGCGGTGAATAGAAATGATGAGAGAAAGGTGTATCTATCTATCTGTATACCTAGGCTGCTTCCCCCAAAGAAAGGGAAGTAGCCGAGACAGGACGACACACTCCCAATTTACTCATTCACACACACACACACACACACACACACACACACACACACACACACACACACACACACACACACACATACAGGTAGTAAAAAAATGACTGAGGTGAATGGCATACAAAGAAGGAATGAGGTGCTCGATAATGTGACGGTCAAAATAGTGAAGAATGTTGTTAAAATGTTCAGTGATTAGGTAGCAGTTGTTAATATGAGTTAAACTTGAAAATGATACAATGTAGTTAGGAAAGCGTACTCAGCTGTTAGTGGGAAATATACCAAAAGAGCCAGGTTAGTGGAACTGTATCAGCGGAACAGAAAAAAAAAAATGTGACCAAATAGGATGCAAATATATAACTTTGGAATAAGACTAATGAATGTTGTGATTTCGCTAAATGGAAGAACACGAGCAGAAAAGGTAAGATGCTTCATCATGTCAGATAAGTAATAAGCAAGGTAGATACCGAAGAAGTAATTTTTTTCTTTAATGAGGTATTTGAAGGAACACAATGAAAATATATATATATATATATATATATATATATATATATATATATATATATATATATGAGAAAGTATATAAATTTTTTTTACATTAGAAGTTAACTACTAACTGCTGCGAAGGGTTTTCATAATGGGACTGATGCATGTGTATGACCAGATGGATGTTTAAATTAGTGGCTCAGTATAGTTACTGGAATATCTATCTATTATCTGTCTACCTACCTGTCTGTATCTATATCTATCTATTTAGATAGGTGGATAGTTATGAGAGGAGAATAAAATTAGTCCATATTTGATATGTGCAAATGATGCTGCGTTACTTGTTAAATGTGAATGAAATCTTTGTTGACTATTACGAGTTTTGTGAATGTGAGTGGCAAGGCCTGAATGTTAACATGAATGTAAAAGTAAAATAATAGTGGTTTAATGAGAGGATAACTCAGATGGAGATAAATTCAAATTGGTGGAAAAGTTCTACAGTAGCATGTAAGTGTGTATATGAGAATAACCAAGGAAGTAAAGTGACTGGTGCTATAAAAGCCTTGATGTGAAACAGAAATCTGAGTGCGAAGGGCAGCAGAGATGGGTATGTTAGTGTGCGGCTGTGTTAATTCTTATTTTCTTTATAAGTGTTCTTTCTTTGCACGAGTACACTACCTTAGGTTAAAGTTTCTGAAATTATCGTTATTATAATCAGTCGTATAATTTTCTAAATCAGTCCAAGGATTGTTACATATTGAGGGTGTCAAAATAGACACACACACACACACACACACACACACACACACACACACACACACACACACACACACACACACACACACACACACACACACACACACACACACACACACACACACACACACACACACACAATAGACAGATAGATAAATAGATAGATAGATAGATAGATAGATAGATAAGTATACAAATAGATAGACGATATACACACGGTATATAACTGTGGTGGTGAGATGTGCAGTATAGCTGTGTGGCAAACCATTAACACAGAAATGTGAAATCAGTTTGTATACCTGTTAGTCATTTACTCTCAAGGAGTTGGTTTGCAAATAATAATAATGATAATAATAATAACAATAATAATAATAATAATAATAATAATAATAATAATAATAATAATAATAATCTATCTATCTATCTATCTATCTATTGCCAGACGCCTCAATCCCGTTTGGGGTGGCCACAAACAAATCGCCTCCAAGTCGCCCTGTCCCCCGCCATCTCACTGCCCTGCTCCCAACTCACACCCCCCTCTCTCATATACCTCTCCACTCCATCCCTCCATCTCATCCTTGGCCTCCCCCTCCCTCTTCCCCCCTCCGCCTCACTCACATACACTCTCTTCGTCAGTCTTTCACCCTCCATCCTCTCCACATGGCCAAACCACCTCAGTGTGTTCCTCATAACGCTTCCTATCACATCCACATCCACACCACAACGCTCCTTTATATCCTCATTCGTCAGCCTGTCTCTCCATGTGACTCCACAGGCTCCTCTTAAATAACTCATTTCCACTGCTCTCACTCTTGACTTGTGTCCTTCCAACAACGTTCAAGCTTCACTTCCGTACGTTAGAGTTGGTATCACAATACTGTCATGTAGTAACTTTTTCACTTCCATGCTCACTTCCCTGTTTCTTATCACTTCTTTCAAAGAACCAGCAACCTTTCTTCCCTGCTGTACCCTTTCACGCACTTCACCCTCCAAACCTCCATCCTTACTCATCACACTACCCAAGTACTTAAACGTACTCACATTTTCCAATTCCACACAATAATGATAATAATAATAATAATAATAATAATAATAATTAAGAAGAAGAAGAAGAAGAAATACATTTGATTCTTGCTGGTCATGCACTCTTTTTATATTACTTGTGTGAAAAAGAAGTACAATACTGAGAAGTGCCTTCGTCAGTCCTTAAAAATATTCGCTGGGCATAATCTCAGAATGTGCTGTGATCGTACCCAAAAGAGAGTAAAACACTGATAAGAACATTGGTTTGAACAGAACTCAGCACAATTAATGTTACTTGTTTCGTAAGGAATGCCAGCGGTAACGTTACGATAAGGTGGACTGAGAACTAATTGATTGTGAGGCATAAAGTTTCACTCAAAGGAATGTTATGAGGTCACTTACTTGATTAATCTCGCTAAAGTATAGTGTTGCCTCTCAGTACAAGCTTCTCCTCAAAATGTGTGCACGTAATAATGACCTGTATAAAATTAAAACCATTAACCCGCCCCGTCCCGACGACGTATGGGTACGTCACCACGATTTGCATTTGCCAGTCCCGGCGACGTACCAGTACGTCGTGCAATTGCAAGGTCGCTAATTTGCACAATTTTCAATTTTCGCACGTGATTTTTCGTATGTATACACGGGACACCTTCCTCTATTCCTGTACAAGATACCAAGCAAGGACAATGCCTTACACTGCATAACCTCCCCCCTCCCCCCCTCACGACATTGTCTTGGCAAAGGACCTGTTACCAGTGACCTGGCTAGTAAAGTTATTCAGGGCCAGAGTGATTCCCCAATCGATGACAATGTGGAGGACAATGTTTACATAGCATTAGAAGAAGAAACAGCCAGAAATAATGATCAGGTAGTGTGGCAAAAATAGGTCAGGTATGGTGATAAGTTAGTGAGTGAAACAATGCTTATAATGCCTTTATTACTGCTTGAAAACCAATATACTGTCATACTACATATACATTCGTACCAAGTAAATAAATAAGTACCGTTTATGAGTGGATAAAATAGTTACCCTCCCATAGAACTCGTTTTCTTTGGTGCCAGCATGTTAGAAAACCCACTCAGGTAAGGAGGAACTCCTACCTGGATTGGGCACTTTAAACCTCAGGTGAGCGATTTCTCTATGAATTTTCGATGTTTCTCACCAAAAGCGAAGGTTTTAGCCAAAAAAAAAAATTTCGAAAATACCTCGGGACTGGGGGATGTCGGAGGTGCGGAAAGCCTCGGGACGTGACGGGTTAATATCGCAGTGTAAAAATTTTGCTATGATTCGTGGTAGAAATATATAAAAAAACGACCAAAAAAATTGTAATGTATTACTGGTGTCCCGTGTGTTTTGATGGTGTTTATGATATACGGCTTCTTTTTGTGCTGTTAATGTATTACCTTCACAAAGACTAAAGGGGTTTTATTTTCACTAAGATGACGCCAATCAAATGCATGAAAATATACAAAGTTGCAGCAGTTTCTTAAAGTAAAACGACACCATTATGATGCAAGAATGTAGATACTTGTGGCCATATCTGAAATAATTAACAACACAATTAAGATGCATGCATATATAAAGCTACAGGAATATCTGAATATAAAGCGATACCATTAAGATGCATGAATATAGGTAGTTGTAGTAATGTTCGAAAATAAGTCGAAAACATTAATATGAAAAAATATAAGTAGTTGCCGCAATATCTGATAATAAAGCGACACCATTAAGATTCATGAATACAATATATAAAGTAGCTGTAATGCCTGAACCTTAATATCATGAAGCCAGAAGCCTGGACATATTTCACTGATAACCTGTATTTTCCTCGTGTAAATTGTGCTCCAGTTAAATGGTTAGGGGTGGCATGGATATATAGCGTTATTACAGCGAAGCATTGAAGCTAGGATTGATCAGGCTTGAAAAGATTTCTACGGCTTCTTTCGCTGTAGGTCTAAAATGGTGTTCCTCTTTACGAGCGGTTCCATACATTTCTCTCCCTGCCATTTACGCACAACCCTAAATAGTAATTCCCATATATTTCTGAGCCTACAAATTTCGAAGTAATGGAGGGAGACTGAAAACCATTTGATTATTGTTAGTTCGTTGGGTGAGATGTAAATTAGGTTCTGACAATCTGAAAAGATAAAAAAAAAAAAGTGAGATATTAACCTGCTTCATTACTGTTCATTACTTTACGTTCGTATATTTAGGTTTTGATATAGTTTCATGAAAAGGAAAGGAATAAACTATGGCAATGCACTTAGCCATTTGATACTTACATTCCAACGAGGTACACTAACCCATTTCGCACTTACATTCCAGCGAGGTACATTAAGCCATCTCAAACCTGCGTTCCAGCGAGGTACACTAAGCCACCTCACACTTGCATTTTAGGGAGGTACATTAAGCCATCTCACATTTGTATTCCAACGACGTACACTAAGCCATCTCACACTTGCATTTTAGGGAGGTACACTTAAATCAATTCATATTTGTTGATTGTTTTAGCAAGACCTAATTTAACTTTTAAGATGGTTTTGGATTTGCATAATTATGGAACTAGTGAAAAGAGGATCCGTAATGTCTCTAGCCAAATGTCTTTATTCCAGAGGATGTAAGCTAGAGTAAGTCGTCTCCACGTCAATCTGTCTTCCGCCATCAAGCTGCCGTCCCTCTAACTCATATTACCTTTATTCATATAAATAATACGTTTCCAGCTCATCCATTCCATCCATCCTTCGTCTCCCCCTTCTTCTCCCCTCCTCTACCTCTCTCACTTACACTCGTCGATATATTCTAACTGTTCATTATATTATTAATTAGTTTAGCCTCAGTGGTATAGTGGCAGAGCTCTGGTGGGAGGCAACCATGTACGAACGCGTCATGATTTGAATCCAAAAGATGGTTGATGGTTGTTCTATCTCTGAAACGCTGTCAGGGATGTTTACAGGACTCTTAAGGCTGAACTAATCTGGACTGCAATGGTTAATTTCGGTATTTTCTACAACACACGTCTTTATAAAACATCTCGAAGTACCAAGAACCAGAAATTTCACGAGACGAGGGACAAGTGCCTATGAGGACAGATTTATTAATTTGTTTTTTTTTTATTTCTTATCTTCTTTTTCTTTCTAGTGACCTTAACTTTGGACCTACGACACTAAAATCCTGACAGACATGCTTCTTGCATATAACACACTTATATGCCAGTGTTTTCTCCACTTCTTTTAATCACACGTACTTGATCCTCCAGTATTTTCAATGTGCATTAATATATATTCATGCATACACTCAGTTTCTAATGTTTACTATATATCTCCTTAAATACATGGGTCAGAGGAGGGCGTATGCGTTAGTAACATTTCAAGCCCAAGGAATGACCAAGGGTTTTTCTATCATCTAAGCTCTGTCAGGAATGTGGGGTGTTTTCCAGGTGCTCAGATGATCTGGACTAGAGGAGTCTTATCTTGGAGTCTTCTTTTCCCTCTAAAAAGGTACCGTAATAAAAGATTTTTTTTTTCTTTTTTACGTTCAACCACATTCAAGAGCCAGAGTTTGCCATATTTTTCATACATACTCATATCACATCGCAAACATCCAACTCCCTGGGATTTCAAGGATGCCTTTTCCATATTTACGAGTATATCGCAAATAGCAAATAAGAAAAATACATATTAAGATGGTTGCCCTCTCTCTTTATGCAACCATTTTTGTTGGCTCACGTGTGCAGATTGCTCATATAAATAATGCAGTGTTTTAATCTGCATATGTACGAAAGACTGTCTCTCTATCTCTCTCTCTCTCTCTGCCTGTCTGCCTACCTTTCTATCTATCTACCTACCTATCTATCTACCTACCTACTGACCTGCCTACCTATTTATCAATCTACAGTACACATTCCCTGACTTCACATCTCGGGCCGGTAAGACTAATTGACTCAGTTTGTTTCCCCCTTGTCTGCAAAGCCACATAGAATACAGTCAGTGTTACTTAAAGACTTGGCCAGATATGTTACTCTTAATGAAATAACGTAAAGTAACAAAATATTCTCTTGGTGTCGACAAGTGGGTTGGTAGAAGGTTAGTGTCCCACCGCATATAAAAACTAACTCAAAGACAAACGGCCACCCCTTACGGGATTATGGTGTCTGTCTAAAAATAGATAGAACAAAATATTTCGGTTAATTACTAAGTTCTTCGGTTGTCATATCAGACCTACCGAACCCACTTTTAGGCTCGTATTCTCAGCGGTTAAGGAAGCTCCCTAACACCTCTTCCTTACCAATTTATTTTTGGATATGGCTAGGTAATATAATTTTGTACGGTATTTATGCAGAGTATGGTGATATTATAATGATTTAAGTAACACAGAAGAGGACGGCACGAGTAATGAGCAAAATGAATCCCTAAGGATGAGGTGATAGGGAGCTTCCTTAATCGATGAGAATACGGGTCCTTGTATCCACACAGAAATACAACAGAATACAGTATCATTAAATAAATCACAAAGCGATGGTAGAAACAGACTGACAGTGGGGTATGGGATCTTGAGTTATGGTGTTCTAAATGCTGATATCATTAACCTGGGGAAGTTTGTATCATTCTGTTCCTGCCAATTTCTGACGATTTTATTCAGCTTAAGGACAGACTTTTCGAACTGGAGGGGCTAAAAATTGGATTGATAAACCCCTTCAGTACATGAGGCCGTTCTGAAGCTGTACAAAATCGTCTGAAAGCAGGAAAAATAAGTTAGATTCCTTTTACTCTACCTTGGCCTAAAATCGTCATCTCTCCAATTTCGGTATCCAGCTGTAAGGATAGATTAGCAACGAAATATGGTGCTAGTCACGAAGAAGCGCTATGGAGAGGATGTAGAGCCGTAGCGTTGTTTTTTACTGCCACTGAGCTACGTGAAATAAGTCGTAAAAGAATGAAAATCTGGGCCAAGTTAAGGTGAAAGGGGTATACCAAAGACGTCAGCCAGATTCAAAGTACTAACCTTTTCGTGGTCGGGGCATTCCTAGTGTTCCATTCCAAGCATATGCCAGATGATTATGCAGACGAGAGTGAGTCATAGGAGCCCGAATTCAAGCCACGGTATCCTGCCATTATCCAGAAGGATGCAGTTAATTATTAGAATTTTTACACGTGTTTAACATTCTCAGAAATGTATCTTGCTTGCTTTGCTTGCCAACAGGTGACGATTATTAACTTTTTTTTTTTCACTTTCTAAGATTAGAAATAGTATATATAGTGATGGGATTGGACGTCTTCTCCATTAAGCCCTTCAGGACGATGATTTATTATTTTTATTTACAGCCGAGTTTATGTACTGTCGGGGTAATGTCTAGCAGTGAAAGCGTTGGAGGCCATACTCTTATATAAGTGCATGGAAGAAGGAACCGGATGCTGGAAGCCGGCAAGATTGCTCATCATCATCATCATCATCTAATCCTGTGTTGTCCCATGAGGAGCGTAGGAGCCCGGGGCTAGGCAAATTGGTCCTGACATTTAAGATGAAAGTGACCAGCCTCACACATCCCTGAGTGGCATTATGTGAGCATGCAGTAAACTCCAACTATCCCTTGGATATAAATCTGCACAGGCTCAATCCAATTGGAGAGCCTTAATTACCCATTAAATCACCAGGCGCCATAATTTGGTTACATGGTAACCACCCAGCATATGAAATGGTTTCCTGGTGTACAGGAAACCATTTCTCTCCAAGCAAAAAAAAAAAAAAAAAAAAAGAAAATTTAAGATACGTTCATTTCGAGATGCCTGGATACACTGCGTTTAAAAGACTGGAGATCATAGACAGTAGGAAATACAGACAGAGGAAGAGTGTTCCACAATTTATCTGTTGCCTATATCAAAGACGGGGAGTAATGCTTAGCTCTTGCCTTAAAGAGCTGGACAGAAAAGAAATGAAAGTTTGCTGCCAGACGGGTGCTACGTGCCCGCCGTAGTAGTGGAGGGATGCGAACTGTTCAGAGGGACAGTGACTACTTCGGTTTTGAAAATCTCTCACAAAGTCGAAAAAATAGCGCCTTTGGGTAAAAATAATCAAACCTGAAAAACAAAAAAAATATCTCCGTCACCGGATTTAAAATGTTCATGCAGGCTGTATCTAAACCCTCCAGTCCGAAAACTCAATCCTAAGCTGAATAAAACTTGGTCTGATAGGAGAAGATAAAGATGAGTACTGGGGTTTCATTGTAGTTTATTTCTTCAGAGGGAATATCTCAAAATTTTATACTAAGTATGTCTCAAGAGAGAGTACTGAAGTGAGTGCGGTTTTATGCTTGCTAACTCTCTCACAGCCTCTCTCGCTAGACCCCCCTTCTCGCTCTCTCTTCTCCAGCCTCCTAATTCCTTCTGTCTACTTCTCGCTTCTCTCTCGTATATGAGAGCTCCTGTCACGTGGATTATACGGTTGTCGAGTGTTCTAGAAGCTTGTGTGTTGTATGTGTGTATTCCTATCAGGCGTCACTAGGTGCAGACTGCACATTCCTCAGAGGGAATGTGCAGACGATATTTCCTGCCGGCCCTAGCCACGACTGAGTTAACCTTCTAAGTTACTTCTATGCCACCAGCTATTATATATGATATTTTAGGGTCCTGACACTTTATTTTTTTTATACTTGTGATCTAACCCCTTTCACTCTGATGCTGTAATTCTATTCTTGCTACCTTCAGAATATTTTACTGAAAGATTCTATTCAAGTATAGTAATGAAGGGATGAACAAAGGTTGCATCTAAACCCTCCATTTCGATAAGTCTATCCTGAGCTGAATAAAATCATTTGCGTCATTCAGACTCAAATAAGACAAGGATAATTTTACATAGGCCCTTATTTCTAAAACTTATAACGGGATGGTATAAGCAAGTCTCATTTTTTATCGGTCATTTGTGGATCACCTATAATTTTTAGATGTGATTAGCATGCATCCCACATTAAACAGCGCAGTCAGCAAAGACAGAGAAAGGTCAGACATATTCTACCGTCATCACATATTTCAGGAATAATTGCAAAATATTTCAGGGACTCTCCAGACTTTTGCTTATCAAGTTTTAACAAAATGACCCTAATTTCTTTTATGTACTGTCACAAACAAAAGTCATGCCCTCATCCTTACATTTCTCTCCACTGCCTCGTAAGCCACCAGCAGCCGACTCCTGTGATTTATAAGACAACGGATCAGTTTCACCAGTGATGTGCTTTGGACTCACCAGACGAACTTTATAAACTGATGGAGGGAAAGCCAAGAGGCCAAGAGAGGCGACAGGACTTTTGTTGTTGATTGTACATTTCTTCCATGGGTGCTTCCCTTGTCTGGGTGTATTCTTTTAATAACCTTCCAGCAGTCTAAAATCGCCATGGCCTCTTCATTCAGTGCACCTTCCTTAGCTGTATAAATCGTCTTGGGTCCATCTTTCAGTGAATCTTCCATCGTCCTAGAAACTGTCATGGTCTCTTCTTTCAATGAACCTTCGTCTGTTTTATAAATTGTCACCACTTGGGTTTGTGTGCATCTCTATGTGTATGTAAATGTATATGTGTGCATGCGCACGCGCACTCGTGTGTGTGTGTGTGTGTGTGTGTGTGTGTGTGTGTGTGTGTGTGTGTGTGTGTGTGTGTGCCTGTCTGTCTGTCTGTCTATTTTTTGACGTGTTGGTGGGTCCTGTGCCAGGTATAAGGCTGTTAACGTACTACATTCCCTCAGACTCCTCCCTGCCTCATCTGGAATCGACCTCGTGACCTTATAAACAGCAGTCCTCTCCTCCAGCAATCAACCCCCACCACACCAAATGTCCGCAATAAAACTGAAATAGCGAGGATATCCACTCCACACTAAATGAGAAATATTTTACCATCAGGTGACACGTTTAAGAGATTTCGTAAATTTTTCGCTGCCGGTCTCAGAAGCCTTACTTCTTCGTGGAAAATCATTAATGCTGGTAAATATCATGGAAAAGAATTTATTTGTGCTTTTCGTATATATCATCATTAGCGCCCGCACTCAAGCACGAACTCATATATATGCGCGCGCGCGCACACACGCGCACACACACACACACACACACACACACACACACACACACACACACACACACACACACACACACACACACACACACGATACGGGAAAAAAGCCTTATTCGTGTTTTTCAGATATATCATCACACACACACACACACACACACACACACACACACACACACACACACACACACATTCTCTCTCTCTCTCTCTCTCTCTCTCTCTCTCTCTCTCTCTCTCTCGTTCTAATCTTTCATTCCACCTCATTAACTAATGTGTGGAAAATGGGTGTTCGGGCTTTTTTTTTGGGGGGGGGGGACAGGTTAAAGGTAAAATGAATTAATATTTGACATTCTTTACTCGTCTTGGGTTACGAGCTAATAAGGTGAAATTCCAGTCCTCTTGTTTACTATACCCTTTTACCTCTAACTTGGCCTAAAATTGTCATCTCTCAACCCTGAATACTGTCCTGAAAGAAGAAATGATCACAAAATGATAGCGCTAGTCACAAAGAAGTGCAATAGAAGGGATGTAGAGTCTAGTCACAAGGAAGTGCAATGGAAAGAATTTAAAGTCATATTGTCTTATTCTGTCCCTGAACTACGAAAATGAAGCTGCAAAAGGATAAAAATCTGTGCTATGTTAAGGTGAAGAAAGAGCAATGATGTGCATAATAAGACGGGGTCAGGTCAGGTCATATTTTGAGAACTGGGTTTCTGAACTAATGAAGCTAACATTGTTGAACATTTTAGTCACTTGTCTTTGTCTTTGGACTGTGATATATTACGATGCCGGACCAGTGAAGATATTATTATTGTAAACTTTGATGGATTTCTTGGGGTCAGTTCAGTATAATAATGTATTTCTTGTATTCATTATTATTTATTTATTACTTATTGGCTTCTCACCACAGGGATTTCTTTCTTTATTTATTTGTTTTCTTCTCACCACAAGGATGTATTTATTTTTGTGTTTTTGGTATCGGACAGGCGACCTGATACAGGAAACAAAACATCTCTAGAAGCGAAGGGGTTAATAGGAACTATGTCTCACACCTCCAGTTCAGAGTTTATCCTACAATGAGTAAGATTTTTTCGTGTTGGATGATTAAAACGAAATTACATAATCATACTAAAAGGTCTAACGTACGCGACATGTCTGAGTTTGTGTGTGAGTTTGTGTGTGTGTGTGTGTGTGTGTGTGTGTGTGTGTGTGTGTGTGTGTGTGTGTGATACAATTTGTCATTTTTGGGCGTGATATATTTCACACGACTGACTTTATTGTTTTATCTTCGTTTATTCATTTATTTATTTAATGTTCTGGGAAGTGATAAAGTATGGAGACAGTGTAACAAACTCATGACCCAGACTATACCGCCAATTGTGGCTCGATAACTCCAGGTTCGCGTGATAACATCTTCACAACGAGAGGTCTGTCCTACACTCAGTAAAATCATCTGATGGTGGCAAAATTAGACAAATGAAGAGTAACTCAACTAACATTTGTTTAACCTCTTCAGCATGAGGACGTCTTTAAATTTTACTCCAACATGCTCCAGATCATTTTGTTCTTATTAGCTGAAGGGGTTCTTATTTTATGCTCAGTTTGTTAGGGTATGCTCTATGCTCAGTTTTGTGTTATATGCATACTGATTTTTGATCCATTCTTGTAGTTCAGTTACTTAGTGGGTTATGGTGTAAATTCTTTTTCTTGTTAATTTGTTCGGTTCCTTCTCTTTTCAATCTGGCTGGTTATTCAGTTAATAAGTGTTCTACCGATTAAGCGAATATAAAGTTATATTTTCAGCTGGTTGAAATATTACTAAACATGATTGTTGTCAGTTATTTTTTCTACAACAGTGTTACTACGTCTTGAGAGTTCTGTTCTCATTTCATCATTGTTCTGTCATTTTTTTAATGCAAAGAAGCAGGAACCAGAGGCCAGCAGGCCACAAATTATTCCCCGCAAGGAAAAGAAAAATAACAGAGAGCCAATTTCAAGATCAGTTCATTTCGAGATGCCTGGAGACATTGCGTTTGAAAGACTGGAGATCATTGGCAGCAGGAAATGCAGACAGAGGTAGACAGTTCCAGAGTTGACCTGTTGCATACATGAAGGACTGAGAGTAACGGTTAACTCTTGCATAAGAGAGTTGGACCGGAAAGGGATGAGAGTTTAAATGGGTGCAACGCGTCTGCCATTATGGTGGAGGGATACAATCAGACAGTCCAGAGGAGCATTGACCACTGAATTAGTGACAGAAAAGAGATGAAGCTGCAACAGTGCTGGGAAGAGACAGAGGTTGAAGGGAGTCAACCACTTTGTTGAAAAGAACTGTATGTGTGAAGCCTCCCCATACATGAGAGTTGTACTCTGAACAGGGGCGAATAAAACCCGTGTAGAAAGTTATCAACTGTGCAGTGGTGAAGAAGGCACGGAGTCGGCTTAGCACACCCAGTCTCTTGGAGGCAGGTTTTACAAGAGAGGTAATGTGTTCTTCCTAAAATAAATCAGAGAGAATGAAACCCCAAGTACGTTTAAAGACGATGCAGGATTGAATTGCATATTGTTAAAAATTAGAGGATACATCTGTGGAAGATTTTGTCTGGTTGATGGCGTAAGAACTGAGTTTCTGATGCATTAAAAACAAGATTATTTTTACCCCAATGTGGATATATGTTCATTAGATATATTACACTCACAAGTTTCTGTAAATTAACCTGAGCACTGGTGCGAGAGTAAGGTGTGGATGGAAGTAAGGTGGGGCACTCACTGAAATATCTTTCCATCCTTCCTTTATATTTACTCAACCCCCACGACACCTACCCCTAAACCCTCCATCCACCCTTCCACCCTAACCCATAGTCCTCTCTCTCTCTCTCTCTCTCTCTCTCTCTCTCTCTCTCTCTCTCTCTCTCTCTCTCTCTCTCTCTCTCTCTCTCTCTTCCCCTGCCTCCATGTCTTCCCTACCTCTACCACCATCCTCCCATCTTCCTCTCTTTTCCGTTCTCTGATCGATTGCCATTACTTCGTCTATATTAACTCCATTCTTCTCCTACCACCACTACCACCACTACCAACACACACACACACACACACACACACACACACACACACATCGGGCAAAACGTAACACCCGCTGTGACTTCGCGAGCGCTGGTGTAATTAAGAACTATTTTTTTTTTCTTTTTTTGCTAATGCCACACAATTTTAAGCTGCCGGAATAAGACGAATTTTTATTTAGACGAGTTGGGTATTCTCAATAAAATCATACTTCTTTTTTGCTCATTTGTTTGTTGGTGCATGGACAAGACAAAAATAGACGTGGATAGTTTTTCATATAATATTTACTTCGGTTATCAAATATTAATAACGCAATTACTGACCAAGCACAAGGATAGGTAGAGTAATTAACAGATAGCAGTTTTATATTTTCCCCATCCTCCATCACACCCTGGCTAACACCATAACCATTAGAGCACACACACACACATTAGTTCTTTAAGAGAGAGAGAGAGAGAGAGAGAGAGAATGTGTGTGTGTGTGTGTGTGTGTGTGTGTGTGTTGCAATAATTCTTCAGAGATAAAGTCTAAAATCAATCATCGTGTTCTAATACTGTGTTCCCAAGCAAAGTGCAGTAATGTTTATAGAGGAAATATACTACAAATAAGAGAGATAGCGACGTATTGTTTCAACCAGGGTCTTGAGATTGCATTACCTGAGCTGATTAATCTCGCTTTGATGCAAACAGAATTAATTATATGACAGGACTTAGCAACCATGGGAGTTGAAGTTTTATGTTCAGTTGTGGGCAGGTATTATACTCCACTTTTTGGTCGAAGAAATACAAACTCTTACACAATATTCTGAAAAGTTAGTTGGGCGCCAAAGTTAACAGCAGTGGTTTCAAAAGTCATTGCTGTCTCTCGTTATTTATCTTAAGGAAGTGGATTGATATTACTGTCCGCAATATGTGTTGGAAAATGATATAATAATAATGCGGTACAACTTGAGATGGTTTGTCCATATGGAAAGAATGGAGAATGAAAGACTGACTAGGAGGGTGTGTATGATTAAAGTGGAGAGAGAGAGAGAGAGAGAGAGAGAGAGAGAGAGAGAGAGAGAGAGGAGCGTGAGTCCGAGGATGAGATGGATGGATGGGGTGGAGAAGTATGAACTGAGAAGAGGATGTGGTATACGAATGGACAGCTTGATGATACAATAGAGGACACGGTGACATAGGGGCGATTAGTTTGTGGCCTCCCCTTCTGGGATTAAGGAGTTTGGCAATACACAGGCTCAGATAGACAGAGAGACATAGACAGACTGACTGATTGCATGCTTGACTGACTGATTGATTGACTGATTGTATTTATTAACGAAAAATATGTCATTTAAGTGATATAATTAGCATATAAGAGAACGGTAAAGGTTGATACGTAAACTAAGTCGATACAGAAGAGGTGTCAAGAATTCTCCTACGCCACTTAGAATACGGTCCTAAAGGAGTAGACTGTAGCACCAGTCGAACAGGGCAGTACTCCCGAGGTTGATGGCAAGCTGGTGATAGGGAGAGCTGGAGCTCCCGTTTCACCAGCCCTCAGGACTTGATCCTGACCATCTCTCTTTTCTGAACATTTTCAGTGCATTCACTTACACAGAGAGTAGGCCAGCATGCTCTCATAATACCTCTACCTTCAACTGTCTACACCACACTACATGCGCATATCACACCTTCTATTCACATCTTTAGTAATGGCCGCTGCAATCTTACTATCAAATGAGGTGTTACCTCGGATTGCCACCACCGGCAGGGTAGGGCTGGAGGCACAGGGTCCTCCCGGTCGCCATCAAGCGACTGTGCCGGCAGCGACTGTTGCTATTTCCGGGAATGCTCGTCGGCGAAGAGGTGACGGTGCGGCCTTATTCTTTACCAACATCCGCGGCCTTACCACAAATTTAAACTCAGTTCATTTTTTCCTTCAGTCCATATCCCCTTTGGCCCTTTTCCTCACAGAACCACAAATCTCACCCTCTACCGATATATCTCCATTTTGTATTCCCGGTTACCATCTCCTTACAAACTTTCGAAACAAGGGCGGCACCTGTTGTTATATCAAATCCCAATATGCAGTTGATACTATTTTAAACTTCACTTCATCCAGTTTTGATTACTCATTATATAAATTAAATTGCCAAAACATTACCAAATATATCTGTGTAGTTTATCGTTCCCCCAATGCTTCTTCGGAACCCAGTGTATTTGATTCCATATCCACTCAGTTGAGTAACCTTGACCTTGCCCTTGGCAATGAAATTACCATTTTGGGTGATTTTAACATACACAATGTTGAATGGTTATTGCATTCTGCCCGGACTGACGACGCTGGTCTAGAATGCGAGCTGTTTGCAGAATCGTTTAATCTCACCCAGTTGGTAAAGCAACCAACCAGAATACCTGATAATCCTGACCTTAATGCCCATCTCTTGGATTTATTCTTGACAAATAATCCAGATCAATACAGGATAGAGGTACTGTCATCACTTGGATCCTCTGACCACAATCTCATCAAAGCCTCATTAGTTAACCCTCCTACACCTCCCCATTCCGAACCTGTCAGGGTGACCCGATGGCACTTTGACAGGGCAGACTGGGATGGATTTAGAAATTATCTTGCTGATGTACCATGGCAGTCTTTCTTCTCTAGTGATCCCAATTCTACCCATTCCCACATTTGCGACTTAATACCAGCTGGTATGGATTTATTCATACCAAGTCAACAGTTCACTAAAAGATCAAACTCTCCAAAATGATTTGATGGCAATTGTGCCAGAGCAACAGCCCAAAAGTCATTAGCATATAACTCTTACTTAAAATCAAAAACATCTGAATCACTCTCCCAATTTAAAATTGCTAGAAATCATGCAAAAACTGTATTAAATCTATCTAAATCAAACTTTCTTCAAAAGCAAGCATCAAAACTACTTAACAACCCTAATGACAATAGAATATTCTGGTCAACTCCTAATTCTTTCAATAATAACTTTAACAAGTCATCTTCCATTCCCCCACTAAAATCTTCAGATGGCAATATTACAAATGACCCATGTGGGAAAGCAGATATCTTTGCTAGTACCTTTGCAAGAAACTCTACCATAGATGATACCAGCCAGAATGTCTCAGTACTGGAACTTGATTCTCCCGAAATTGCCCCACTTAAAATACAGACAAGATTCGTAAAATCCATCCTAGACAATTTACCTACCAACAGAGCTCCAGGCCCAGATAGAATTCCGCCAATTGTTTTGAAAAAGTGTTCCCCTGAACTTGCCTCTGTCCTAGCCAAATTATTCAGACTATGCATACGTACTTCTATATTCCCAAATTCATGGAAAGAAGCCAATATCCACCCAGTTCCGAAGAAAGGAAGTTCGTCTGACCCCTCCAATTACAGACCAATAGCTGTCACATCTTCTCTTGGTAAGGTATTTGAAACTTTAATAATTAATAAGCATATTGTTAAACATCTTGAATCCAACAACTTAATTAGTGATAGACAATACGCCTTTCGCCACGAAAGATCCACCATTGACATACTCAATCTCTTAACTCATACCATCCATCAATCAATTGATCTTTTTGGAGAAACTCATGCAGTAGCTCTTGATATCTCTAAAGCTTTCGACAGAGTATGGCACCGTTCCCTGCTGTCCAAACTCCCTTGTTATGGACTAACGTCTTTTGTTCCTTTGATTTCTTCTTATCTTAGTGACAGGAAAATAAGAGTAAAAGTAGATGATGTATATTCGAATTTCCACTCAATTAAAGCCGGCGTGCCGCAGGGATCAGTTCTGGCGCCAACCCTATTTCTGGTTCATATTAATGATCTCTTATCTGTCACTCACAATCCCGTTCACTCATATGCAGATGACTCAACACTACATAGTTCATTCAAACTTAGACATCCATTTACAAAGTCTAATATCTCTACCTCTCAACTCAGTACAGCCATCTCCATAAATCAAGATCTAGCTACAATCAGTGAATGGGGACAAAACAACCTTGTCTCTTTTAATGCTAGTAAAACTAAATATATACAGTTTACTAATAGACAGATATTGCCAGATTCGTACATTACCTTCAGTGCTACTAATATTCCCATCTCCAAAAGTATTGAAATTCTTGGTGTCTCACTTAACAGTGCCCTCAGCTGGACCTCTCATGTCAGATCACTTGCTAAAACTGCCTCAAAGAAACTTGGATTATTGTACAGAGTCCGTAACTTCTTCGCCGATGAGCAGTTAGCTATAATTTATAAGAGTCATGTGCGCTCTCAGCTTGAATATTGCTCACCCTTGTGGAATGGTTGTGGAGAGGTTGCATTAAGACAACTAGACAAAATTCAGAATAAAGCTGTTAGAATCATTAACAACCTTGCCATTACATATAAACTACCTCCCCTGCAAGTAAGAAGGAATGTTGCCTCCCTTGCATTATTTTACAGATATTTTTTTGGCAAATGCTCAGACGAAGTTGCGTCCATGGTGCCACCTCTCCATGCCTTCCCTCGTGCTACACGGGCATCTGGTAGCGCTCATGACTGGAATGTCACTCAACCATATTGCAGAACTTCTGCCTATCAGAATTCTTTCATTCCCCGAACTGCATCTCTCTGGAACTAGCTTCCCCAGAGTTGTTTTCCTCCAAATTTCAACCCACAACTGTTCAAGTCTAACTGTTACAGATATTTTATGAATAGAGGACACCAGTAATCTGGTGTACGGATTATTTTTTTTTTCCCCCATTTGTTGTTCCTTCCTCCGTTCTGTTATTTAAAAAAAAAAAAAAAAAAGTGGATGAGAGTGGGAATTAAGTGGATAAATGTGGGGAATAAAGTGGATAAGTGTGAGGAGTAAAATGAGTAAGTGTGTGGATAATAAAGTTGATAAGTGTGGGGAATAAAATGAAAAAGTGTGGGGGAAAAGTGGATAAGTGTGGGGAATGATGTGAAAAAGTGTGGGAAATAAAGTGGATAAGTGGAAAATAAAGGTCATAACTGTGGGAAGTAAAGTGAATAGGTGTGGGGAATAAAGTGGTTAAGTGTGGGAAATAAAGTGAATAAGTGTGGGGGAAATAAGTGTGGGAAATAAAGTATGTGTGATAAAATGGATGTGTGCGGGGAATGGAAAAGGTAAGTGGAATGACTAAACCCCTTATTTTAAAAAACTGAGATAGTGAAGGCTTAAACAAGTCCCTAAAGCCCGTGTCCCATATTCAAGTTCATCTTCGAGAACGGTCCCGATCACCATGATCTTGCCCTCGAGGTATGATCTTGGTGAAGTGCCACGATCATACCTCAAACGGTAGGCCTAAACTGCCATTTCACGACACAGTCGCGTTAATGCTAAGACACACAAAAGACACTGTTATGACATCCCACGACTCCCTACGAAAGCGTCATGTTATCCTGACGACACACTACGATCATCCCTCAGTTAAAAAATAACGGTCACATTGACTCCATGTCACGCCAAGACATTGCCACGTAGCGTGTCGTAAGTTGTCGTAGCGTGTCTTAGGAATAGCTTTGCCTGTCGTAAGTATAACTTCGTGTCTTGTAGCGGGACTTCGGGATCCGATCTCAAAGTTATTGCTACGACATGTCAAGTCACACCTAATGACAAGCTACAACAACCTACGACAAGCTAAAGCCCCTGTCACACACAAACGACTCAAGGGCCGACCGCGGTGCGACTCAAGGTCGTAACTCATTTTTTCATCAATCATGCCTTGATTCCCCAACAATGCCCGGACTCTTTAGGGCTCTCATGAGCCGCTGGGACAACTCGTCGGGCCTCACGACTTGCCAAAAGTCGTGTCACAGTTGCATTGCAGTCGGGAGTATCGTACGTCGGTCGTGAAGCAGTTTTAGCTCAACTGGATGCATCGTGATGCTGTCGTTGCGTGGCTTGATGCTGTCGCCAACAAAAAAAACATTATGACTGCGTGTCTCTCATCAACTGATTAGACACAGGACAGGTCCATGGTGATGCACTGGATGTCATTGGTGGTCTAGGTGTGACGCCCCGCCCCACACTGGGTGTCATTGGTGGTCTAGGTGTGATGCCCAGCCCCACGCTGGATGTCACTGGTGATTCAGGTGTGATGCCCTGCCCCATGGGTGGGTCATTGGAGGGTTGTGGGGGTGTCCTGGGGGGTTCGGGGTGCATTCCCCAAACGCGTCACCAAGTCGTCTTGCGTTCGTGGGTGGTCGTGTCACAGTCGTGGCTGATAAAAATTCATTTAAATTTCAAATTTGAAGACTCGTAGCTCCGTCGCATTGCAGTCGCCTCATGATCATGTCGCCTTATTAAGGACGTCACGACGAGTCGTGAGGCGGTCCTGATGCGGTCGTTAGGCAGTCATGAGCAGAGCAGATTCGGGGCCAGTCGGGAGGGGTGGAAGCCAACTAGGACACGACCTTGAGTCGCACCGCTGTCGGCCCTTGAGATCGTGGCGTGTCGTGGGAAAGTTCCTGACAGTGGGACATAGGCTTAACTCTTCACAGTAATTTCTAAAGAATATAGAGATGATAAAAAAATCCGTTTCTATATCTTTCCCTATCTATATTCCCTAACCGCTTCAGCACAAGGTTTCTTTTTCGTACTTCATTCCTTCAATTCCACGACGTCTTATAGGTATTTCTTGCTATTTCCTGCCTAGTTGGAGGATTGCGGATTAGACTTCTGCATGGTTAGAAGCGCAATAGAGAGAGAGAGAGAGAGAGAGAGAGAGAGATCATCTGGAAGTAGTCAATGTGTGATGCTGGGTGATTACACTAAGCAATTACTGGTGTTCTATCAATGACCTTGAATAAATAAGGTCTTCCTTACACATTTTACAGTGAAGCATTGAAGCCAGAATTGATCAGGCTTGCTAAGATTTCTACGGCTTCTTTCGCTGTAGATTTAAAGAGGTGTACCTCATTACACGAGGTTTCATAAATTTCTCTCCCTACTATTCATGTACAACCCTGAAGAGTAACTTCTATATATTTCTGAGCCTCCAAATTTCAAAGTAATGGAGCGAGACTGAAAACCATTTGATTATTGCTAATTCGTTGAGTGGGATGTAAATTAGGTTTCGACAGTCTGAAAAAATAAAAAAAAGAAGTGAAATATTAACCTGCTTTATTGCTGCTGATTAGTTTAGTGTCGTATATATAGGTTTTGATATGGTTTTATGCAACGGAAAGGAATAAATTATGGCAATGCACTGAGCCATTTCACACTTACATTCCAGGGAGGTATAGAAAGCCATTTCAGACTTGCAGTATAGGGAGGTACACTGAACCATTTTATATTTGCCAATTAGTGGAGCATGACCTAATTTAGCTTTTAAGATGGTTTTGGAAAGGCATATGGAACTAGTGAAAAGAGGGTCCGTAATGTCTATAGCCAGATGTCTTTATCCCTCGTGCCCTCTAGTAAATCGCCTCCATGCCAATCTGTCCTCCGCTATCAAACTGCCGTCCCTCCAACTCACACCACTCTTATTCACATAAAGTATATAATACCTTTCCAACCTATCCATCCCACCCATCCTTCGTCTCCCCGTTCCTCTTCCCTCCTCTACCTCACTTACGCTCGTCAATATGCCAACTGTTCATTATATTACTGATTAGTTTAGTCTCAGTAGTATAGTGGCGGAGTATTGGTGGGTGGGAGCCATGAACTAACGCGTCACGATTTGAATCCAAGAGATGTTTGATGCTTGTTCTGTCTCTGAAACGCTATGAGGGATGTATACTGGTTTCTTAAGGCTGAACTAATCTGGACTGCAATGGCTAATTTCGGGATCTCCTACAACACACGCCTTTATAAAACATCTCGAAGTACCAAGAACCAGAATTTTCACAAGACGAGGGAAAATTGCCTATGAGGACAGATATATTAATTTGTCTTTTATTTCTTTTCTTCTTCTTCTTCTTCTTTTTGTTTGTTGTTGTTGTTCTAGTGACCTTAACTTTGGACCTACGACACTGAAATCCAGACATGACATAGACATGCTTCATACATATAGAACACTTATATGCCAATATTTTCTTCACTTCTATTAATCACACGTACTTGATCCTCCAGTGTTTCTAGTGTGCATTTTTATATATTCATGCTTACATTCAGTTTCTAATGTTTACTATACAACTTCTTAAATATATGGGTCAGAGGAGGACGTTAGTCACAGATCAAACCCAAGGGTGACCAAGGGTTTTTCCATCATCAAAGCTTTGCCAGGGAAGATTGGTTTGTTCTCCAGAGGCTCAAATGAGCTGGACTACGGCAGCCTTATCTTGGAGTCTCCTTAATCCTCCAAAAAAGGTACAAAAATAAAGGATGTGACTTTTTTCTTTTTTTCTTTTTTTTACGTTCAACGACATTCAAGAGTCAGAGCTTTCCATATTGTTTTTACCTACTTAGATCACATCGCAAACATCCAACTCCCAGTGATTTCAGCAATGTCTTTTCCATATTTACGAGTATATCGCATATAGCAAAAAAAAAAAATACATATTCAGATGGTTGCCTTCTCTCTTTATGCAACCATTTTTGTTGGCTCGCGTGTGCAGATTGCTCATATAAATAATGCAAAGTTTCAATCACCATATGTACGAAAGATTCTCTCTCTCTCTCTCTCTCTCTCTCTCTCTCTCTCTCTTTATATGTTTGTCTGCCTGTCTGTCTGCCTACCTACCCACCTACAATTCTACCTACCTACGTACTTACCTATCTATCTATCTATCTATTTATCTATCTGTCTGTCTATATATATATATATATATATATATATATATATATATATATATATATATATATATATATATATATATATATATAATATTATATATATCGCCTGACGTCACTTCTCGGGCCGGTAAAACTAGTTGATTTTTTCCACCTTGTCTGCAAAGCTACATAGAATACTGGGCCAAGTACGTTACTCATAACATACGTAGCAAAAAATTTTGGATAATCATTTTTTCGGTTGTCATATCAGACCTTCTGATCTCAGTTTTAGGCCCGTATTCTCAGCGGTTAAGGAAGCTCCCTAATACCTCTTCCTTACCGATTTATTTTTTATACAGCTAGGTAATATAATTTTGCACGGTATTTATGCAGAGTATGGTGATATTAGAATGACTGAAGTGATAGGGTGGAGTGATTTTTTTTTTTTTTTTTTTTAATATTAAAAAAGTGTAGGTACTAAGCGTTGACAAACATTTCAGAACTGGAGAAAATGCCATTTGGGGGGCGTTGCCATCATCTGCGTGCCAGCAGGCCTTTATTTTCCTCCAAAAAAGTCGTCGACAATGGGAAATTTATAAAAAACAGTGTTAGTCAGAATCAACAGCTTTGGGATCGTGATTTTCAGCTGAAATTATACACAAATGAAGTCAGTTAATAATATATTGGGCCTCATCCTAAATATTGTGTTGCTCTGTCTTGCAGGTATTGGTGAGACTTGTGTTATAGTTCATCAAAGGCTCGTATATGGCAATGTTATGTGTATTGGTATGCAATAATGGAGACTAGGAAGAATGTAACAAAATTAATGTCAAGGTACTGCATGGTGGTCATACATTCAGCAGCATCGAAAGTTTCCCACCAGGCATCCTCCCAGCTAAGAAACAAGTCATTGAGAGAATTTTTCACTCCAAGAACTCCAGGAGGGTCAACGTCTCTGATAGTGTCGCAAACGAGCTTCATGATAGATGGGTATGGTGTAATGTCTACCCTCTTCATCAGTTGACATATCGAAGAAGATCCAGAAACTAATAATGTCATTCTGTTCACTCGACAGATGGCTCCAGAAGAAACGAAGTGGAACGTTTTTGACGAATGAAGCAGAGTTTCTGAAGGATATTGACGATCTTTTCGACATATTATGGAAGGATGAAAAGCAACGGAAGAATATGGAGGAATACAAACTGATGATGACTGAAGAAGACTTCGCCTTCTATGAAGACCAGAAGAGTGCTTGCATCGGTCAGTGCCTGGATGTTGTAATGCCGTTGACTCCATCTGATGAAACATTCATCTGCAGGTCCTGTCAAGCACCTGCATCTACATCCGTTCCTGCATCTGAACACTTGACAACTGTGTCTGGATCTGCTCCAACATCTGCCCTCTCCTTAAGCGACCAACCATCCGGATCTGGTTATTTGGCTGACGATTCACAAACTACAACGGCAACGGAGACGTCAGTAATTTCAGAATTCGCATCAGGTGCTTCTGCGTAATGCAGCAAGCAGAATCGGAGGGAGTGGAAGAACCTTGCTATGATGTGTGAGCGATATCAGGTGTCTGACAGAGTTGCTGCTGCAATCGCTAATAGCTTGTTGAAAGACATAGGCATCATATCTGAATATGATAGGAGACATGTCATCGACCGCAGCATATTGCGCAGGCAACGTGATAAATATAGGGAGCATATACAAAGAGAAGAACAAGTAAATTTCAAGCTTGTTGGCAGAATTTATCTGGATGGGCGAAAAGACGCTACATTGATGATGTTGGAAGGAACAAATGAGAAGTACAGGACAGTTCATTTGGAGGAACATTACACCGCAGTTGGAGAACCTGGTTGTTATTGTTTAACTCACCTATCGCCCAGTGATAGAAGAGGTCAGACAATCGCTCAGGCTGTTTACGATGCCGCTAAAGGCACTGAGTTGGAAGCTACATTGGCAGTTGTTGGCACTGATGGAACAGCTACTACGACAGGACGGCATAATGGTGGCATATGGGCTCTTGAGGAGATGATGAAGAAGCCACTACAGTGTTTTATTTGTCTACTGCATACAAATGAATTGCCATTGCGACATGCATTTGCCTATATCAACGGCACCACAAACAGTCCAAACAGCTTTGCGGGCCCCATCAGCAAACAACTGAATGGCACAGAGTCTGATTGGGCAGTTGAGGGGTTCCAAAGTGTGCCCAGTCCAAACTTCCCTGAATTACCTGAGTCTGCTGTTGAGCACAGACCAACACTGTGGCTACAGATTCTGCAGAGCTGTGATTGAAGGATTGGTGGACAATGACCTACGACTTCTTGAAGTCAGTCCGATTGTTCACTCACGATGGTTGACTCTTGGGTGCCGAATCCTACAGCACTATGTGTCAGTTGAGAAGCCCTCTGTCGGTCTGGTTCCACTGGTAGAGTTTTGTATCTTGGTGTACTTTCCCACATGGTTCAGCACCAAGTGCAGCTGCTGGCTGACTGATGGAGCGAGGGACTATCATCAACTTGTCCATCGGATTGCAAATTTACCAAACATAGACGTCCGGGATGCCGCTGTGAAAGTTGTCAGGAGGAACTCATTCTTCGCGCATCCCTGCTGGCTATGCTGGGCGACGACAATGAAGAGATTCACAGAGAAGCAGTGGAACTCATAAAATCTCTTTGGAACAAGAACCTGGAAGCCGAAGAAGTGAGGACTTTCAACACGCCAGAGATACACGTCGCAGCTGACTCATACCACCGCATTACAAACATGAACTCACCGGACATACAACAACCACCTGCCATCAGGAATTTTTCAGACTCAGAGACTGAAGAAATCCTCTACCGACCACTCAAACTCGAGCACCCGTGTCAAAATCAGTCGGTTGAGCGGCATGTTAAGTTAGTGACGGAGGCTTCAGCAAATGTGGCTGGGTTCAAGAGAAGAGACGGATTCATCCGTCAAAGAATCAAATCACAAAAACTTATGAAGAAATTTGAAAAGAAGAATCAGTTTGTACGATAGCCGTGTCATCTGACATAGTGTCGATGCTCCTCGTACAAATCACTGATTCCCGACACACATGGGTGTCAATTTTCATTCCTCATGTATGTATTGTAATACGACTAGTTAAAAATTGAAAGAAAACATCAGTTTCATCGCAGAATTCGCTGTACTATTGGAACCACAAACATTAATTTATCACAACAGACCAAATGTACCCGTAATCATCAAAGACATACCTTCTCCAGGAAAAAAGTGATGGTTTCTGGCACGCAGAAGATTGCAAGGCCCAAAAAGTGGCATTTGCCCTAGTTTTGTCATGTTTGTCAACGCTTAGTACCTACACTTTTTTAAAATTGAAGAAGAAAAATTTTTCACTCCACCCTATTAAGTAACATGGAAGAGGAAGGAAAGTACATTAAGCAAAATAAATCGCTAAGGAAGAGGTGACAGGGAGCTTCCTTAATCGATGAGAATACGAGACCCTGTATCCACATAGAAGTACAACAGAACACAGTACCATTAAATTAATCACAAAGCGATGGTAGAAACAGACTGATAGTGGAATATTGAGAGTTATGGTGTTTTATATCATTAACCTAATCTGTTCTTGCCAATTTCGGACGATTTCATTCAGCTTAAGGACATACTTTTGGAACTGGAGGGGTTAGATATTGGACTGATAAACCCCTTCAGTACAAGAGGTCATTCCGAAGCTCAGCACAATCGTCTGGAAACAGTAAAAGTAAGCTAGATTCCTTTTATTCTAACTTGGTCTAGAGTCGTCATCTCTCCATCTTCAGTATCCAGCTGTCAGGATAGATTAACAACGAAATATTGTGCTAGTCACGAAGAAGCGCTATGGAGAGGATGTACAGTCGTAGCTTTGTCTTTTACTGCCACTGAGCTACGTGAAATAAGTCGTAAAAGAATGAAAATCTGGGCCAAGTTAAGATGAAAGGATTATACTAAGGACGTCAGCCGGATTCAGAGTACTAACCTTTTCGTGGTCGGGGCAGCTCTAGTGTTCCATTCCATGCATATGCCAGAGGATGATGTAGACGAGAGTGAGTCATAGGAGCCCGAATTAATGCCACGGTATCTTGCCATTTTCCAGAGACATGCAGTTAATATACTGTTTTAGAATTTTTACACTTGTTTAGTTTAATATACTCAGCATTATGTCTTGCTTACTTTGCCTACCAGCAGGTGACTATTTTTTTCGTTTTTTTTTTTTTTTCTATTTTCAAAGATTATAAATTGTTTGTATAGTGATGGGATTGGACGTCTTCTCCATTAACCCCTTCAGGAAGATGATCTGTTCATTTTATCTACAGACGAATATATACACTGTCGGGGTTATGTCTAGCAGTGAAAGCGTTGGAGGTCATACTCCTTTTTAAGTGCATGGAAGAACGAACCAGATGCTGGAAGCCGGCAGGAATGCTCATCATCATCATCATCATCATCATCTAATTCTGTGTTATACCATGAAGAGTGTAGGAGCCCGGGGCTAGGCAAATTGGTCCTGACATGTAGGATGAGAGTAACCAGCCTCACACATCCCTGAGTGGCACTAAGTGAGCAATAAATCTTAACCATCCCTTGGATATAAACCTGCACAGGCTCAATCCGACTGGAGCGCCTAATTACCCACTAAACCACCAGGCGCAAAAATTTGGTTATATCGTTACCACCCACCGTAGTAAATAATTTCCTAGTGTACAGGAAACCGTTATCCTCCAAGGAAAAAAAAAAAACAGAGACCCATATTTTAGATACGGTCATTTCGAGATTCCTGGACACACTGCGTTTAAAAGACTGGAGATCATAGACAGTAGGAAATACAGACAGAGGAAGACAGTACCGCAGTTGACCTGTTGCATATATGAAGGCCTGCGAGTAACGCTTAGCTTTTGCATTAGAGAGCTGGACAGAAAAGGGATGAGAGTTTTCTGCCAGACGGGTGATACGCGCCCGCCGTAGTGGTGGAGGGATGCAAGCAAAAGAGTTCAGAGGAACAGTGACTCCTTCGGTTTGGAAAGCTTCTCACAAAGTCGACAAAAATATTGCTTTAGGGTAAAACTAATAAAACTTGAAAAAACTCTATCACCGGACTAAATGGGTTCATGCAGGCTGTGTCTAAACCCTCGTCAGAAAAGTCAGTCCTAAGCTGAATAAACTTGGACTGAAAGAATGAATGTCTCCATAACCTGTCCTATATCTTTTATATTTACTATCTAACCTCTTTCACTCTGATGCTGTAATTTTATTGTTATTGCCTTCAGAATATTTTACTGAAAGATTCTATTCATGTGCAATAATGAGGGGATGAACGAAGGCTGTATCTAGCCCCTCCAGTTCGTAAAGTCTCTCTTGAGCGGAATAAAATAATCTGGATATAGTAAGTATATGGTGTAATATGCGTCATTCGGGCTCAAAAGGTTAATAAGATAAGGACAGTACAACATAGGCCCTTATTTCTAAAACTGATGGCAGGACGGTATAAGTAACTCTCATTTTTGTCCGGTCATTTGTGGAACACCTGTAATTTTTAGATGTGATTAGCATCATCCCACATTAAACAGGGCAGTCAGCAATGACAGAGAAAGGTCAGACATATTCTACCGTCATCACATATTTCAGGAATAATTGCAAAATATTCCAGGGACTCTCCAGACTTTTGCTTATCAAGATTTAACTAAATGACCCTGAGTTCTTTTATGTACTGTCACAAACAAAAGTCATGCCCTCATCCTTACATTTCTCTCCACTGCCTCGTAAGCCACCAGCAGCCGACTCCTGTGATTTATAAGACAACGGATCAGTTTCACCAGTGCTGTGCTTTGGACTCACCAGACGAACTTTATAAACTGATGGAGGGAAAGCCAGGAGGCCAAGAGAGGCGACAGGACTTTTGTTGTTGATTGTACATTTCTCCCATGGGTGCTTCCCTTGTCTGGGTGTATTCTTTTAATAAACCTTCCAGCAGTCTAAAATCGTCATGGCCTCTTCTTTCAGTGCACCTTCCTCCGCTGTATAAATCGTATTGGGTCCTTCTTTCAGTGAATCTTCCATCGTCCTAGAAATCGCAATGGTCTCTTCTTTCAGTGAACCTTCCTCGGCCGTATAAATCGCCATGGTCTCTTCTTTCAGTGAACCTTCCTCGGCCGTATAAATCGCCATGGTCTCTTCTTTCAGTGAACCTTCCCCGATCTAAAAATCGTCGTGGTTTCCTCTTTTAATAACCTTCTTCAGTTATAGAAATTGTCATGGTCTCTTCTTTCAATGAACCTTCGTCTGTTTTATAAATTGTCACCACTTGGGTTTGTGTGCATCTCTGTGTGTGTGTAAGTGTATATGTGTGCATGCACATGCGAGCTCGTGTGTGTGTGTGTGTGTGTGTGTGTGTGTGTGTGTGTGTGTGCTTGTGCTTGTGCGTTTGTGTGTGTGTGTGTGTGTGTGTGTGTGTGTGTGTAATTCACCGGGTCGGTCAGGACCACTTGATGGTCGTGATCGTCAGCATTTACCCTCCCGGAAGGGAGATGAGAGCTCATATAGTCCGATCTAAGGGCAAGGCTGTGACCTTCACACACGCACACACCCGTCCCCTTGCTCAAGGGGGACAGTAACCTCCCACTTCGTCAGTGAAACTTTTCGCAACCTGAGCGAGGCGCGAACTCTCGTCCACCAGTTGGCAAGCGAGAACGTTACCACTGCACCAGCGAGTGTGTGTGTGTGTGTGTGTGTGTGTGTGTGTGTGTGTGTGTGTGTGTGTGCGCGCGTGCGACTGTCTGTCTGTCTGTTTGTCTGTCTATTTTTTTAAATGTTGATGGGTCCTGTGCCAGGTACAAGGCTGTTAACGAACTACATTCCCTCAGACTTCTCCATTCCTCATCTGGAGTGTCCTTCTAAACAGCAGTCCTCTCCTCCAGCAATCAACCCCCACCACACCAAATGTCAGCAATAAAACTGAAATAGCGAGGAAATCCACTCCACACTAAATGAGAAATATTTTACCATCAGGCGACACGTTTTAGAGATTTCGTAAATTTTTCGTTGCCGTTCCCAGACGCCTTACTCTCTTCGTGGAAAATCATTAATGCTGGTAAAGATCCGGAAAAGAACTTATTTGTCCTTTTCATACATTTCATCATTAGCGCCCACACACGCACACGCACTCAAGCACGAACTCATATACGCTCGTGCACGCACACACACACACACACACACACACACACACACACACACACACACACACACACACACACACACACACACACACACACACACACACACACACACACACACACACACACACACACACACACACACACACTACACACACACACACACACACACACACACACACACACACACACACACACACACACACTCGTTCTGATATCTTTCATTCCTCCTCATTTACCAAGGTGTGGAAGGGGGGCATTCAGGCTTATTTTTTTTTATTTTTTTTTTTTTTACAGGACAGGGTGAAAGTTACATGAATTAATATTTGACATTCTTTACTCGTCCTGGGTTTCGAGCTGAGGTGAAATTCCAGTCCTCTTGTTTACTATACCCTTTTACCTCTAACTTGGCCTAAAATTGTCATCTCTCAACCCTGAATACTGTCCTGGAAGAAGAAATGAACTCAAAATGATTGCGCTAGTCACAAAGAAGTGCAATGGAAGGGATGTAGAGTCTAGTCATAAGGAAGTACCATGGAAGTAATTTAGAGTCATTGTGTCTTATTCTGTCCCTGAACTACGAAAAAAAGAAGCAGGAAAAGGATAAAAATCTGTGCCAGGTTAAGATGAAAAACGAGTAATGATATGCATATTGAGACGGGGTCAGGTCAGGTCAGGTCATATTTTTCAGGGCTGGGATTCTGAACTAATGAAGCTAATATTGTTGAACATTTCAGTCACGTGTCTTTGGATTGTGATATATTTCGATTCCGGAGCACTGAAGATATTATTATTGTAAGCTTAGACGAATCTCTTGGGGTTACTTTAGTATATTGATGTATTTCTTGTATTCATTTTTATTTATTTATTTATTTATTTCTCACCACGGAGATTTTTTTTTTTCTTTCTTTTTTGCTTCTCACCACAAGGATGTATTTATTTTTGTATTTTTGGTATCGGACAGGCAACCTGATGCAGCAATGAAAACATCTCTAGAAGCGAAGGGGTTAATAGGAACTGTTTCATACCATCGGTTCAGAGTCTCACCTATAATGAGTAAGAGTATTTCGTGCTGGATGATTAAAACGAAATTATGTCATGAGACTAAAAGGTCTAACATACATGTCTGATTTTTTTTTTTTTAATATATTTCATACGTAATTTTTTTGGCGTGATATATATCACACGTATGACGTTATTGTTTTATTTTAATTTATTTACTTAATGTTGCGGGAAGTGATAAAGTTTGGAGACAGTGCAACAAACTCATAACCCAGGCTGTACCGCCAATTGTGCCTCGGTAACTCCAGGTTCGCATGATAACATCTTCACAACGAGGGATCTGTCCTAAGCTAAATGAAATCGTCTGACGGTGGCAAAATCTGAATAATTAAGAGTAATTCAACTAGCATTTGCTTAACCCCTTCAGCATCAGGACGTCTTTGGATTTCACTCCTACATGCTCCAGACAGTTTTATTCTCATTAGTTGAAGGGGGTTTTATTATATACTCAGTTTTTAAGGGTATGCTGTATGCTCAGTTTTGTGCTTTATGCACACTAATTTTGGTTCCTTTGTTGTACTACAGTTCGTTGGTGGGTTATGGTGTAAGTTCTTTCCCTTGTTAGTTGTCTGGTTCTATCTCTTGTTAATATGGCTGGTTATTCAATTAATAAGAGTTCTACCGGTTAAGCGATTATACAGTTATATTTTCCGCTGGTTGAAGCATTACCAAGCAAAATTATTGTCAGTTACTTTTCCTACAACACTGTTAGTTCATCTTGATAATTCTTTTCTCATTTGATTAGTGTTCTGTTATGTTTTTTCGTGTGCAAAGAAGAAGTAACCAGAGGCCGGCAGCCCACAAATTATTCCCTGCAGGAAAAAATAAATAAATAGAGAGCCAAATTCAAGATCCGTTCATTTCGAGATACCTGACACACTGCGTTTGAAAGACTGGAGTTCATAGGCAGTAGGAAATACAGACAGAGGGAAACAGTTCCAGAGCTGACCTGTTGCATACATGAAGGCCTGAGAGTAAAGGTTAACTCTTACATTAGAGAGTTGGACAGGAAAAGGATGAGAGTTTGTTGCTAGACGGGTGCTACTCGCCCCGCCGTAATGGTGGAGGGATACAAGCAGACAGTTCAGAGGAGCAGTGACCATTGAAGTAGCGATGGAAAAGAGATAAAGATGCAACAGCGCGAGGAAGAGACAGACGTTAAAGGGAGTCAGTTAGGGGAGGAGAGTTAATGGGACGAAAAGCTTTTGATTCCACCTTGTTGAGAAGAGTTGTATGTGTGGAGCCTCCCCACACATGAGAGTTATACTCTATACAGGGGCGAATAAAACCCTTGTAGAAAATTATCAACTGTGCAGGGGTGAAGAAAGCACGGAGTCGGCTTAGCACACCCAATCTCTTGGAGGCAGGTTTTACAAAAGAGGTAATATGTTCTTCCTAAGATAAAACAGAAAGAATGAAACCCCAAGTTCGTTTAAAGACGATGCAGGACTGAACTGCATATTGTTAAAAATTAGAGGATACACCTGTGGATGATTTTGTCTGGTTGATAGCGTAAGAACTAAGTTTCTGATGCATTAAAAACAAGATTATTTTTACCCCAATGTGGATATATGTTCATTATATATATATATTACACTCACCTGTTAGCGTAAATTAGCCTGAACGCTGGTGCGAGAGTAAGGTGTGGATGGGAGTAAGGTGGGGCACTCACTGAAATATCATTCCATCCTTCCTTTATATTTACTCAACCCCCACGACACCTACCCCCAAACCCTCCATCCACCCTGCCACCCTAACCCATAGTCCACTTCTCTCTCTCTCTCTCTCTCTCTCTCTCCCCTGCCTCCATGTCTTCCCTCCCTCTACCCCCTTCCTCCCATCTTCCTCTCTTTTCCGTTCCCTGATCGATTGTCATTACTTCGTCTATATTAACTCCATTCTTCTCCCACCATTACCTACACACACACACACACACACACACACACACACACACACACACAAAGTCGAGCAAAACGTAACACCTGCTGTGGCTTCGCGAGCGTTGGTGTAATTAAGAACTTCAACTTTTTTTTTTTTTTTTTAGCTAAGGCCACACAATTTTATTCTGCCGGAGTGAGACAAATTTTGAGTTAGTCGGGTTGTGTATTCTCTATAAAATTATAATTCTTTTTTGCTTGTTTGTTTGTTGGTACATAGACAAGCCAAAAATGGACGTGGATAGGTTTTCATGCATTTGCTTCGGTTATTAAATATTAATAACGCAACTAGTGACCAAAGACAAGGATAGGTGAAGTAATTAAGAGATGGTAGTGCCATATTTACCCCATCCTCCATTACACACCCTGACTAACACCATTACCATTAGAGCGGCCACACACACACACACACACACACACACACACACACACACACACACACACACATTCGTTCTTTGAGAGAGAGAGAGAGAGAGAGAGAGAGAGAGAGAGAGAGATTGTGTGTGTGTGTGTGTGTGTGTGTGTGTGTGTGTGTGTGTGTGTGTGTGTGTGTTGCAATAATTCTTCAAAGATAAACTCTAAAACCAGGCATCGTGTTCTAATACTGAGTTCCCAAGCAAAGTGCAGTAATGTTTAACGAGGAAAAAAAAAGAAAAAGAGCGACGTATTGTGTTAACCAGGATATTGGAGATGACGTTGCCTGAGCTGATGACTCTCACTTTGATGTACACAGAATTAATTAAATGACAGGACTTCGTAACCATGGGTGTTGAATTTGATATACAGTCGTGGGCAGAGATTACGCTCCACTTTTTGGTCGAGGAAATATAAAACTCTTACACAATATTCTGAAAAGTTAGATGAGTCCCATAGATAACACCAGTGGGTTTCAAAAGTCATTGCTCAGTCTCTAGTTATTTATCGTATGGAAGTGGATTGATATTACTGTCCGCAACATGTGCTGGAAAATATTAAAAGTACCTTGAGATGGTTTGGCCATGTGGAGAGAATGGAGAATGAGAGACTGACTAAGAGGGTGTGTAGGTGGAGGGGAGAGAGGAGCAAGAGTCCGAGGATGAGATGTATAGATGGGGTGGAGAAGGATGAACTGGGGGGAGGATGAGACGTGGAAAGGACAGCGTGATGATAGAGGACAGTGTGACCTGGAGGCGATTTGTTTGTGGCCTCCTCTTCAGGAATTGAGGAGTTTGGCTTCATAAAAACACTTAGATAGACAGATGGATAGACTGACTGGTTGATTTCCTGCTTGACTGATTGATTGACTGATTGATTGTACTTACTGTATTAACAAAAATATGTCGACATTACAGCGATATAATTAGCATCTAAAAGAATGTTAAAAGGTTGAAACGTAAAATACGTCGCTACAGAAGAGATGCTAAGAATCCGTCCACTCCACCTAGAATACAGCCCCCAAGTGAATGAGAGTGGAATTAAGTGGATAAGTGTGGGGAATAAAATGGATAAGTGTGGGAAATAACATGGATAAGTGAGGGGAATAAAGTGGATAAGTGTGGAAAATAAAAGTGGATAAGTGAGGGGAATAAAGTGGATAAGTGTGGGGAATAAAATGGGCGAGTGTGGGAAATAAAGTGGATAAGTGAGGGGAATAAAGTGGACAAGTGTGGAAAATAAAGTGAAAAAGTGTGGGGGAAAAGTGGGTAAATGTGGAGAATAAAATGGATAAGTGTGGGAAAAAGTAAGTGTTGGAATAAAGTGGAGAAGTGTGATAAAGTGGATAAGTGTGGGAAATAAAGTGGATAAGCGATGGGAATAAAGTGCTTAACTGTGAGAAGTAAAGTAGATAGTTTTGAAGAATAAAGTGGTCAAGTGTAGGAAATAAAGTGAGTAACTACGGAGGAAATAAAACAAATAAGTATGGGAAATAAAGTAAGTGTGATAAAGTGGATAAGTGCGGGGAATGAAAAGGGTAAATAGAGTGACTAAACCATTTTTTTCTTTTTTAACTGAGAAACTGGAGGTGTGAACAAAGCCCTAACTTTTTATAATAACTTCTAAAGAATGTGATTATGATAACTGGAAAAACAAACTCTCCTTTCTATTTCTGTACCGGTATCCTTCCTTTTCTATACCGTGCTCCTTAAACCCTTCAGTGCGAGGTTTCTTTTTCTATATTAATTCCTTCAATTCCTCGACGTCTTGTAGGAATTTCTTGCTATTTTCTGCCTAGTTGAAGAAATGCGAATTAGACTTCTGGAAGATTAGAAGCGCAGTAGAGCCTTTATTAAGCCCTCTATTATCAGGTATCTTTCCTAAACCCAAGTAAATCGTCTGGGAGTATCAAGATAAACTAGAGAGAGAGAGAGAGAGAGAGAGATCGCCTGGAAGTAGTCAATAAGTGTGATGCTGGGTGATTACACTAAGGTGTTACATAAATGACCCTGAATAATTGAGGTCTTCCTTACACATCCGCACACTCAGTTTTAGTAATATGGCTGTGAATGTTAAAGATGAAGAAGAAAAGATACTATGATGTGAAACCGGTTAAGCATGCTCTAGAAACACGAACATAATTTTACTTTAAATTGGGATAAAATTGCCAGCTCTCCATGTTAAGGACTGAGAGAGAGTAACGCTAGAATATCATGCTTGTCACGAAGAAGTGCTATGGCATGTGTGTAGAACCATAGTATTACTGCATATTCTGCTGTCACTGACCTACGTGGAATAAGCTGCAAAAGGATTAATATCTGGTTCAAGTTAGAGTAAAAGCAATCTAACTACATTATCCAGGAAAGGCGATATGAACGGATCTTGAATATATTACATTTTTCAGGCTTCTTTGAAAGGAACACTTGCTTTCAGAGGCTTTCATCCATTGCTGCCTTCTCTCTGGGTGAAAGAAGTAGTTAGTGAACAAGGAATTACGTAGAGTCAACAGCAAAAATTCGCTTCAGCTTTATGGTGTGACATGATATGTTAACAATGTGGTGAAGAGCCGACTGTGTTTTATAATCAGTAATTCAGTCCGGTGGCGTGTTTGACTTTTTTCTTGCATTTCCATTGAGTACTACCAGAGTTCCCATTCATATCATATACATGCGTGAAGCGAGCGTCTGCTGTTGATTGTCCACTGTGCTGAAGGAGGTAATGATTGATCTGTGTGGTAGATTTGCAATTTCCACAAAAGAGTGCACTGGTTTGTGAAAGAGAGAGAGAGAGAGAGAGAGAGAGAGAGAGAGAGAGAGAGAGAGAGAGAGAGAGACAGAGAGAGAGAAGCCAGATAGGAGCGAGACAGAGTAATAAAAGAAGCACAAGATGAATGGGCACATAAGAATGATAGGAGAGAGCTAAAGTATATCACAACATCTGTATCAACATTACCTAAACACAGCACACCCTCCCACCCTCCATATCTCTCAGTAATGCCAAATACATTCTAGATCACCAATCCATGTATCAGAGTGGGGCGGAAGAGCAACCATTTGTCAAGCAGGCCACTTCAATTTTCTTTCTACGAGAGGCAAATTGTGTGGTGGGTCTCTTGGTGGTGTTTTTCATTCTTAGGGATATAGTTGTAAACCCTATCAGTCCGAGTATATATTTTTTTTCCGATTCTGACTACTGCCGGACGATTTTATTTAGCTTAGGAACTATTGTGTTAAAATAATTAAGGAAAGCTATAACTAACCCTTCTAGTCTGAATAGCCTCCACTAAGCTGGAGAGAAAAAAAAAATAATCCCTGGCATATCTAAATGTGAGCCCAGTGGAGTGTAGTCTGAATATCCCAGTTCCTGCAGGCCACCAGCATCTTTTTGGAGGACAGGGAGGGAGATGAGGGACGTTCATATAACCAGGCAGTGGAGCAGCTCGGTTGTATGGATGCCGCCACGTGAAGCCATATAAATGCTCATAAAACAAAGTTACTGACAGAATAAAGTTGACATATACACGTAAGAACATTTCCCTACCCTGTACACGTACTTTCTGCCCTTTGTGCCCCTTTGTTTTCATGTAACATTCCCGCTTGGCCTTTAGCGACAACGTTTCCAGAGTTTCAATGCTTCTACTGAATAGTAACTAAAGAATCTAAAAAAAAAAGTAATGTTATGTAACCCGGCCTGCTCATACTGTTGCACCAAATGTGCTATGATAGCATGTCCAAATGTGCTATGATAGCATGTCCCCCCCTCCTCTCTCTCTCTCTCTCTCTCTCTGAAAATTGGTCAAGTGAGTCAGCAATAAGTGACGCTCAATTTGACTCCTATTATCAATGTCATTTGCTTCGTAATCATGAGGGCATTTTCTCTAGGCATCATAGTAGGCTAATATCATGTCATATAATTATATATATAAATAAATAAATGTCTATATCTATCTATCTATCTATCCATCTGTCTATCTATCTATCTATATCTATATCTATATCTATCTATCTATTTATCTATCTATATATCTATATCTATCTATCTATCTATATATCTATATCTATCTATCTATCTATCTATCTATATCTATCTATCTATCTATCTATCTATCTATATATATATATATATATATATATATATATATATATATTTATATATATATATATATATATATATATATATATATATATACATATATATATATATATATATATATATATATATATATATATATTGCCCCAAGAGGAGCGTAGGAGCCCGGGGCTAGGCAAGTTGGTCTTGACATTTAAGATGAGGGTAACTAGGCTCACTCATCCCTGAGTGGCATTACATAAGCAGTAAACCCCAACCATCCCTTGGATATAAACCTTCACTGGTTCAATCCAATTGGAGCTCCGTAATTACCCACTAAAACACCAGGCGCCAAAATTTGTTATAAGGTTTCCACTCAGCGTTGTAAATGGTTTTCTGCTGTACAGGAAGCCATTTGGCTTGTCACTCATTGTAGAGTCACCCACAGGCAGAAGGAAGAGGAAGAAATGAAGGAAAGAAAGACAGAAGAGGGAGTGTAAAGTCACCCGAAGGCAGAAGGACAAGGAAAGAATCAAGGAAAGAAAGACAGAAGAGGATGGAAGAAAAGAAGGATGGAGAAGAGGAAAGGGCAGACACCCGAGAGCAGCACTACATCGAGTGAGTGCATGGTGAGCGCCCCCACCTACCACATAAGTGACATATTTTTTGGAGGGGGGGATAAGTGTCTTTAGTGTCACTTGCTGTGGAATTATTAGGTTATTTTTTAGGTAGAGTTCATCAGTGTCGTTTGATTCGAAATCATTAGATTATTTTTAAAGGTGACGAAGAGAAAGCATGAAAAATGATAGGATATTCTTTATTTTGTTAGTTTTTTATTTTATTTATTTATTTTATTTACTTATTTACTTATTTATTTGCCTCTAGTACGTGAATCTCCATTACTTGACAGCAGAAGATTAGGGAGGAATGAGAGGATTTCTTTAAAAAATATATATTCATTGGCCACTTGGAGCATATTCCCTGGTCCTCGATGTTTTTGCATTTTCCTTCCATAATTAAATCATTCACAATCTTGCAGGCAAATCGCAGAAAAATGGGACTGATATATAAAGGGGCACGGAGATTAGGGGTTGAGAACGTAGGAAGAACCAGGGTAAATTCATGTGCCAAAAGTGCTCAAAAATTTACATAAGAAACACGCAGAGACCAAGGTGAAAGTACAGCATAAGGTAATGTATTGTATGAAGAAGAAAGGTGTGTCATATGAGGGAGGGTTGGTGTCACGTGTGCACAGAAATGCCTATAAGTTCTTCATTTTCCAGTCCTTTTCCCCAGTGACGTAATTTGGAGTTTGTTTTTGCTATTTCCGAACGATTATTTCAGTACAGGGGAACACTGAACTAGCAAAGCGATATGTAAAGCTTTAACTAACCCCTCCAAATAACTGTGTACAGCATAGGAGGGAATTCTTTTTTGGAAACTAGATATCAAGGATTTATCTAATACCTCCATAGTATTTATGCAGCATAGGAGGGAATTCTATCATTGAAGCGATATATGAAGGCCTTATCTAATCCCTCCGATTGATTTTACTCAACACAGAAAAGCAGTTTATTAGCGAAGGGATATATCAAGTCTTTATCTAATCCCTCCAAATAATTATATACAACATAAGAGAAACTTCTATCAGTGAAACGATATTTGAACGTCTTATCTATCGTCTCCAGTTCTAAAGGTCCATCTTAAACAGAAAAATAGTAAGGACGTAAAAAAAATGATGTAAAAATTAGGTTCACTGGTTAAAAATATTAATCAACAGAGAAGGTAGTGTAACGAGATATTTTTTTATGGCTGCGAGGTGGAGGGGGGAGGAGGGAGGGGGAGACCGAGGATGAGAAGGAAAGATGGAGTGGAGAGGTATATGAAAGATGGGGGTGTAAGCTGGGAGGAGGGCAGCGAAATGTCAGGGGACCGGGCGACGTGGAGGTGATTTGTTTGTAGCCACCTCTTACGGGATTAAGGCGTCTGGCTATAGATAGATAGACAATAAGCCTGTCCATTCCCGCGTGATTGTTTGTTGTTTGTTTGAGTCATCTCTAGTGAATTAGGGATGACAAATTGCTTGATTACAGCGTGGGATGGCTGCCATTGATCACTGATATGTATACCTGACAGAAACACGGTGCGTCTGAGGCTGGAGAGAGTGGGTGTGGGTGACGGTGGATTGGAGGTGGTTTTTTATCGTTAACATATCTTTATCTTATCATCAACGTCATTACCGTCATCGTCATCATCATCATTATTATTATTATTATTATTATGATTATGATTATGATTATTATTGTTGTTGTTGTTGTTGTTGTTGTTGTTTTGTTACTTCTATGAGGATCATCATCAGAAACTCTACCATAGATGATACCAGCCAGAATGTCTCATTACTGGAACTTGATTCTACCGAAATTGCCCCACTTAAAATACAGACAAGATATGTAAAATCCATCCTAGACAATTTACCTACCAACAAAGCTCCAGGCCCAGATGGAATTCCGCCAATTGTTTTGAAAAAGTGTTCCCCTGAACTTGCCTCTGTCCTAGCTAAATTATTCAGACTATGCATACGTACTTCTTTATTCCCAAATTCATGGAAAGAAGCCAATATCCACCCAGTTCCGAAGAAAGGAAGTTCGTCTGACCCCTCCAATTACAGACCAATAGCTGTCACATCTTCTCTTGGTAAGGTATTTGAAACTTTAATTAATAAGCATATTGTTAAACATCTTGAATCCAACAACTTAATTAATGATAGACAATACGGTTTTCGCCACGAAAGATCCACCATTGACATACTCAATCTCTTAACTCATACCATCCATCAATCAATTGATCTTTTTGGAGAAACTCATGCAGTAGCTCTTGATATCTCTAAAGCTTTCGACAGAGTATGGCACCGTTCCCTGCTGTCCAAACTCCCTTGCTATGGACTAACGTCTTTTGTTCCTTTGATTTCTTCTTATCTTAGTGACAGGAAAATAAGAGTAAAAGTAGATGATGTATATTCGAATTTCCACTCAATTAACGCCGGCGTGCCGCAGGGATCAGTTCTTGCGCCAACCCTATTTCTGGTTCATATTAATGATCTCTTATCTGTCACTCACAATTCCATTCACTCATATGCAGATGACTCAACACTACATAGTTCATTCACACTCAGACATCCATTTACAAAGTCTAATATTTCTACCTCTCAACTCAGTACAGCCATCTCCATAAATCAAGATCTATCTACAATCAGTGAATGGGGACAAAACAACCTTGTCTCTTTTAATGCTAGTAAAACTAAATATATACAGTTTACTAATAGATAGATATTGCCAGATTCGTACATTACCTTCAGTGCTACTAATATTCCCATCTCCAAAAGTATTGAAATTCTTGGTGTCTCACTTAACAGTGCCTTGAGCTGGACCTCTCATGTCAGATCACTTGCTAAAACCGCCTCAAAGAAACTTGGATTATTGTACAGAGTCCGTAACTTCTTCGCCGATGAGCAGTTAGCTATAATTTATAAGAGTCATGTGCGCTCTCAGCTTGAATATTGCTCACCCTTGTGGAATGGTTGTGGAGAGGTTGCATTAAGACAACTAGACAAAATTCAGAATAAAGCTGTTAGAATCATTAACAACCCTGCCATTACATATAAACTACCTCCCCTGCAAGTAAGAAGGAATGTTGCCTCCCTTGCATTATTTTACAGATATTTTTTTGGCAAATGCTCAGACGAAGTTGCGTCCATGGTGCCACCTCTCCATGCCTTCCCTCGTGCTACACGGGCATCTGGTAGCGCTCATGACTTGACTGTCACTCAACCATATTGCAGAACTTCTGCCTATCAGAATTCTTTCATTCCCCGAACTGCATCTCTCTGGAACTCGCTTCCCCAGAGTTGTTTTCCTCCAAATTTCAACCCACAACTGTTCAAGTCTAATTGTTACAGATATTTTATGAACAGAGGACACCAGTAATCTGGTGTATGGATTATTTTTTTTTACCCATTTGTTTTTCCTTCCTTTGTTCTGTTATTTATAAAAAAAAAAAAAATTACCATCATCGTAATCATCATCGTTATCATCATAGTCATCACCACCATCATTATCATCATCGTCGTTATTATTGTCATCATAATTTTCACCATCCTCATCATCCTTACCATCATCTTTATTATTATTATTATTAGTATTAGTATTAGTATTAGTATTACCACCCACTTTGCGAAGTAATCGGAGTGGTAGTATGTTTTCAATTGTGAGGCGGGCTGGCTGGCTTTGTTTGTGTGTGGGTAAACAAAATATCTAATGAACGGCTTGAGCTATCAACACGAAACTTGCTGGGTATCAGGATATGACCAAAATCTTGGACGAGTTCGAAAATGGGCATTTGTGGTCGAGGTAAAGGTCACCAAAGTGGCTGCCAAAGGTCAGCTAGTAGACCTTTGGTGACCTTGACCTTGACGAACTCGTCCAAGACTTTGGCCATATCTTGATTCCGTGAAAGTTTCATGTTGATAGTTCAAGCAGTTCATGAGGTATTTTGTTTACCCACACACAACAAAGCCAGCCAGCCAACCTCATAACTGAAAAAAACAAAAAAAATACCACTCCAGTTGCTTACCACCCGTGTTGCGAAGCGAGCTGAATGGTAATGTTTTAAGTTGTGAGACTGGCTGGCTAGCTTTGTTTGTGTGTGTTTTACATCCTGAATTTGCGTCAAAGCAGAAATAGAGGTGGAAAATTATGCGCCGAGGAAAAACTTTCCCTCTATGCGAGTGGTGAGATCCCATCGTAAGATGGCTTCTAGTTATTATTATTACCCTCCCTGGGGGTAGAGGGGTTTCAAAAATACTCCCCCAGTATCCCTGCTTGTCGTATGAGGCGACTAAAAGGGTTAGTGGTGGGTTAATGCCCCACCCCATAAAAAGAACTAACTAAACAAGCGAATAAAGCGCCTCGGACCAGGACGGACCATATGTTGACGATTAAGGAACGGACAGAGGACATTCTTAGGGTGGGGACGTGGAATGTGAGAGGAGTGAATGATGAAGTGAAAGAGAGAGAGAGATTGTGCAGGTGCTTGAGGATGCAAGAGTGGATATATGTGGATTGACTGAAACTAAATGGAAAGGTGAAGAGGTGAAAGAATGGGAATACGGTTTAGGAATATATGCAGGAGTTAATGAGAATGAGAGGGCAAAAGAGGGAGTATGTCTGATGATAAGCAAGAAGTGGAAGGAGAATATAAGAGAGTATGGAACAGTGGGTGCAAGGATTGTATGGGTAAGGATGAAAGCAGGTACTGGATACAAGCGTGGGTGATTGTGTGCACGTATGTGCCGACAGAGGACCGAGTGGCAAGAGTGAAAGATGAGTTTTGGGCGAGTGTAGAAGCATGTTTGGACAAGTCTGAGAGGAGTGAGAGAGTGTTTTTGATTGGAGACATGAATGGCAAAGCCGGGAATGTACGAGTGGATGGAGTAGTTGGTCAGTGAGGTGTGCCAGCTGAAGGAGATGGGAATGGTAGTGCTCTGGTGGACATCTGTGCTGGTAGGGGGTTAGCAATAGCTATCACCTACTTTCGGGATAAGATGATCCAAAGGTATACATGGAGGGTTATGAGGAGGATGGATAGTGAACCTGTTGAATGAAAGGCAATGATAGACTAAGTGTGTGTGGATGAGCGAATGAGAAGACAAGTGTTGGATGCAAGAGTGTGGATAGGGTGGGGGAATGGAATCTCGGACCATCACTTAGTGATGACCAAGGTAAGGCTGCAAAGAAAATGGTTGAAGAGACGAAGGGGAAGACAGGAGGAAACAGCTCCTGTGAGAAGAGTGGAGAAATTGCAAGACAGTGAGAGAATGGCAGAGTAGAAGAGCATAGTGGAAGAAAGATTGGGAAGGTATGAGTTAGCGCAGATGGAATGGGTGGAAGACGTATGTAAGATATTCACGGAAGAGATAGGCGCAGCATGTGAGGTGGTTTGTGGAGTGAGGAGGAGATGCAGGGGTGTGCAAGGGACAGCATGGTGGAATGACGAGGTGAAACGAGCTGTGGAACAAAAGAAGAAGGCATATAGTGAATGGCTAGTGAGTAGAGGTAGGGGAGAAGATAAGAGAGAGAAAAGTGAGGTATATGTGAGTAGAAGAGAGGTGAACAGATTGGTGAAGGAAAGTACGAAGAAAGTGGATGAAGAGTTTGGGAGGGATCTGAGTGTGAAATAGAGGGAGAGTAAGAAATTGTTTTGGAAGGAGGTAAAGAAAGTAAGGCAGTGTGAAAGGGTAATAGTATGGGAGTGAAAGACAGAAATAATAGATTGTTGGTGGAGAAGAGAGAGAAATTGAGGAGATGGAAGGAGCACTTTGAGGATTTGTAGAATGTAGAGTGAGAGCAGTGCGAGTATAAGCGGTTGGGGAATGGCTGGGAGAAGGAGAGATGAGAAGAGGGACGAGGAGATCGGTAGGGAGGAAATAGTGGAAGCGATGAAGAAGATCAAGATGGGAAAGGCCCCAGAAATTGATGGAGTGTGTGGTGAAATGCTTAGGTATGGGGGTCAGATTGTAGTGGAATGGATATGGAAGTTATGTAGATTGGCCTGGGAAGAGGGAAGGGTTCCGGAGGACTGGAAATCAGGTATAATTGTTCCTTTATACAAAGGAAAAGGGGAGAGAGAAGTATGTGGTAACCATAGAGGTATTTGCCTTCTTAGTGTGACTGGAAAAATATATGGTAGAATACTCATTGATAGGGTTAGGCATATAACAGAGGAGATAGTTGGAGAAGAACAAGGGGGATTTAGGAAGGGAAAACGGTGTGTAGATCAGATATTTGTTCTACGATGTTTAGCGGAGAAGTATCTAGAGAAGGGAAAGAAAGTGTATGCTGCCTTCATGGACTTGGAGAAAGCTTTTGACAGAATAGACAGACAAGGTATGTGGAAGGTATTGAGAATGGAGTGGAGTGGAAATTGTTGAGTGCTGTGAAGAGTATGTACGACGGAGCTAGGGCTACTGTGTGAGTGGATGGTGTGCTGAGTGAGTTCTTTGATCTTGATGTGGGACTGAAGCAGGATTGTATGATGTCTCCATGGCTGTTTAATATATACATGGATGGGGTTGTAAAGGAGGTGCAAGGTAGGGCAGTGGATGTGGGGCTGGCTCCAGTGAATGAGGGTGAGAATTGGAAGATTATTGTTTGCTGATGATACAGTATTGTTGAGTGAAAATGAATGGGAGTTGTTTGATGAATGAATCTGGGACAGTGTGTAGGAAGAGGAATCTGAAAGTTAATGTAAACAGGAGTAAAGTTATGGTGTTTGAGAGGAATGAAGTCACAGAATGTACAGTGAGGTTGGATGGCGAGGATATGGAGAATGTGAGTGCATTCAAGTACTTGGGTAGTGTGATGAGTAAGAATGGAACTTTGGGGGATGAAGTGGGTGAAAGGGTACAGCAGGGAAGGAAGGTTGTTGGCACACTGAAAGCAGTGATGAGAAATAGGGAGGTGAGTAAGGAAGTTAAGAAGTCACTGCATGATAGTATTGTGATCCCTGCCCTGACGTATGAAAGCGAGGCATGGAGTTTGCAAGAGGGGAACAAGTCAAGAGTGAGAGAAGTGGAAATGAGCTACTTGAGAGGAGCATGTGGAGTGACGTGGAGGGACAGGTTGACGAATGAAGAAGTGAAAGAACGTTGTGGGGTGGATGTGGATGTGGTTGAGAAGATTAGGAGATATACACTGAGGTAGTTTGGACATGTGGAGAGAATGGAGAATGAAAGACTGACTAAGAAGGTGTACGTAGGTGAGGTGGAGGGAAGGAGAGGGAGAAGACCGAGGACGAGGTGGAGGGATGGAGTTGAGAGGTATATGAGGGATGGAGGAGTGAGTTGGGGGGAGGGTAGTCAAATGGTGGGTGACAGAGCGACTTGGAGGCGTTTTGTCTGCGGCCACCCTTTGCGAGATTAGGGCGTCGGGCTATTGATAGATAGATAGATTAATAGTAGCAGTATGATAATCTTTATTTGTATTATGATCATCATTGTCATCATCATTGCCATCATCACAATCATCGTTATCATCATTATCATCATCGTCACCACCATCCTCATCACTGTCACAATAGAAACAAATTAAAATACTGTAGTAGGGAAATCACGAGAACATTAATTGTCACTGTTTCCTTTTGGGGCAAAAATATTTATATTTGTTGCCAAACAAAATGACTTAATTAATTGGCACTGTATGGAAAACTAGTTAACAGAGAAAACTGCTGCTTTTTCTGTCCTACTGGAATTTACTTAACTGTGTTCCTGCTGAACTGATCTAAATTTCACTGTACTTACATTCCCTGTTATACATTCAATTCTGTATAAGTAGCTTCTTTTAACCACATAGCTAATTACTATTAATATGTAGACAAAGAACTGGCCGTTGTTAGTTTATGCATTTAAATTCGACCAATAAAACAAAATGGAAAGCTGAACAATGTAAAAAAAAAATTCTAAATGGGAATAACAGCAAAATTTGGGTATAGTTGGACAGAAAAGCCAGTGCGTTCTGTTCAGCATAATTAGCGTCACTCATTCACTAAGCGCTTACTTGACGGGATACAGACATTTACTGTTTTGCAGCACATGGTTGCAAAATATGGTTGATATCAGTAAATGAAGGTGATAATATTTTTTTCGTAAGACCTAAGGGTCGTTATGGCCATGTATGTGGGTGCTCGCACCTAGGTAAGGGTGAACAGAGATTTGAGTGACGAGTTTTCAATAAATGTTGGCGTGCACCAGGGGTCAGTTTTGAGCCTTTTGTTGTTTATCATGGTACTTGAAGCTTTCTCACGTGACTTCAGAAATGGACTTCCGTGGGAAATGTTGTATGCTGATGATTTGGTGTTGACTGCAGAGAATGAAAAGGAGGCGAAGGAAAGTTATAGAAAGAGGAGAGATGGTATGGGGCTCAAAAAAATGCAGATAAAAATAAGTGATGGTATCTAGGGCTGGTGGCGGTACTGTCAACTGTCAAATAAGCAGATGAATATTATCAAGCGTGAAAGGATTAAACTTGCTGGTGAGTTTCTTGAGTGTGTGGAAGAGTTTTGTTATTTAGGAGACGTATTATGTGCTGGAGGTGGGGCTAGAGTGAGGAGTGGTTGGATGAAGTTCATGGAGCTGTTGACTCTTCTGATACTGAGAGGGCTATCCCTTCGTGCTAAGGCATCTTTGTATGCGGCATGTGTTAAGAGTGTAATGCTGTATGGTAGTGAGACCTGGGCAGTAAAGGAATAGGATATTTGAAAACTCAAACGTACAGAAATGACAATGAATAGTTGGATGTGCAATGCTCCCTGAGTGCGAGGCCTGGGGGGGGGGGGCTAGGTTTACAATGGAAGAGTTGAAGGGTAGGATGGGACTGAAGTGTATTGGTGTTGTGATGAGGAGAGATAGATTGAGATGGTTTGGACATGTGGAGAGGATGGGGGATGATAACTGTGTGCAGAAAGTGTGAAGTGTTAATGTTAGGGGTAGGGTTGCAGGAGGTAGACCGAAAAAGATTTGGGGCGAGGTCATTGAGTGTGACCTCAGGGCTAAGGGACTGAATAGGGAAGCTGCCAGAGATCGAACCGCATGGAGAGCCGTCATTAGATGACCAAGGCCGATGCATGCAAGCATGTTGGAGCCTTCAAAAACGAACGAACGAACGAACCTAAATAATGCCGAAATTTCTAACTATTATGAAGCGTCTAGCGTGTGTGTGTGTGTGTGTGTGTGTGTGTGTGTGTGTGTGTGTGTGTGTGTGTGTGTGTGTGTGTGTGATACCAGTTCATACGAAAGATTCTTTGACAACTTTTCCACTCAGCTATCTAATAATAAAATTCAGGAGTAAAAATATAAGAGCAACAGAAACATCTAAACATACCTGATCGTAAAAATGTCCTCTCCCGGAATAAAACTGAGTGAAAAAAAGGCTGAGCGTGAAATGGGATGGAAAGATAAGAGTGGGAGGGCAGCCAAATGACAAGAGGACGGTGACATGAAGGCGATTTGTTTGTTGCCACCCCATACTGAATAAAGGTGAGAGAGAGAGAGAGTATGAGTACTAGTACTACTATGATGGCAACATGCTGGTAAACTGAATGACAAAAAAATCTGATACTGTGACCACTGACTATGCATATTATAATATTAATTCCCTTGTTTATGTGCAAAAGTTTATAATAACTCCAACGAGGGATTTCCGAAAAATTACCGCAGTCATTATACACAGTAATTATGTGGGCGGAGATAATTTCACGGTTCGTTGTGTATCTCATTACAGATCATCACTTGAAGTAATTAAATCTAAAAGGTTATATTTTCCCATTCCCTTTTAATTGCCTGACGTATTGCACAGTGGAGAGTGGCTAATTAATGGAGATTTATTGGACACAAAATTAGATCAGAGGTGAAGGGTGTGTTGTAATATATCTCTTTTCTGCAGCATTATCAAAAAATTTCAGCAAGTCAGGTCCCAGTGGCCAAACAGCTCGTAAAACAAAAGGAAGATGTATCATTATTTAATGAAGGACATGGCAGATGTAAATACTGTAAAAGACAAACACTCAAGGGTGGATGATATCTTGAGATTTGGAGGTACTGCTTCATATCAACTGTATAAAAAAAAAAATCCTGAGAGCTTTTACCTCCTCATATCCCGCATTATAAATACTTACAGCATTATTACTTCATTTATGTTTATGTTTTATTTCCTTGGGGAAATATGAACAGAAATGAAACAATTATCTTTTAATTTGTCACTGCTTGCATGATATCAGTAAGTATGAAACATAATCTTACAATTTAGTTCCAGGTTTAAGATGATATTATTTTTACATTCAGCAGTTGTTCTCATTTGGCAATAAGATTAGTATATGTTATGCGGCTATTTTTCCCTTTCCAAAACATAGCATATAATTTTTTTTTTAACTTTTAGCAAACATAATTTCTGCACTCTTGTTCAACGTAGTTTTGAAAATAACAACAATCAGTAACAATTAGTATGGCTGGCAATTAGTGAATTACAATTTCCATTGAAGTACGGGCACACTGCCATTTCATCATCATTCAAGTTACACACACACACACACACAAACACACACACATATATATATATATATATATATATATATATATATATATATATATATATATATATATATATATATATATATATATATATATATATATATATATATATTCAATGGAAGGATCCCAGTTTCAATCTAGCCCCAGGAAGCTGCAGCCAATCCCTTTAGATCCACACCTTACGAGGGGACGTACACAGCTGCGTCCACTACACCCTAACTGGCGATCACACTGGTAGGTGTAGAGGTATCATGTTTGTTGATGGTGAGGATGGATGGATAGATAGACTAATGGATATAAAGACAGATAGATAGATAGATAGACAGACAGATGGAAGGATGAATAGGAGATGGAAAGAAGGAAAGAAAGATAACAAGATAGATAGTTAGCTAGGTGGATAGATAGACATATAGATAGATACAACAGCAGATTAGTTAAGTTATATAAATATGACTTTCCAGTTTCACACCGCAAACTGTGATAAAAAGAATGCTTAAAAGGAAAAGGAATGTGTAACTAATAGAACTATGAAGAGACTGCTGCCCAGGAGAGAGAGAGAGAGAGAGAAAGAGAGAGAGAGAGAGAGAGAGAGAGAGAGAGAAAGAGAGAGAGAGAGAGAGAGAGAGAGAGAGAGAGAGAGAGAGAGAGAGAGAGAGAGAGAGAGAGAGAGAGAATAGAAAAGTGGTTTGCTGTTTGAAAGGGCCTGAGTTTGGTCCCCGACTGGGTCAGGGAATTCTTGTTAGATATGAGTGTCACTGATACAGAATTTATTGGAGGAGAGAGGGAGGGGGAGACTGAGAAAGAGATGGAGCGATGGGATGTAGAGATATATGGCTGAAGGGTGTGTGAGTTGAAGGAATGGCTTCCTGATGGCAGAGGACAGGATTATCGTAATTGTAGATATAATATATAATAGTCGTCGCCGAGCTATTGTAACAATGAGTTGATTTGTCGGGATTTTACGAAAGGAGAAAATGTTCGTTGTACTTGTCGTCGATGGCAGGAGAAAGATAAAGATGATTCTGGGGTTTGATTGTAGCTTATTTTCTTCAATGGGATTATCTGAAAAGTAATTGTTGAGTAATACTGAGTATCACAGAGCGTGATGGTGAGAGCTACTGGCTAACGTGCGTGCGCTCCTCCTGCCTTTCCTACCGTGCCTTTCTCTCTCTTAAAACCCCTTCTGCCTTGTCTCTCTCATTCCCGTGTATATGACTGGTTGTGTCAAGTGTAAGGCACGGTTGTGTGGAACTTTCCCGAGCCTGGGGATTTTCCGATCAGGCGTCACACCTTGCTGTCCTTGGCATTCCTGAGAGAGAATTTGCTAACGCCACTTCCTCTAGCCCCAGGCATGACTTTCATCTAACCTCTAGATTACATATGTACGTTACTAGCTATTACGTAGTGTTATGGTATTTTAGAGTCCTGACATCGATCGGCCATACCCAGCTGGTGTACCTGCGTCAGCCTGTAGTAATTAATTACATTATAACCTATTAATACATGGTGTTCATAACAGTATTGTAGAGACATTATATTAATAACAATATTGTAGAGACATAATATTGTACAAATATAATACATTGTAATAATATATTGTATGTATAATGGATTAAATACAAGGTAGTAAAATATTGAATATACAATATTGTATAACATATTGTAGTAATGTAGTGGCACAAATGTGCATGTAAAGCAGACATACGCATATATTCATGCAATGGTAATATTGTTAGGTCATTATATTACATATGGTGTTATGCCTGTAGTAATGCCTAATATTACACTCAGCTTGTATGATGATTAAATGAAATACATAATTCTGATAACACAGAATTGTAGGAACATTGTAGTGACATCGTATGAATGTAATTGTTACATAATTGTATTATTTAATTGAAGTAATATTATAACTGTTACATAATTGTATTTCAAATTGAACTAATAATATAACTGTTACATAACTGTATTTTTACTTGAAGTAATATTGTAATTGTTACCTAACTGCAGTAATATTGTAGTTAATTGCAGTAAGACTTCTGGCTGAAGAGAGAGAGACACTGTGTTGTAATTATGGTTCTTTCACCTTAACTTGACCCAGATTTTCGTCCACTTGCAGCTTATTTTCCGCAAATCAGTCTTTCAAACGCAATGTGTCCAGGCATCTCTAAATGAAAGGATTTTGAATTTGGCTTTCTGCTATTTTGTTTTTATTTTTCCAGGAGGGACATGCAGGCTTTTCGCCTTTGCTGCCTTGTTCCTAGCATAAGAGAAAAAGAAAAAGACATACTTATGACTCTACATCCTTTCCGTAAAAGTTTATAAATAGGATCATATTTTAGTATCAGTCTCCTCTTATACCTCAACAGTCAAGATGGAGATATGGCAATTTTAAGCCAAGTTTTAGTAAAAATAATATTGTTTCATTACCTTTTCAAAATTTCCCGATATGCCATTATAAAAAAAAATCTCGCTGTTACCACTACAATTTACGGTACATAATTTTTAACCCTCAAAAAATCTGCTGAGGAAGCAGTGTCGTATAGCCCGTTTATTTAGCCCGACAAATATCTACAGTATTACCCCTTTTAGCTCGGATGATAGCCATGTGAGTCAGACTGGAGGATTATTTGGCTAGTAACCAAGAAGACTCATTCCTACCTCATAACAATGGTGTTTGCTTTAACTTGACAAATATCCCTAACCCCTTTTAATTCGATTGATGTTCAAATGTAGTCAGTCAGACTGGAGGGTTGATCTGGCTAGTAATCAAGAAGACTCTTTCCTACCTCATGACAAAGGCGTTTACTCCAACTTGACAAAAGTCCTCATCCCGTTTTAATTCGGTTGATGGCCAGATATAGTCGGATTTGCGGGGTGATTTGTCTAGTAACCAAGGAGACTCATTCCTGCCTCATGACTAGGGCTCATGAAATTCCATGCAACCGCAACGTAGTATTCAAGCTATACAAGTAGTCCAGTTCCGTCAGATGAAAAAATATCAACTACAGCGATGGCATAAAGGAATGACGATGAAATGTTCCTACTCCCCTTCTCTAACTTGGCCTAAAGTTGCCTCTATCTTGAATGCCGAACTAAAATCTATTAACACTGGAATTTGGTGATATGCTCTGTTTGCTTTAACTTGGCCTTTGTTGTCTTCTCACAATCTTGAATGATGAGCTATAAAAAGAGATAATACTACAATATGGTGCTAGTCGCGAAGAAGTGCTATGAAAAGGATGTAGAGCCGTAGCACTGTCTTTTTCGGTAGCTGTATTACATGAAATAGGTTGCAAAAGGACGAAAATCTGTACCAAGTTAAAGTCAATGAACTATAGTCACGAGGCAGTGCTGCTAGAAAGTCAGGCCGAAAGCGAAGTCTCTCCACACATACACACACTATCTATCTATCTTTTGCCAGACGCCATAATCCCGTACTGGGTGGCCGTTTGACTCTAAGTTATTTGTTTTACAGGGAGGGGCACTAACCTTCCACCAACCCACTTGACACGTAGGGAGCACGTATGGTTTGGTTATATGGTTACCACCCTGCGTCGTAAATGGTTTCTTGGCTTACAGGAAACCATTTGGCTTGTCACTCAGTGTAAAGCCATCTGTAACGGAGAGAAAAACAATAAATAGTAACAGGAAAGATGGGAGAAATAGGAAGAGAGGGGGGGGGGCAGGCACAGAAAAAGAATGATAAAGGCTAAGGAAAAAGTAGGCAGCACTACATCAAGTGAGTGGATGATGGTCGCCACCACCTACCACTACTCGGAAGAAATTAAACGTACACTTGACCTCTCGGCATGCCGATCCACAGACTAACTGCAGATCCATTGCCCTGTCGTGACTGGAATTCTTTTATTATTTTACTTATAATTTGCGTACGAAGGACGAGAGGAACCGGATTTCCTCATGTCTCTTGTTACTCCTGCAAAAAACAGTCTTAAGTTGCGAGAGCGTTCCGGGTTGTGACTAAGATCCTATTTCTCCTGTTCTTCCTGTAAAAACAATTTTGTTACGAAGGAAAAATCATTACATTATTCTGTGGTAAGTCGTTCGAAAACAAGAAAAACAACGCAGGAAAAACGCTTAGAGGGAAACGTCACTGTTCGTCATCAGCATCTGGCAAGACGAGACTGAAAAATGCTCCAGCGCTCTTTCGTGAAAGTAAATGAAGTGGACGCTGCAGCACTAGCGAATGCGTACACACACACACACACACACACACACACACACACACACACACACACACACACACACACACACACACACACACACAAATATATAAATAGCGTCAAACTGCGAGCATACTTTCGCCAATGTGAATAATTCGTGGGGTGGAGAGGTACATGTGCAAGTGGAGTGTCAGTTGGAGGGAGGACAGATAGATGGCAGGGGACAGTAGATCTGTATTATTCTGCCACAAATCAGCATAAAACAAGCTTTAATGGGTTGATAATCTAGGTCAAGTAAAGATGAAAGGAGTATAACAATATCTCTTGGCGCACCATGAAATTACACGCCTCCGAGACCCATATTCTCGTCAGCTAAGGAGGCTCCCTAATACCTCTTCCTTGGCAGTTTATTTTTGGAAATGATTGGTTCGTACCCTTTTATTGGTTATTTATGTACAGTATGACGATGCCTGAAGGATTTATACATCACAGGAAAGGACAGTAAGGTGTAATAAAGAAAACATATCGCTTAAGAAAGGGGGTTAGGGAGCTTCTCTCACTGACGAGAAAACGGAACCAGAGCTCATAGATTTACGAAGTACAGAAATATTACTTTTTCACTATAATAACATTTCCAAAACAGAATTCTTACTATTGAACAGGCGATTTTATGCAGCTTAGAGAAACGTCTTGAACTGAACTGGTTTTATGAAAGCTGTATCTGTAGTCCATAGTTTCTTCCTTTTTCAGATTGTTTTACGTAGCTCAGCGGCAGAAAAAGACAGTGCCATGACTCTGCATCACTTCAAAATCGCTACTTCGTTACCAGTACCATATTCTAGTATTAATCTGTTTCTACAACCTACGAGTTCGAGATGGAAATGTGGCAGTTTCAGGCCAAGTTAAAGTAAAAGGAGTATAGTTTCTCGAAGTTTCCAATTTTCTAAACTGAAATTTCCACCTTTCCATCTTGAATGCTGAGTTGTAATAAAAGATTAACACTGGAAATTGATACTAGAAAGTCGGCCCGAAAATGATGTCCCACTAAAAAAAAAAAAAAAAAAAAATAAAGCATCAAGTTGTGAGTATAATTTCAGCCATCTGAATAATTCGTGGGGTGAAGTATATGTGAAAGTGGGGTGTCAGTTGGAGGGAGGGCAGACAGATGGTAGAGGATAGATTGACCTGGAGGAGATTTGTTCCTGGCATCCCCTTACCACATAAAGACATCTGGCAAAGGAGAGAGGGGGAAGAGAAAGAGACAGACAGTGAATTCAAAACCCTTAATATTGTCTTTTGAAGATGGCAAGAAAAAACATAATTTATTCTTCAAAGCTCCAATTCCTTCTCGCCCAGTTAGATAGAGGCCCCTGTGTACACTGAACAGTAAAAGCTCAAAAGCCCTGAGCAGCTCACAATCGTACTTTGAACCTGAAGTATTTAAGGTTCAAGGACTGAAGCAGAGGATAGTAGTAGTAGTAGTAGTAGTAGCAGTAGTAGTGGCAGTCGTAGTATAGTAGTAGTAGTAGTAGTGCTCGAACCTCAGATGCTTCAGGGTTCTACTACGATTGTGAACTGCGCAGGAATTTTGTTGTTGAGAGAACATTATTTAGTTCAAACAATATAATGATTTAAAAAGTCACCCGAATGAAGGGGATAAGAGAGAGAGAGAGAGAGAGAGAGAGAGAGAGAGAGAGAGAGGGAGACAGTGCTTGCGTGAGTACCTGTGTGTGTGTGTGTGTGTGTGTGTGTGTGTGTGTGTGTGTGTGTGTGTGTGTGTGTGTGTGTCTCCCGTCCATCAAGCCTTAACGACAAGTGATTGCTGTAGCGCCGACAGGAAAAAAAAAAAAAAAAAATTCTTTGGAGTGTATACAGTTCTAGTGTTTATTTACATCATCCACACAGGCACAGCTCACTCGTTTGACGGGGCTAAGTGCCGGAAACTACACTTTCAGAGAGAGAGAGAGAGAGACTGATGAACAAGAGTGTGGGCCGACTGCGAATCCTACCCCCATCCCCTTCGTTTCCGGGTTCGTAGGGAGGTTTTAGGTTTCAAACAATTTCTTCACGTCCCCAAAACTCAGTAATCTGTTAGTTACGTTCGTACCATAGTGTATCTTACAGAGGTCCAACCAGCCAAATTCTGATAAATACAACACAACACACCTCGAGATTTCAAGCCTAATTTCACACGGACTCGGTGTAGGGTGTATAGGGGAGGAGCTGTACTATCAAATTCATAAATCAAGTCGCCTCACATGCATATCTCTCGTCGCCGTATTCTCGTCGGTGAAGGAGGCTCCCTAGCACCTCTTCCTTAGCGATTTATTTTTGGATGTGACCTGGTTAATATCCTTTGTGCGTTATCTATGTAAACTATGGGGATATTCGAAGGATTTGTGCAACACAGAGGAGGACAATGAGTAATCAGAATATTAAATTGCTTAGGAAAAAGTGTTATGGAGCTTCTTTAACCGACGAGAATCTAGGCCCCAGAGGCTTGCATATGAAATGGTGGACTACAGTGCAAATACTAATCCATCTGTGGGGGATTCTGAACCTCCTTCCACATTATTAGAGCGTTTACGAATCCAGTAATAAAACAGAGACAGGAGACGGGAACGGATTTTGCATTTAGATGTGATTATTTCATGCCAGTAACACCGTCAGCTGGCAAAACCTTCAGCTGGCAAAACCTTCAGCTGGCAAAACCATCAGCTGGAAAAATCATCAGAACGAGTCATATGGGACTGCTCTCTTGTGTGACCTAAACAGCAACAAATTTGACCAGTGACAATACAGGTTGCTTCTGGTCCAACTAGACCCTTCATACTCATTCTGATTCAGGCTAATTCTCCTCCATTTAGTTAATTTTACTTAGTCACGATCATTCAGAACAATCAAGTAGTTTTACAGATTACAGTTACTTCAGCTTCAGTTCAGTCAAATCAGGTTTACTCAGATTTCAGTCAGTTGGAAGAGCGTGCTAGCCCTCCCTGTCTCTCCTCTCGATGAAGTCCTAGATACCTGAATGAGACTTTATCGACAGAGGTGCATAACATGAGTCTATCCAGGGGTGTTGCCAACTGTGTTCTGCCAAGACCCCTGCTGTACCACACTAACGATAAGTATGCGGGATTTTACATACATACGTACACAGACACTTCTTCTTTTACTGGTGTTGTGTTATTTTTCCCATACAAATGTGATACAGGCCACACTAATAATAATAATAATAATAATAATAATAATAATAATAATAATACAGTACCAAACATTATAATGCACTTCATTTTTTACAGGCTGTTATGTTATATCTTTCATACAAATGTGATACAAGCCACACTGATGATTAGTATACTGTACAGTACCTTACATACACAGACTGCATTTTTACTGCTATTCTCCTATAAGTGATACAAACCATCCTTTGCTGACGAATGTTGCTTTATTAGCCTTTATTGGCTGGGTGAAAGGGGATGCCAGACCTACGTTACTCAGGCACGTGATATGGGCAACACCTTAGATATATTCCTGGATCCGCCCCTGCATAGAGTCACTCATAGATGGCTAATAATATGTCACCCAGTCCATCACGTCATATTTAAGCGTTTGTGAATCTAGCCACGAAGAAGAGGCGAAGAGAACGAACTTTTGCATATGGAATTAGAGTTACGGTCAGAAATATCATCCCACTGTCTAGTCGAGTAATTATGAAACGTTTACAAAATGTTATGATATATTTATTGGTATCCTTGGATCACAATGCTGTGTGTCAAAGGTCGTGGCTCGCTGTTTCACTATTTATCGTAGTGAGCTGGATCGATATTTTTGTCCACAGAAATACATTTAGGTCACTTCATGGACATTCAGTGGAGGGAGTACAGAAGATATTTTACGATCGATTCTGTTTTGTAGTTTATTATTTGTTTTCGCAGTAAGAAGAAAAGAAGGTAACTTTTTACTTTTTCTTTCATTGTCCTCTCTCCCCCAGTAAATAAATTAATTAAATGATTAATTAATTAAATCCACAATGTAATTTTCCTTTCGCAACGAAGATTTGTATTTTACAGACAAAAGCCATTGGAAGATTCTGAAAAACAATATTTTTTTGAAGGACTTTCTTATAACCGGGCAATGGAGCTGCTACCCGGTGCCACCACGTGAAGGCGTCCTTCTCCAGCACCGCCCTGCCTCCTGAAAGCGTAATATATTCAGCCAATCCGCCTTATCAGGGTCAAGCTGAATTTATAAATTTGCGCAGTTATAAATTTCTCGAGGCCAATTTATGACTAGCGTAGCAAATGGAGTGGTGTGGTGCTGGACGTGACCTGGGTAGAGTTTGACAGTGATGTGTTGTAGGATATATGGATAAGAGAGAGAGAGAGAGAGAGAGAGAGAGCGAGAGATGCAGAATTTGTGCCAGGTAGGGATAGTGTGTGTGTGTGTGTGTGTGTGTGTGTGTGTGTGTGTGTGTGTGTGTGTGTGTGTGTGTGTGTGTTTTAAATCCTCCTTGGCTTTTTGATGGATTTAAATGAAACTGCCAGGTGAGTTCGTCTGGTTCCTGGGAAGGTTTTTCGCTCATACAATTTTCCAGACATGATTTTTTTGGGGGGTCAGTCCCCCTCACCAAATTAAAAGTTCTCAGTAACAGTGAAAGATGGGCGATTATGGCTTTGATATCATAGTACATGTTATGCAATTCACTCTCATCCATAATGCGACGTTTGGGGAGCGTAACCCCACCACCCAGTGATTCTTTTGGAGGGTCAGCCCCCCCTCATAAATATAAAAACGACCAGAAAAAAAGGAAAATACTTGAATGACACTTCTTAGTTCGTCTGGTTAATCCAAAGATCCTCCATTATTCACAGTTTTCCAGCTCTGACTTGGGGGGTAGCCCCTCCTCTCGTAATTAAGAATTCTCAGAAAAAGTGAAAGGAGGATAGATAATTCTTCAGTATCTTACGACATGCACAATGGGGGGGCTTAAGCCCCCCGTTACTCTTAAGGGGGTTAGTCCCTCTCTGAAAAATAAAAATTATAACAGATAGTGGAAAGATTTCGGTATCATTTCCCAGGCGAGTTCGGTTTGTCAGTGGCAAGGATTCCCACTATATACAGATTTCCACCCGTGATTTTAAGGGGGTCAGCCTTCTTCATCAAATTTACCATTGTCAGAAATAGTGAAGGGAAGGCAGATATGGCTTTGACATCTTGGTACATGTTGTACAATGAACTTTCTTCCTTAATGTGATATTTAGGAAGCGTGACTCCCACAGTGATTCTTTCCGGGGTCAGTCCCCCTCCTAAAATTAAAAATGACAGGAAACAGGTGAAAGTGAGAACATAGATTTCAACGATATCGGCATACATATCGCTGGACTGGGTATGCAGTTCCCACGTTTCATCTGAATGCACAGGAAGAAACAACGAATCTACTTTATTTATATTTTATTTCAGAGGGGAAGGCTGTGATAGGAAATTAGTAGGAAGAGAGAGGAGTTGACTCGAAAGAACCAGCGGGGAGGAAAATTGTTAGACTGTGAGTAAATGGTGCTGATTAATTAGGCTTTCATGTGTTGTATTAATGTAATTTTCATGGCACCCAACTCACACAGCCCCGGTGAGCCCTGTGTGTGTTTGTTTGCTTGATTTATGTTTGTTTCAGCTTTATGTATGTGTGTGTGTGTGTGTGTGTGTGTGTGTGTGAGATTTTTTTTCATTACTGTGTTTGTGTTTCAGATTCCTACATTAGAGCCTTACATCCTTGTACTAGTGGTCGTTCCGCTAATGAAGCAAGAGTATAAGGAAATGGTTTTAGTGATCTGTCTAGTTGTTGAATATTAGTGAGTTTATCGGTGTCATTTTCAAGCTTCTCCGATGTCTTCCTCGCCACTCCCTCACACGGGTGCCAGTAGATTTGGCTTATATTCAGTCGTGTTCATCAGTGTTTGGGTCCTCTGGTCAGTGACGAATCCCAGTTCTTTATTTTACACGTTTTAAATTTCCAAGACCACCGACAGGACGCTAGTGAACTGCAGATGGGCAGCTTAAGTATGTAGCCCACTGGATTGCATTGCAGATGAACCTGAGATGCGCCGCAAACAACAACAACAACAACAACAACAACTACTACTACTACTACTACTACTACTACTACCACTACTACTCCTGCTATTACTACTACTACTACTATTACTACTACTACTACTACTACTACTACTACTACTACTACTCCTGCTATTACTACTACTACTACTACTAATCCTGCTATTACTACTACTACTACTACTCCTGCTATTATTACTACTACTACTACTACTCCTGCTATTACTACTACTACTACTACTACTCCTGCTATTACTACTACTACTACTACTACTCCTGCTATTACTACTACTACTACTACTACTACTACTACTACTATTACTACTACTACTACTACTCCTGCTATTACTACTACTACTATTACTACTAATCCTGCTATTACTACTACTACTACTAATCCTGCTATTACTACTACTACTACTAATCCTGCTATTATTACTTCTATTACTACTCCTGCTATTACTACTACTACTACAACTACTACTACTACTAATACCACCACCACTACTACTGCTGCTGCTGCTACTACAACAACAACTACTACTACTACTATTACTACTATCACTACTACTATTACTACTACTACTACTGCTGCTACCGGTGCTACTACTACTGGCATTACTTCTACTACTGTTACTACTATGCTACAACTACTACTGCTATTACTGCTAGTACTGTTACTACCATTACTACCACTATCTTGTAAACACGTAGGATTCAAGCAAATATTGAGACTTAGTAGGCACAATAAATCGCTGAGGAAGAGGTGCTACAAAGCCTTCATGCCGCCTAAATTGCGAGCCACGACTGACGAAGGGAGACAAAGGGAGACAAAAGGAGACAAAGGCCCTTATTCTCCCCGCCTAGACCCATTTTCTCGTCGGTTTAGGCGACTCCCAATCACCTTCTCCTCAGTGATTTATTGTTTAATCTGCTGGTTAATATAATTTCGTACCTTGCTTATGCAAAGGCTGGCCATATTAGAATGATTTAAGGAACACAGAAGACGACAGCAACGTTAAAAAAAATAATAAATCGGTTAGATGAGGTGTTACGGAGGTTCCTTAACCCTTTCGCACCGGTATGAATGGAGGAGTAGGGACTGAATCCGAACTATTGTAAATTGGGGATGATGATGGTGATGATGATGATGATGATGATGATGATGATGATGGCGATATATCAAAAACGTATATTTCAGTACCCCCCACGAGGGCGTTATCATGCCTGGAAACCTGAGAGAGAGAGAGAGAGAGAGAGAGAGAGAGAGAGAGGCGCAAACACAAGCACCAACACAAATATCATAAAGGATTTTGGCTCAGATCCTGAAATTAAACTGCAAGAGGATTTGTCTGTGTGTGTGTGTGTGTGTGTGTGTGTGTGTGTGTGTGTGTGTGTGTGTGTGTGGGAGAGAGAGAGAGAGAGAGAGAGAGGGAGAGAGAGAGACCAACTATATCCTATTCATAGCACATGAAATGAAACTATATGGCTTATATTCGTACGTTGAAATTAAACTTAAAAGAGAGAGGGGGGGAAGAGGAGGAAGAGAAGGAGGAGGAGGAGGAGGAGGAGGAGGAGGAGGAGAAGAAGAAGAAGAACAAAAAGAAGAAGAAGAAGAAGAAGAAGAGGAGGAGGAGGAGGAGGAGGAGGAGGAGGAGGAGGAGATGAAGAAAAAAAAGAAAAAGGCAAGACAAAGACAAAGACGAAGGCAAAGAAGAAGAAGAAGAAGAACACGTCAAACAAGAACAACAACAGGAGCAAGAACAAGATGACAAACACCAGAGACAAACACCTTCACAGCTCTAATAAAAGTGACTCATATTTCTAATGCGGCAGAAGCAGAGACAGCTCAACTCCCGGGTAAGCAGGTGGAATGTTTAAATGAAGGAAGGGAATGCTGGAAGGAGCGAGGGGGATGCCGGGAGAGGGAAAGAATGTCCTGGGAAAAAGAGATGGAGGAAAAGAGGAAGCAATCAACAAACAATTCCACTAAGTATGAAGACGGCCTTTCATACTGGAGAGATATTGTGGTGGGAAAGAATTGTTAACCCCCCCCTCTCCTTTCAGTATGATGCCCTTTCTTCCTTAATTATATTCTGTTCACTTTAACTTTGTGTGAAAGTGGCGTCTCTCCATCTTGAGTGTTGACCTGCAGCCAGGTGTAACTGAATATGAAGCTAGTCATGAAGAAGAGGTATGGAAAGAACTTGAGCTGTAATATTATCTTTTTTTTGCCATTGAATTATGGGTAATAATAATGATGATTATAATCATCATCATCATTATTATCATCATCATCAACATCATAATAATAATAATGATAATAATGGCAAAGAGAATGCAAAAGATGATGAAAATGATGATGATGATGGCGGCGACGATGATGATAATAACAATGATGATAAAAGTAAATCAGGATGTAGAGTAAATCGGCGTGTGTTGGGCCGTCTCGCCTCTTAGTAATCTAATTTTATAACATATTCACTTCCTATGGCTGTCACTGACACGGTTTTTCATCACAGTAAATGGAGCCCAAGGTAAGAACGTCTTCTATCAAAATATTACTTCATTTAGCTGCAATATATATAGAGAGAGACAGAGACACACACACACACACACATTGCACGCGTCTGTACAAGTATTTTTTTATGCTCCTGACCGGGAATCGAACCCAAAACTTCTAGATAAAAGTCAACCACTGTTACCAATACACCACGGCGTGATGAAAACCAAGCTACCTGAATTTTTGAAGAATTAGGGAAATCTATTATGAAAGGGTATATTTCAATCACAACACACAAATACTGTTGCTCAGCTCCACTCAACTTGGCAACTGACAGCAGTTTTAATCTATCCCAGCCACAACACGTGCGTCTTTTGTTGGAGACACACACATTACACGCGTGTGTACATTTTATTTTTTTTTTTTTATCGATTCCCGTTCAGGAGCATAAAACACACACACACACACACACACATATATATATATATATATATATATATATATATATATATATATATATATATATATATATATATATATATATTGGAGCAATGTCATCCTTACATCTTTATACATTTTATAAATTTAGAAACCTGTTTTATGTATTTTTAAACCCTCTGCTAGAATACTATTTTTTTTTTTTCTTAATCGGCTTCAGAGTGTTATAAAAGTGTTGATAGTGAAAGGATCAGTAAAGTCTCAAACTAACCCTCCTCACTCAGAAAAGCCTTTCCTGAAGAGAGAGAGAAAAAAAAAAAAACTGAAGAAAACAAAGAGCAGTGCGGGGAGAACGCAACGCCCAAACCTTGCGGTCAGTCTATGACAATGTTTTACTTATATGACCTTGACCTTTGACCAATTGTTCTCAAACTTCAAATACATCATCCTACCTTGCCTATCAACCCCTCCCACTAAGTTTGAATCAAATTGGATCAAAAGTGTTTATCTCACCTTTCCCTGTTTGGCCTCTGTCCTATTGTTTTCAAAATCAAATGATTTATTCTACGGATAGTTCTAAATCAATCCTTCAAGTTTAATCCGAACTGAATAAAAAAAAATGAGATAAAGGGTCAAAAATTTGACAGATTTCCTGTGACCTTAAATTTTGGCCGATTATTCTTAAATATCAAACACTTCACCCTTTGCTCACCCTTTACCTTTCAACCAAGTTTTGGACAAATCAGATCAAAACTGTAAAAGTAAACCTGTTACAGGTCTATTAACTTTGACCTTTGTCGGGTAATATCTACCTTGCTGCTGACCCAGTGGAAAACGGAACTCCTCTGTGAAAAAGTCAAGGTGATCAGTTCTGCCGTTTTAGAGCTAGAGGAGACAACAGAAGAAGAAGAAGAAGAAGAAGGAAAAGGAAAAGGAAGAAGAAGAAGGAAAAGGAAAAGGAAGAAGAAGAAGAAGAAGAAGAAGCAGAAGAAGAAGAAGGAAAAGGAAAAGGAAGAAGAAGAAGAAGAAGAACTGGGGCTATTTTACGCTTGTGTTTTAGCGTCTTAGAGTTATATCAGAGCTACTTTTATATTTTAGGTATAGAAAGCGTGAAGATTAAAGCTAGATGCTCAAAAAATTCTGTTCCTCCGTCGCTGGGGGTTACGAAGGGTTTTATTTGTTAAGGCTTTTGAGTGTGTCAGCACCATCCCTGCGTCGAAAACGTACCAACACTGATATACAGAAAATGTTACACTTTCATTTCTATTAATATTCGTGTTGCGTGCAGCAAGGCCTTATTCTGCGACACACTATACTCCTTTTTCTTTAACTTGGCCTAAAACTGTCCTCTTTCCATGTTAAATGCAGAGTTGTAACAATAGATCAACGTTAGAATGTGATGCAAGTCACGAAGAGGTGCTATGAATAAGACGTAGAGCCACAGTACTGTCTTATTTTGCCACTGAGCTACGTAAAATAATCTGCAGAAGGACGAAAATCTAGGCCAAGTTAAGAGTAAAAACAGTATAGTGTGTGCATAAGTCACCTTTGTCCCTCCCATCCTCACCATCCATCTCCAGCCTTCCATTTGCTACCTGGCATTTTACTGGCCACACCACCTTCACCAGCAGACTCCATTTGCATTATGGTTGAATCCACTTTGTCAGGTCGCGTGTGATGGCTGTGGGATTATCTATTGACTGTGATGCAGAGCTAATATATTTTAAAGCTCAAGCCCCTCCCACCCGACTCTCTCTCTCTCTCTCTCTCTCTCTCTCTCTCTCTCTCTCTCTCTCTCTATCGCACGCACACAAACACACACACACACACACACACACACACACACACACACACACACACACACACACACACACACACACACACATACACTGAACCTTCTTGAGCCCAGTGTCACCCAGAGGCTACGATTTGGGCCAATTTCTAATTATAAATAAGAAGGGAACCATAAAATAGGGACCTACTAGTTTCGCGACTACGAGCTGAGAGGCGAAGGTTGGTTCGCTACGTACCCTCCGCATGAGCTCGAATGTGCAGAAATCGTGGGCTTAGGAGGGTTAATCATTCACTCACTCACCCACTCACTTACTCACTCTGCCTCTCTCCCTATCTGTCCCTAAGGGCTGTATATTCAGTTGTGTTACTCATATCATTCAATATATCAATTGCTTATTTAATTATTGTACTAGAAAATATTGCTTCTTCTTCAGTACGGTGACTCTCTCTCTCTCTCTCTCTCTCTCTCTCAAGTTTGTTCTTGCCACCATCCTAACGTACCCCTCCCCCACACTCTGCCTCACTCCCCATCTCTTACTTAGAGCTGCATATTCTATTGTGTTTTATGCATAGCTTTTGTAATATGCACAGATCAAGAGAATATTACCGAGCAATGACTGTGTAGAGGTAAAATATATTCTTTTACTCTACCTTGTCCTTATACTGTCATCTTTCCATCTGATTGCTTAGTTTTACATTAGATCAGCACAAGAATATGATACTACAGGGTGACCCAAAATGAATGCAAACCATAACACTAGGAAGACATAGGGTCATCACTCGTGGGGAGCGATGGTTCCAGCAGGATGGGGCCACCCCACACACTTCTAACCAAACGTTAATATGGCTGTGGTAATGATTCGAGGATTGACTGATTAGCAGGAGGTGTGACCCTGGATGGGCCCAACACTCATTTGACCTGAATCCACCAGATTTTTATCAAAACTACCCCCAGACAATCAGAGATCTGAAAGCAGAAATCATGGCCAACGTTAGAGCTATCCCAAGAGAGGAGTGTGTCCGCGTAATTGACAGTTTCGCATTCAGGAGTGCCTGCGACGTCGAGGTGGTAATTTTGGAACACTTGTTGGAAAGGTCTTAAAAAACAGACCTTTTGAACTGCAAACCCAAACTTTCAGGACTGCTTTGTTACAAACTCAGCATAACAAATGCAAATATAAGGCAAGTCTCTTTATCAGTTGTATAAATGACACACTTTTATGGGCTGCGTTCATTTTGGGGCGGCCTGTAGTCATCAAGAAGTGCCATGGCAAATATGTAGAGCTGCAGTATTGTCGCTTTCTGTCACTAAACTTCGTGAAATAGGCTGCAAATAGACGAAAATTTGGTCCCAGGTCAAAGTGAAAAAACTATAGGAATATGTGTTAAGGGGTCACGTAAGATAATGAGAGGTCAGGACTCGAGTAACTATCGAACGTACGTGGTAAATTATGCAAAATTTTCGCCTAATATTGCACCTCTTTCCATTTCCCATTTTCCCATGTTGGTTAATATTCCTTAGCTGGGAGAGGTTTGGTATGCTATTCCCTTTTTTGTGCTTTCCACATTCCTCTACTGGTTAATACTCCTTAGTTGGGAGAAGTTTGCTATATTTGTCTCAAGTTTCACTTCTTGTGCCTCCTACTTTCCTCTGTTGGTAAATATTCCTAAGCCGAGAAAGATCTTGCATGTTTCTCTTTTTCCAATTCTACTCTTTTTCCTATCCTGGTTAATATTTTTAAGCTTGGGGAGGTTGGATATGTTACTCGTATCTCATCTCTTCTGCTTCCCACTTTCCTCTGCTGCTTCATATTCCTGGGCTGGGAGAGGTTTGGTGTGCTTCTCTACCCATAGGTGAGTCTCTCTTATATGGTGCATCATGAAGGAAAATGAGAAACAACCCCTAAATGAGAAGCAGACGCAGGAGTGTAATAAATGAACTTATGTCTTTGCATACTTGTATACCTCTTCATCGCTCACTAATGCTCCCCTCAATCTATATCTCTCTCTCTCTTCGCACTACCTAACTCTTTATATCATCATTTCGTATCACCTAAGCTCTCAGACTCTTCGTATTTACCCCCCCCCCCCGTCTGCAACATGCCCTACTCTGTATATACCTCTTTTATTTATATCACATCTACTTCTTCAGTTCCTTTGCTCTCAGACTTCCATGTGCCCCGATTCATCTTTTTGTTTATATAGCCCCTATTTCTTTATCTTCTGTGTAACCCAAGCCCCTACCTCTTACTGCCACTACTCAACAAACTCTATCCTTTTTCTATGCATCCTAGCTTTTAAGCCCCTCTTTCTTTTTAATATTTAGTCTCTGTATCTCCCTTTGTTCTCTTACCTTGGCATAACCTCTCACAGTTGCTATTCTACGCATTTATCATCCATACCTCCTTAATTCTTCCCTTCACATACCCTCACTCCAATTATTCTTTATATAGCTGTGCATTTTCTTTACATTCTTTGTTACATACACCTGCCTTTCAAATAATCTTATTCATATTTTTCTTCCTTTATACAATTTTCTCCTTTTGGTTTCCTCCACCTGCCCGAATCAGTTTTTATCTTTTTCGTTTACTCTCCTTTAACTTTTTTTTTAATTCTCTCTCACCCTAGCTTCCTGTCTCACACCTAATTGTATTATTTCTCTTTTACTTTTCTGTATCAGCTTTTCCCTCTTCTGCTCTCATCCACTTAGACTTCCCAGTTATCCTTTTCTTCTACTTTCCTTCACCCCCTGTTTTCTTCGTCTTTCCTGTCATTAATGTCTCTTACTTCACAGTCTTATTATTATTCTATCTTTTATCTCTTCTTCTTTCCCTAATTTACTCCATCTACCCTTATCAGCTGTCCCTTTCCTCTTACGATCTTTGTCCCTCTGATTTTTTCACCTTCCTGGTCACACTCACCTCCTTTCTCACGCCTAATCCTATTTATCTACGTTCATTTATCTGTTCTTCTTCCTCATTCCTTCACATACCCATACCATTTATCCCTTTCCTTTTGCTTCCTTTACCTTATGCTTTCTTCACCTACTTTGTCATTCACGCCTCTTACCTCTCAGTTAATATTATTTTTATTCTTCTACCTTTCATTATTCCCTCTTCATCTACTTCCCTCCACCCAATCTTACCAGTTATAATTCTTCTTCCACTTTCTTTCACCCTCTGCTTTCTTTTGCTTTCTTTAACCCCCTGCTTTCTTTTACTTTCTTTCATCCCCTGCATGCATTCATTTGCTTTATTTCACCCTCTTTTTTTTGTTTTTTTTTTTCGCTTTCTTTCACCCCCTGCTTTCTTTTACTTTCTTTCACCCTCTGTCACTTTTTCTGCTTTCTTTCACCCCCTGCTTTCTTTTACTTTCTTTCACCCTCTGTCACTTTTTCTGCTTTCTTTCACCCCCTGCTTTCTTTTCCTTTCTTCTTTCTTTCTTCCTCTGTTTTCTGCTCTTTCCCCGACACTCTCGCCCCTCCCAGCACTTAGCACTTTACATCGGCTGCCTTGTCACGCTCCTGTTCTTTACGGCATTTGCTATTCTATCCTCCTGCTTGAAAATGTTGCAGTTTCTTTTACACTCTGCATGTCGCCCCTCCAGACTCTAGCATAACTCTTACACCTCACATTCCTCCAAGCACTCACATATTTTTTTAACTTTACTTGCTCACATTTTTCCCTGCTTCAGAGTGCTGCTCACTGTTCATTTTACACCGTCCGTCGCTTCTCCAAGCACTCACATATCCCTTACCATATCACATCCTTCAAAAACTCACACATTCCTTACGCATCACATTCCTTCAGTCTCATATCTCTTACATCTCACAACCTTACAAACTTTCTATCTCTACGCCCCCGGCCCCGTTTCAAAATGTTGCTGCCCCTTTTATACTCCATATCTCGCCTTTCCAATACTCGCATATCCCTTCCTCCTCATGGTACCCCCTGCACTCACATATCTGCCACACCTCACAATCCCATAAGCACTGATATCACTTTGTTTCTGAATGTTGTTGTTGTTGTTCTTCCCCTTATACTCTTTCTAGCCCCTCTCCAAATCCTCCCATATCCCTGACACTTCATAATTCTCCAAGCATTTTTGTATCTCTTTACAACTCACAGCCCATCAAACATTCACAGTAAAGACCATATGCTTAAACCTTACAATCGCAAAGTGGAATGCAAACCCCTATTTCTTTTCCGTCATTACTGGAACGCCTGTGGTTATTAGGTATGGTCAGCCTGCATCCCACATTACAGAGTGCAGACAGCAACGTAGGAAGGCTGAAAACATTCCATCTGACTCACTTGCTTCAGAAATTAGCTTTTAAAATAGGGAGTTTGCATTTCACTTATCAGATTTTAAGCTTACGACCATAAATTCCACTTTTTCTTTACACAATTGCATAGCTCTCTTCTTGACTATGTTGTTTGTTGTTATTATACTCTGACGGGGACCTTTCCAAACGTTCACATAACCCACAGCATTTCACAGCCTTCAAATACTTGCATAACCTTAACATCTCGCACTCCTCCAAACACTTATTCTCATATTTTGCAGACACTTAGATATTTATTCCGAGTCCCATTCCTCCAAAAATGTACTCCCCACACCTTCAAACAGATACTCCTTACACCTCTCACTCCTCCAAAAAGATGCTCCTTAAACCTCTCATTTCTACAAAGAGTAACAACTTACACATTTCATGACTCCAAACGCTCCTGACACCCCCAAGCAGATACTCCGAACACCTTAAAACAGATACTCCTGACACCTCCAAACAGATACTCCTGACATATCCAAATAGATTCTCCGACACCTGAAAACCGATACTCCTGACA